>NC_141940.1:128497482-128802482 GCF_057802395.1 Ceratotherium simum simum
GTATATCCATCTACTTATGTATCATCTACCTATACCTACCTATCAATATCTACCATCTTCTATCAATATCTATGTATCAATATCTATCAATATTATCAGTCAATCATCTAACAATATTTATCATCTATATATATCGATCAGTACTTATCTATCTGATTTATCTAACAATATCTATCAATATCTATCATCTATGTATGTATCTACCTGTCTATCATCTATCTGTTATCCATATATCTCTCTATCTATATCTATCTATCTATCTATCTGTATCTATCTATCATCTATCTATCTCTCTATCTATCATCTATCTATTAGTCATCCATCTATCTATGTCTATTTATGTCTATCTATCTATCTGTCTATCTCTATCATCTATCTGTATATCTACCAGTATTTATCAATCTGTATCTATCTATCTATCAATATCTATCATCTATCTATATTTCTATCTACCTAACTCAGTGGTTCCCAATTGCAGGTGATTTTGCCCCCAGGAGACATTTTTATTGTCACAATTGGAGGATGTTTCTGGCACCTGGTGGCTGGAGACCAGGGACGCTGCTTCAGATCCCACAGTGCACAGGATCCCCCCCCCAACAGAGAATGGTCCAGCCCCACATGTCAGTGGCACCGAGACTGAGAGACCCAGTGTGGACAAACCCATGACAATGATGGCAGCCTCTCTTTTGTGCTGAACCATCTCCCCAGCTTCCCTTCTTTACTCGCACCCTCTACTTTCCCCTGGAGACCATTGAACCACAAGGACTTTATGTCACAACAGGTTGAGATTAAGTGAATTCCGTGGGTCAACACTAGGTGGTCTCAGACATCCGCTCCGGATTTCCAAACCTAGCGGTGCCGTGTTTGCTTCTAGGAGAAACCCAGCATTTAGACTCCTCTGACGCCCTGAGGCTCAAGTGGCGCCGGGGGGTCCTGGGGCTCAGAAGGCACCACGCCCACCTCACAGCCTCGGCCAGGTGGGCCCAGCACAGGTAGGTGGTCCTGGCCATGTAGAGTAGCATGTTGCGCTGGGACGTGGGGCTGGCCCTGGCCAGGTAGGTGCTGGACAGCTCTGTGTTTCCATAGAAAGCTGAAAACACACAGAAAGGACAGAAAAATAAGTCGCATTTCAAGTCTTCACCACACGCCGTCACCAGCATCAGCAGCATCAGGATCGAAACACGATCCTCGCCTGCGAGCAGCTGGGGGCTCATCCTGGAGGAGCGGGGTGACCGGGGGGCAGGGGGCAGCCCGTGCACCTGTTGGGTTCAGTTTTGGCAAATCCCATCGGGACATCTGGTGGAGCGGGTGGAAGGGGCAAATGCGCCTCAGAGAAACCCTAGATTACAGCCTGTGCCCTTTGAAATAACTTATTTAAAAATAGACAAATGGGGTGACGCCCTGGTCATGGAGGGAAAGAAAGACGGAGGAGAAAGGGCTGCTTTTCTGCAGAGCTCAGCTGAGCGGCAGGCGGCCCCAGCCTGGGAGCACGCCAACATCTTCCCAACAATTTGCAGGAGGGTCCCAGCCCATAACCTGCAGACGGTAAACAGCAGGTGCCCCTGGCTGTGAGCCACCCCATCCCGCCATCTCCCACCCGGGGGAGCCTCGTCCCGACCAGGGGATGCACCTGGGCAGCTCAGGGCCACCTTTCCAAAAACCGCTAGTCGGGTTCTCCGAGCCTACTCCCTGCTTTCCTCTCCGTGAGACCCGGTTCCCACGGAGGCCCCGTGGTTTAGCACGGATTCCACCGTGGTCCTGTTCCTGGCATGAGCCCCTTCACCTGCCTCTGAGAACAGAGAACACGGCTTGCCCTGCTGGTGAAGAAGAAGGCCCTAACCTTTCACTATGTCTGAACGGTTTGTCCACACCGGCCCAACGCCTGTGGTCACGCACGTGGGCAGAACCCGGAGAAGTTGGGACACGCTCTCCAGTCACACTGCCTCCAAGCCGGGCGCCCGAGAGCCTCCCGGCCTGCACCCTCGTCTATCTTCTCACCAGCCTGGGCTGAGCATCAGCAGGAGGCAAAGTCTCCCTCCCGGGACCGTGTGGACGCTGTCCCGAGCCCCAACCACCCGCCGGCCCCTGGACTCAGGGAGCAGAGCCTCTGAGAAAAGCAAGAGGGACAACTGGTCGTTTGTGTGGCCGGTGGGGCAGCCGCACCGGTAGGGGTGTGGCTGCTGGTGGTTTCGGCTACCTTGCAGCCTGCCGCCTGTGTGTTTCCAAGCCCGGCTACCTGAGAGCCGTCATCACCCAAATGACACCTTCCTGATCCCGTTAAGCCATCCCCAATCTTTGCACCCAGAATCCCAACAGGCCTTCGACTCCTTGCTGTAAGCAAAAAGGCCACCGCCCACATTGCCAGAGTCCGGCACACACCCCTGTTCTTCTGTGCGTCACCTCAAGCAATGGTTTCCAGCCTCTGCAATCTCACGAATCAAAAAAATTATAAAAATGATCTGAACAATCAACACAGGGTTGACAATCTTGAATTTTGCAGAGTAAGGATGTTTCAAAGAAAAAGCCACCATCACCATATTTCACAAGAGAAAAGCTGCTTCTGCACCAAAATTAGGAAAAAATAATCTCATGATGAATGGCAACCCTCTAATTTAATTTTTTAACAATAAAGTTTTTTTTTATAATAAATTGAGCTTGATGGAAAATGACTCCCTTGCGACTTTTTTTCACATTTTTGTCTTGTTCCTTGGATAACTCATCAGGGTATCAATGGCACACCAGCATGCGGAAACCTCTAGAACAGGGGTCAGCAAACTCTAGCCCGTGAGCTGAATCTGGCCCCCTGCTTGTGTTTGTAAATAAAGTTTTATTGGCATCTGGCCACGCCCATTCATTTACATAATGTCTCTGGCTGCTTTGATGGGCAGCTGCTGCAGAGACCAATGGCCTACAGTGCTGAAAACACTCACTCTCTGGTCCTTTACAGACACAGTAAAAGCCTCCTGCAAAATGTCAAGCGTGCTTACCTTTTCCTTCTCTCATTTCCACTCGAAGCAGCTTCAGGGACACGCAGGTGTCCAGCAGGAGCTCCGTCCCATGGGAGCTGGTGCCCAGACGTGCAGCCACCGCAGCCGAGTCCAGGGGCTCTGGGGCCTCGGCGAGAAGGTCGAACACTCCCAGCTCGCAGGCGGCAAAGAGAACCTCGGGGCAGCGGCAGAAACCAAAGCCAGGTTTCATTCTCCTGAGAACCACACTCACAGAGGCACACGCCTCGGGGCGCGAGGGATGCATTTGCAAATGACGCTGCACTGCTGTGAGCAACGGTATGTGGTGCCTCAAAAAATTAAACTCAGAACGACCATAGGAGCCACAAATTCCACTTCTGGGTGTAGACCCAAAAGAACTGAATGTAGGGGCTCTAATGGATACTTGTACACCTGTGTTCATTGAAGCATTATTCACAATAGTCAAAATGTGGAAGCAACCCCGGTGCCCACGGATGGATGAATGGATGAACAAAGTGTGGTCCATCCGTACAGTGGAATAGTAGCCATGAAAAGGGAGGAGATTCTGACACCTGCTACACCACGGAGGAACCTTGAGGACATGATGTTGACTGAAATCAGCCATTCACAAAAGGACACGTACTATATGATCCCACTTCTATGAGGTCCCTGGAGAGGTCAAATTCATAGAGACAGAAAGTAGACGGTGGGTGCCAGGGGCTGGGGGAGGGGATGGGGAGTCAGTGTTTAATGGGGACAGAGTTTCAGTTTGGGAAGATGAGAAAGTTCTGGAAATAGACGGTGGTGATGGGTGCACAACAATGTGAATATACTTAATGCCACTGAACTGTGCACTTAAAAATGGTTAACATAGTCAATTTTATGTTATGCTTATTTTATCACAATTTAATTTTTGTTTAAATGATGCTTCCGCCGTGCACCAGGAAGCATCTGTTCCCACTATTCCAAGTGCTGAGGGCAGTCCTGCTTTGGGTTAACCAGCTGTCCAGGGGCGACACCGTCTACTGGACAGATTGGTCCCTAGGGAGGTGAGGCCCAGGGCTCGGTGGGGGCTGCCAGTGTAGACACAGGGTCCAACAGGGCCATTCACTGGCGGGCCAGCCAGGGGGAGCAATGAAAGGGGGAGCCTGAGCAGGTCTACATTCTAGAGCATCCTCCCTGCCCTGTCCGTCCTCACTAAACCTCCCGTCACGCCCAAAACAGCATCACTCTGAAATTGTTCTGGGAAGTAAAGCTCTCTAGAAGGAAATCTACAGTCCACACACAGAAGGCCAGCCGAGGGACTGAGGGACACACACAACTGCGTGCAAACACACGTGAGTTTTCAAAATCCTGTTCTTGGTCTCTGTTAACAGTGATTCCCCGGGGGCAGAAAGTCGGGGAAGGGGACACAGGGAGCACCTTCTCCCTTGTCATTCCGAACCTTTCTGCATATGGTGTTTCAATTTTCCAGCATGGAAATATATGCATTCCTTTTTTCTTTTTAAGAAGTCAGTGGTGTTCCCACACAGTGGCATTAGAGTCTTAAAATTGTTTGTTTTTTTTCTTCTTTTATCCCTCTGTCTAAAGAAGTGAATAGGTAATGCCTTCAAATAATAGAAAAACTATAAAAAATCAATACGTCGTCAATGCATTTTTTCTCTTGCACACAGTTCTGCCTGAGTGCCAAGGCTCGGGCGGCCTCGCTGAGGTTGGCTGTGAGAGACGGCTCCATAATGTCCCACACGGGAAGACGGCTTCCTGTGGCCGTGTATCTGCCACAGGACTTACTCTATATCTACGATTGGTGCTGTTTCAACAGCACGTGGACATAAATAAAAAGAAGACCTGTCTTTATTTGACTTAACTGAGGAAGTTGGTGTTTCTCAACCCCACACGACTAACATTTGGGGCTGGACCATTCTCTGGTGTGGGGGCATCCTATGCACTGTAGGGTGTGGACCAGCATCTCTGGTCTCCACCAATCAGACGCCAGGAGCATGTCCTATCCCAGGAATGATAACCAAGAATGTCCCAGATACTGCCAAGTGCCCCCTGGGAGCAAACTCCCTGTTTGAGAACCACTGTATTAAAGTTCTATCAAGTTTATCAATAAAGTTTTATTCATAAAGTTCTATTACTAAGGTTCTATTAACTCTTGCTGAGATTGTGTCTGTTCTTGTTCTGTTAAGGCTACATTAACTCTTATGTTATTAACATTGTATCAACTCTTGTCAAGGTTGTATCAGTTGTTATTCCATTAAGGGTGCATTAGCTCATTCTATTAATGTCATATTAGCTCCTGTGCTGTTAAGATTTTATTAATTCTTTTCCAACTGAGGTTGCATTAACTGCTGTTCTGTGAAGGTCATACTAAGTTTTATTCTACTCCAGTTGGATTAGCTCTTCTTCCATCAAACTCGTGACAACTCGAGGGCATGGTATCATGTCTACTGAAGTAATTTCCTCCCAAGATTTATAACTCACTCAAAACCATTGTGAACCAACAGCAAGCAGCCCCAGCTGGCTGGGGACATTATGGGAGCACAAGTAAGTCACTTTTTTTTCAAGCAAAGGCAGCAAATTCCTATGTTTTCTGTAGAAGGATGCTCCTTTTCCGTATCCTAATGGCTCTAACAGAGGTATTCCTAACCCTTTGGGTCTCTGGATGGGATTCGGGGGATCCATGAATTCGGATAGGGAAGACACTTCACTTCAATTTTCAGTAGCCACTACCTGAACCTTTGCACTCCCTCCCATTACGAAGTAAGCACAAACCAGTATTACAGGACCCTGACTTTGTGACCAAGAGAAGCCACCGATATCTTCACGTACAGAACTCGAAATGCCACCGGCATCCAACACTGCTCCACGATGCTGGTGTGTTTGGACCCACCCCAGGCTGCACCCATCACCCAGCCCTGCTGTTACAGACCCTCACACCCCACTGATTGCCATTCTTTGGGCGTCTCTCTGCCTGGTGGTTGTGCAGCTGTGTGTTCTCAAAATTGGAGGTTCACTCAAGAAAGCCTGGAGGAATCCCGCTATTCCCTCAGAGAAGGCATCCTCACCCCATAAAGCAAGCCATGAACGCTTTGCTTCCATCGACATCCATACACCTTTGCACACGGAGACGTTCAACACGTGGACCCTCACACAGAGAATCAGAATCCACTGGATTTCCAATGTTAGGTGCGTGTGTCCTGCCAAGGACCACCACCGACTGTGATGTCCTGACCCCGGGGTACCCTTAAAATATAAAATCTCACTCTCACTTGCCTCTATTTTTATTGATGTGAAATTCACATAGCACGAGATTCACCATCAACTATCTTAGACTAAACAATTCAGTGGCATTTGGCGCATTCACGATGTTGTACAATCATCACCTCTATTGAGTTCCAGAACATTCTCATCACCCCCCAAAGGAGACCCCATATCCACTAAGCAGTCTCTCCCTGGCCCCCTTCCTCCATGCCCTGGTAACCACTGATCTGCTCCCTGTCTCTGTGGATTTGCCTGTTGTGGACATTTCACATCAATGGAATCCTACACCATGTGGGCTTCCACGTCTGGCTCTTTCAGGCAGCATAATATTATTCAGCCCAAGAAGGGATGAAATACTACATTCTGGATGAACATTCAAACTGTGCCTCTGTTTTAAATGCACCGCCTTATTCTTAGCATGTTAACAGACAAGAACCTGTTTTACTCTCTCACAAAATGTTTTCAATATTTCAATACCTGTATTTCAATATCCATTGTCTCCTTTGTAAGCCTATTTTATTTTAACCTTTTAAAGCAGCATTCTGAGACGGGACCCGTGACTGTCGACAGGTCCCCAGAAGGGCCCCATGTCCCAATAGCCAAGCCTCTACCCATAGTTCCGGAACATTCTCATCACCCCAAGGGAGATCTTGTACCCATAAAGCGGTCAATCCCCATCCTCCTCCCCCGGCTCCCGTCTGTGAGATCCCGGTGTGCCCAGTGGAACGTCCTCCCCAGGCTCCTACCTGGGAGACCATGAAGCCATTTGCATATGTGTTCAGGAGATCATAGGCCTGATCCTCCGGGGAATTCATTTTCTTCCACGTCAGCCTGGCTTTGGGGGTCTCCGTGTTGTCCTACTTCAGGGACGGTGGGTCTGTGAGCAAACTAGGGGACAGCCAGCCACTCGGTGCTCCTGCCAGAAGCTCCTTGCTGGAGACCCCGTAGTGAGCCAAACACGATGATCCTAGAAAATCCTATTAGCCTGATTAAGGGGATGACACAGCTTATGGCTGCTCCTTGGGTTTCTGCTCCCTCCTTCTGTCCCCGACATACACGGAGCCTGAAAATAGCCTACGCCCCCACCCCACCCTTACACCGTCGGCTGTGGATCTGAGCCACAACCAGTATGCTCACCACTCACCACCATTGAGTCTCCATTTTATGGATTGAGGGATCTCTGGTCCCCTCAAACAGGGGGAGAATGGGGTGTACTAATTTCCTGTAACAAATGATCCCACACTGGAGACTTAAACCCCAGGAATTCACCCTCCCCCAGTCCTGGAGCCCAGACATCTGAGATGAAGGTGTCGCAGGGCCGTGCTCCCTCTGGAGGCTCCAGGGGAGGGTCCTTCCTGCCTCTTCCAGCTTCTGGGGCTCCAGGCGTCCCTGGGTTGGTGGCCGCCTCCCTCCATCTCAGCCTCCGTCTCCATGTGGCTTCTCCTCTGTGTCTGTGTCTCCTCTTCTGTGTCTGATAAGGACACTGTCACTGGATTTAGGGCCACCCTCATCCAGGATGACCTCATCTCCATCCTTCACTTAATCACATCTGCAAAGACCCTGTTTCCATATAAGGTCCCATTCCTGGTTCCAGGGGTCAGGACGTGGACATATCTTTTGAGGGGACACAATTCAGCCCGCAGCAGAGAGGAGAGCGTTTGACTGACATTCACGGCTCAGGATCTCTAACACGCTGTCTGAAATGATGCCTCCTTTGGTCTCCACAGCCAGCAAACATCCCCCAAATCATTCGTGGACTTGGACTCTGAAACTATTTTCAATTGTATTATTTTTGCTGCAGCTAAATATCTGCAGTCAGGACTTTAGTGAGAGCTGAAAGGTTCCCCTGGAACGTGGTCACATTGTCCATTTTCCTCTCTGCATTCTTTCCTTCCTTTCCAGGGACATCAGGAGCAGCCCAGGCGGCGGGTAATAGGGGCAACATCCTGGGAAATGGGGTCACAGAGGGAACACAAGAGCCAAGCCTGTCCCCACTCCCGTCGGCCCAGGACTCGTCTCCCCAGAGCTCCCTTCTGGGTTACACCCCACAGGAGCCCCTACGTCACCGAGACTGTCCCCTGGACCCATACCCCAGCTGTTTATTAACCCCAGTGATTCTGTGGGAGGGTGGGTGGAACCTCGTCCTCCCAGATGCCACGATTTGCGAGAGAGAGATGCAGATCCCTGGAGGCTCCATGGAGAGAGCTCCATGAGCCGAGTGGAGACAGAATGAGCTTCCCGGGGAGCAGCCCGTCCACCCTGCGGACGTCCAGCAGAAACAGGCAACGGTCTAGCACTGAGGGGCACTGGGGACCCCCAAGATGGCAGCCCAAGTGCTAGGGCTGGTGGGGCGAGAGCCAGATCCTTGGGGACCAAGTCAGTGGGGGAAGAGGATTTGCCAGTGGTGTGGCCAACGGGGCGGGACGGTCTAGGTTGGATTCTGACAGGTCAACCCAACGCCCCCTGGGTGACACGTCGTGTTCTCTTGGTGGCTGGGTGGGCGACGTGGAACACAATATACCCAGAGGGATGTGCTCGCAGACGACCAGGGACGTGACCTGAAGGTGGGGGCGATGAGAGATCTTGGGACTGGCCTACAGGAGGACAGAGCCGCTGGCCGTCGATGGCATTTGCTTGATTATACAGCAAGCTGCCTTTCTCAGGGTGGGCAAATCCCCAGCGAGTGGGATCCCCCGGATTTTCAGTTAAGGCGATTACTTTAGTAATGAGATTGAGTGTCGAGAAGGGCTGGGACACAGCGGGTACAGATCAGAGGAAATTCAAGGCACGGACCTCAGACTCACCCTTTCACAGGCAGAGTTTTGAAAACGAGTAAAAAAAAGAATTTAAACTCAGAGCAGGCGAGAATCACAAGCTGTCCGGCCGTGCAGGGCTATTCCTTGGAACAGGATCGATGTTGCTCAGCCGACCTCTAAACGGTTCGCATTTCTGGCCAGAAAAAGTAAGATGCCGTCCCGACAGAAGAGAATTCTCATCAGCCGGGTTTACAGTGGAAAAGAGTTGATGTGGACAAAGCTTCCTTAAAAATGAACCTAGCCAATGGGTTTCTTTTGGGAGAAGCAAAAATATTCCCAAATTAGAATGTTGCACATAGTTGGTTGCACAGCTCTGTGAATATCCTAAAAATGCTGAATTTGTACCCTTTCAATGTGTAGATGTTACGGTCTGTGGATAACATCTCAATAAGGCTGTTTTTCTATGACTTTATTTTTTTAGAACACTTTTAGGTTCACAGCAAAATTTAAAAGGAAAACAGAGATTTACCCTCAAACCCCTGCCCTCAGTCATGCATTGCCTCCCCCAGTCAGGCTGTTTTTAAAGAAAAAAGCATGTATGGAAACAGGAACAACGAAACGAAAGGAACCTCCGATGCCCACACCTCGGGCTGCACCGAAATGCACAGCCTGACGCTGTCTGCAGCCGGACCACCTGTTCTGTTTCCTGGGGTCCCCACACCCCCAAAACCTGAGACACACATTGGGGACAGAGACCCCAACTTCTCCCAGCTGCCTGAGGAATGTCAAGGGCAGTTCATGGCCAGATATCCCCAGGGTTCATCTCTGAATCAACTGCACTTCTTGTGAAAAGGTGGTAGGAACGTTGGGGTGAATTTGATGAGTTTGATGCGTTCATAGGTTGACCATGAAGACATCTAGTTTATGCGAGTTGCCCTCACGGCTGCCACGTTTCTCCATTTCATCCCCACAGTGGGATTCGAGGGAACAGAGGGGACAAGGTCACCCTGACCTGGCAGAATCCTCAAACTTGACTGCACATGGACACCACCCTGGAAGACGGCGTCCGAACACCCACACCTGGGCTGGCCCGAGCCCCCCAACTAGGGCAGGTGGGCTTCAGGATTTGCCCAACACTCCCGGAGTGGCTAAAGTTTGAATGGGACGGACAATCACTGGTCTACTGGTAAGGAATGAACATCCCTGGAACCTGGGAACGGGATCTTATTTGGAAACGGTCTATCCAGATGTAATTGAGTGAAGGAGGGAGATGAGGTCGTCCTGGACGAGGGTGGCCCTAAATCCAATGACAGTGTCCTCATCAGAGACAGAAGAGGAGACACAGACACAGAGGAGAAGCCACGTGGAGACGGAGGCAGAGAAGGAGGGAGGCGACCACCAGCCCGGGGACGCCTGGAGCCCCAGACGCTGGAAGAGGCAGGAAGGACCCTCCCCTGGAGGCTCCCGAGGGAGCGCGGCCCTGCGACCCCTTCATCTCAGACGTCTGGTCTCCAGGACTGGGGGAGGAGGAATTCCTGGGGATTAAGCCCCCAGCGTGTGGTCTCTTATTACGGCCGCCCTGGGAAAGTGACACGGCTTTCTTACGGTGAATGGCGGCGTCCACCCTTTGTCAGAGGTCGCCGCCTGACGGGTTGCGTCTTGCACTGGGTAGAGTCTGAGGGTGAGGAAGCCCTGAGCCCGCATATGGATGACAGGTGAGCCGGAGATGCAAGAGGAGAGTGAAGGGAGACACGAGCAAGCCCCACCTGGCCGGAGCCATACGCACCGGAGCCACGGAGGGTGACACACGGTGGGCAGGGGCCCCGGTCACCCCCAGCTCCTCCCTAGCTCCCAGAGAAGGGCTGGGCTGGGCGGACGCCTCGGGAGCTCTCTCATCCTCCAGTCCCTGAACCAAACGAGGCCCCTACACCTGCTCAGAGACCAAGGCATCCAGGGCATTCAATCTGTAACCTCGAGGACCCAGGAAGGAGGAAATTAGACAAAAAGCCAGAATGCAACCCACCGAGGGTTTCATTGTGTGGGCTAAAACACACGCAACATAAAACTTACCATTTTCTCCATTTTAGAGAGAAGAAATCAGTGGCATGTAGCACATTCACAACATTGCGCAACCACCACCTCCATCTGGTTCCGGAACATTCTCATCACCCCAGAAGGAGACCCATCCCCGTGAGCAGTCCCTCCCCATCCCCCTGCCCCAGCCCCCGGCAAACACTCATCTACTTTGTCTGTATGGATTTCCCTGTTCTGGACATTTCACATAAACGGAATCACACCCTATGTGGCCTGTCGTGTTTGTTTCTCTCACCAAGCATCGTGTGTTCAAGGTCAGTGCTTCACTCCTCTTCATGGCTGAGTAATAATCCACTGCACGGATGGACCCCATTCTATTTATCCCCTCTTCCATTGATGGGCATTTGGGTTGTTTCCACCGTTATGACTATTGTGAATAACGCTGCTATGAACATGCGTGTACAACTGTTTCCCTGGACACCTGTTTTCAACTCTTTTGGGTACGTACCCAGGAGTGGAATTGCTGGGTCACACGGTCATTCTATGTTGCACTTTTTGAGGAACCTCCGGACTGTCTTCCACAGTGGCTGTGACACGTTACACCCCCACAACAGTGCACAAGGCTCCAACGTCTCCACATCCTCGCCAACACTGGTTATTTTCCTCTTATTCCTATTACGGCCATTCTAGCGGGCGTGTGTGCCAAATCGCCAGATCTAGCAACTCTTTTCTTTTGACTTTAATTCTCTTCGTCCTCGAGCAAGAGGGAACGTAACTGGAGACAGGTAAGTCCAGAAGTACTTGATGATCCCCTGGTCTCTCAGCTTGGGCCACCATCACAGAACGCCACAGACTGGGGGCTTACAAACAACAGACATTGATTTCTCCCAGTTCTGGAGGCTGGACGTCCGAGATCAAGGTGCTGGCAGATCCGGGGTCTGGAGAGAGCTCTTCCTGGTTCATAGACGCCGTCTTCTTGCTGTGTCCTCACGCGGCGGAAGGGGCGACGGAGCTCTCCGGGGTCTGTTATAGGGGCACTGATTCCATTCACGAGACCTGATCCCCTCCCAAAGGCCCCCCGTCCTAACACCGCCCCATGGCGTCAGGATTCCACGTATGAGCGTTGGGGGGCACAGACGTGCAGTCTACAGCACCTGGGCAGAAGCCGTTCTGAGGGAGCGGTGGGGTGACAGGAGCTCGGGGGGCCACACCTGATTGGGAGAGCAGTAAGGAGGCCTCGGTGGAGGCGCTTTAGGAACAGGAGCAGAGACGGGACTGGAGCTGAAGGGGGTGCGGGAGCCGTCTACACTGCTCGGGACTGCAGGCTGACAGGAAGGGCCTGCTGCAAAGATGGGGTCCTGCAGGCTGGCGTCCCTGGGGGAGAGGGGCTGCGTGCAGCATCCAGGAAGGGCTGCCTGGAGGAGGAGGCTGGACCTCAGGCACCCCGTCTGCACAGGGGCAGTGGGGTGGGGGGCTCTCCTGGGATCGCTTTTACTTTCCCAGCCACATGAGGAGCAGAGAGAGCCGAGGGTGGGGGGCGGCGCGGCAGGCGGGAGGGGCTGGGAAGGATGCTGCACACCTGGAGCACACAGCATCCCCCCGCCCCCGACAGCAGCATCAGCATCGCCTGGCAACCACCTGTTAGCGATGCTCCATCCGCCCCTAGACCTGCCCTGTCTGATCCACGTTTAATCTCACCCCCAGCTGATTCTGGAACACCTGAGGGTCTGAAACCAGACCACCGTCCACGCGTCCTCCAGAGACCCCCATGCGTGTTTTATACCATCTAGAATTTCTCAAAAAATCCAAGCCATGAATTCTCAGCATATACTAGACATTTCTGTAAAAAGTTTGCTGCTTTCTTGAGAATGTGTCCAATAGAATCTAAAATCATAGCAATTTAATAACCCTATTCATCCATTTAAAAAAATGCACAAATCGACAGCGGCTGATGTTATATTGTTTCTTTCTCTACTTGTGTCCGATTTCAACTCCCTTCCCCTCCAGGATTCCGAGCTGTATTTCTGTGCTTACAAATACCTGACCACCCCATCACACCTCTGAAATAAAAATGTATAAATTGAGGTGATGATGTTAACTTGACTGGTTGTGATCCGTTTTGCAATAGATACATGTATCGACTCAGGATGCTGTACACGTGAAACTAATACAATATGTCAGTTATATCTCAATAAAACTGGAAAAAATTGTAAATATAGAAACTGATAGAAACTGAAATTGTATATTAATTTTTTTTACTGTCAACAGGTTTTATGGGTGTTCAAAAAAATTCAACTATTAGTTACGAGTGTATACGTTAAAACAGATTGCAAATGTTATGTTATTAAGTGAAGCTCTGTCAGAAATGCATCTCTGAACGGGATGGAGGGGCTTTCTCTCATTATGGTTCAGCAGGAACCGTGTTCCCGCCTTTGTCTGGAAAACCACGTTCACATGAAGACAGGTAGAAAGAGACGCTTGGACCCCACAGCATCTTCTCGCTTTGGTGGCAGACAACTCCGCAGGGTCCTCTCTCCGTTCTGTTGAAAGCCAAGGGGAGAACACTGCCAACAGGAACAGCTGCTGTCCCCATGTCACTCCTAGACCCAGCTTTCTGGGTGACCCTGGCACTCCAGAGGCTTGGCCATCTCAGGGAGCAGAGCCAAAGAAAGAGGAAGGAGGAGAGAAATGGAGACTCCTTGTAAGCAGGAGAGGGGAGGAGGAGGAAGCAGCTGGAAGCACCTTCCCAGGCAGAACAGCTCTAAGAACCAGTCTATACGGAAGCCAAGGACTTAGAAACGGACCCGATCCCCTTAAAACAGTCAGCATGCCAAGGACCCCGTGAGCTGGCATAAGCCCCCAGAGTGAGTGCCCCCGGGGTGGGAGACGGCAGGGCGAGGACAGAGAAGGAACCCGGGAATCCGGCAAGACGACGGCGTAGGTCAGAGGGGTGAGGCTGTGGTTGTTCCCCTCCTTCTGTGCTGAGCTGGGCGGTGCGGGACGAGGGAAAGTACAGGGCAGGGCAGGCCATGGGGTCGTCCACTCCACAGACAAGATTCAGGGTTTGCAGGAGCAAAAATGGAGGCGGAAAGAGGGGAGTCGATTTCCTGACTCCAACACCAATCCCCTTTCTCCCATGAGCCCTCCAGGAAAATTCCTTGGGTTTTGTCATTTTCCAAACGCTCCTGGAAGGCAGATTTTTAGGTTCCAGAGGAGCAGAGCCTGGGGACCCCCGAGCCCTCGGGTCTACAGAACATCCCTCAGAGCAAGGCCTAAGGAAGGGCTGTCCCAGCCAGTCCCCGCTGGGACCTCAAGCCTAGAAGAGTTTGCAGCCAACAGCTGAAAGATGACAGTGACACAGGTCACACTCAATATGGGGAGAGTTTCTGGGCAAAGAGGCATAGGGACGCCAAGGTCCCAGCTGAAGACACAGCGCATCAGCAACTTGACACGCGTCCAGACCCTTCGTTTATCAAGAAACGTGTTCTTCATTCACAGGCCCCAGAACGAATAGAAAAACGTTGGTTCGTTCGTAAAGATAAAAGCTCATCGCTAACAAACGTGTCTCAATTAATCCCCATCCTCACGAATTAGCCATTATTGATCGCTAATTAGCCCTAGACAAAACCAGAGGATATTTAGAAAACAGACAAAAGTAAGGGGAACCTGGAACATCCCGTCCAGGGTCTCAAGCCTGAGAAGATGAGCCTGAACGACCGTGGTCCCACGGAGGCAGCCTGGGTGTTCCTTACCTGATCCCCTCTCTGATCAGTGTCTTCCCCCTCCCACCCCACAGGAGGCGCTGTTTGGGGAAACGGTCCAAAACCAGGCTCTCCGCTCCCGAATCCACACTCTTAATTGTGTTGTTTCGGTGCCCCTAAAAGTAACCACTATGTCACAACAGAGTACCACGGTCCTTTATCCCTCTCCGCTGCAGGGCCTGGCCTGAAGAGAAAGCACACTCGTGCCTCAAAGGGTAAAGAAGGGCATCGCGAACAGCCAAGGAGTCAGTTTTCCAAGAAGATGTGACAATCCTTAAGTTGCATGCAACTAATAACACGGCGACAAAACACGAAAGGCAGAAACTGATAGGACGGCAAGGAGAAAGAGATACAGCCACTGTGATGGTTGGAGACGTCAACACCACCGCTCTTGCAGTGACTGGCAGACCCAGCAGGCAGACGATCAGAAAGGGTGTTCAGAACAGCCCAGCGCCGGTACCACTCCACCTTCCGTCTTGTGGCTCAGTGGTTCTGGAGGTTACACGTACAGGAAGATGGATGGAGGGCGTGTTTCAAATTCAGATTCCTGAATCTCCTCCAGGACACCCCATTCTCTGGGTCCAGCACTGGCGCTCTCCAGCTTTCCTAGAACTGCCCCATACACACATCCAGTGCACCCACAAGGCCACACGCAGCCCAGTATCGCCGCCGCCTCCTCTCTCCCCTGACCCCCAGCCCAGGCCACCAGATGTCCCAGGTGCACCCCTGTAGCCGGCTACAAGGCCCCTCCCTCCCTGCTCTCCGTGCACAATTGTATCACATGGGCCCCAGCTTAAAGCCCTCCTGCCTCTTCATGGCAGCTTGGAGGTGAAGTCTGATCTACAGGACCCGGGCCCTGCCTCCCTCTCCTGTGCTCTTCAGGCTGCACCTTTCCCTGCTGCGCCTCCCAGCCACACAGACTTCTTCCCGATCATTCAACACACCATGATTCTTCCCATTGTACAGCCATCTGCCTGGAACACTGTGTCACTCAGGTCCAGAGAGGAACTCAGGAGCTGTGAACTCAGAGACCTCCCCTGACCTCACAGAGACCTCCCCTGAACTCAGAGACCTCCCTCACCTCACAGAGACCTCCTTGAACTCAGAGACCTCCCCTCACCTCAGAGAGACCTCCCCTCACCTCACAGACACCTCTCCTGACCCCACAGAGACCTCCCCTCACCTCACAGAGACCTCCCTGAACTCAGAGACCTCCCCTGACCTCACAGAGACCTCCCCTCACCTCACAGACACCTCCCTTCAACTCACAGAGACCTCCCCTCACCTCACAGAGACCTCCCTGAACTCAGAGACCTCCCCTGACCTCACAGAGACATCCACTCACCTCACAGACACCTCCCTTCAACTCACAGAGACCTCCCCGACCTCAGAGACCTCCCTCACTTCACAGAGCCCTCCCTGAACTCACAGAGACCTCCCCTGACCACAAAGAGAGACCTCAGTTAACCTCAGAGACCTCCCCTCACCTCACAGAGACCTCCCTGAACTCACAGAGACCTCCCCTGACCACAAAGAGAGACCTCAGTTAACCTCAGAGACCTCCCCTCACCTCACAGAGACGACTCTGACCTCACAGACACCTTCCCTCACCTCACAGAGACCTCCCCTCACCTCAGAGACCTCCCTCACCTCACAGAGACCTCCCTGAACTCACAGAGACCTCCCCTGACCTCACAGAGACCTGCCCTCACCTCACAGACACCTCCCCTCAGAGACCTCCACTGAACACACAGACAGACCTCAGCTAACCTCACAGAGACCTCCCCTAACTTCAGAGACCTCCCTGACCTCACACAGAGACCTCCCCTCACCTCACAGACACCTCCCCTGAACTCAGAGACCTCCCTCACCTCACAGAGACCTCCTTGAACTCAGAGACCTCCCCTCACCTCACAGAGACCTCCCCTCACCTCACAGACACCTCTCCTGACCCCACAGAGACCTCCCCTCACCTCACAGAGACCTCCCTGAACTCAGAGACCTCCCCTGACCTCACAGAGACCTCCCCTGACCTCACAGAGACCTCCCCTCACCTCACAGAGACCTCCCCTGAACTCAGAGACCTCCCTCACCTCACAGAGACCTCCTTGAACTCAGAGACCTCCCCTCACCTCACAGAAACCTCCCCTCACCTCACAGACACCTCTCCTGACCCCACAAAGACCTCCCCTCACCTCACAGAGACCTCCCCTCACCTCACAGAGACCTCCCCTCACCTCAGAGAGACCTCCCTGAACTCAGAGACCTCCCCTCACCTCAGAGAGACCTCCCTGAACTCAGAGACCTCCCCTGACCTCACAGAGACCTCCCCTCACCTCACAGAGACCTCCTTGAACTCAGAGACCTCCCCTCACCTCACAGAGACCTCCCCTCACCTCACAGAGACCTCCCCTCACCTCACAGAGACCTCCCCTCACCTCACAGAGACCTCCCTGAACTCAGAGACCTCCCCTGACCTCACAGAGACCTCCCCTGACCTCACAGAGACCTCCCCTCACCTCACAGAGACCTCCTTGAACTCAGAGACCTCCCCTCACCTCACAGAGACCTCCACTCACCTCACAGAGACCTCCCTGCCCTCACAGAGACCTCCCCTCACCTCACAGAGACCTCCACTCACCTCACAGACACCTCCCTTCAACTCACAGAGACCTCCCCGACCTCAGAGACCTCCCTCACTTCACAGAGACCTCCCTGAACTCACAGAGACCTCCCCTCACCTCACAGGGACCTCCCCTCACCTCACAGAGACCTCCCCTCACCTCACAGAGACCTCCCCTCCCCTCAGACACCTCCCCTCACCTCAGACACCTCCCCTCACCTCAGTGACCTCCCCTCACCTCACAGAAACCTCCCCTGCCCTCACAGACACCTCCCCTCACCTCAGAGACCTCGCCTCACCTCAGTGACCTCCCCTCACCTGACAGAGACCTCTGCTCACCTCACTGACACCTCCCCTCACCTCAGTGACCTCCCCTCACCTCACAGAAACCTCCCCTGCCCTCACAGACACCTCCCCTCACCTCAGAGACCTCGCCTCACCTCAGTGACCTCCCCTCACCTGACAGAGACCTCTGCTCACCTCAGTGACCTCCCCTCACCTCAGTGACCTCCCCTCGCACCTCACAGAGACCTCCCCTCACCTCAGAGACCTCCGCTCACCTCAGAGACCTCGCCTCACCTGACAGAGACCTCCCTCACCTCACTGACACCTCCCCTCACCTCAGTGACCTCCCCTCACCTCAGTGACCTCCCCTCACCTGACAGAGACCTCTGCTCACCTCAGTGACCTCCCCTCACCTCAGTGACCTCCCCTCGCACCTCACAGAGACCTCCCCTCACCTCAGAGACCTCCGCTCACCTCAGAGACCTCGCCTCACCTGACAGACACCTCCCTCACCTCACTGACACCTCCCCTCACCTCAGTGACCTCCCCTCACCTCAGTGACCTCCCCTCACCTCAGAGACCTCCCCTCACCTCACAGGGACCTCCCCCCACCTCACAGAGACCTCCCCTCACCTCAGAGACCTCCGCTCACCTCAGAGACCTCGCCTCACCTGACAGAGACCTCCCTCACCTCACTGACACCTCCCCTCACCTCAGTGACCTCCCCTCACCTCACAGGGACCTCCCCTCACCTCAGAGACCTCCCCTCACCTCACAGACACCTCCCCTCACCTCAGAGACCTCCCCTCACCTCAGAGACCTCCCCTCACCTCACAGACACCTCCCCTCACCTCAGAGACCTCCCCTCACCTCAGAGACCTCCCCTCACCTCACAGAGACCTCCCTGCCCTCACAGACACCTCCCTCACCTCACAGAGACCTCCGCTCACCTCAGTGACCTCCCTCACCTCACAGAGACCTCCCCTCACCTCACAGAGACCTCCCTGCCCTCACAGAGACCTCCCCTCCCTCACAGACACCTCCCCTCCCTCACAGAGACCTCCCCTCACCTCAGAGACCTCCCCTCACCTCACAGACACCTCCCCTCACCTCACAGAGACCTCCCCCCACCCCAGAGACCTCGCCTCACCTCAGTGACCTCCCTCCCTCACTGACACCTCCCTCACCTCACAGAGACCTCCCTCCCTCACTGACACCTCCCCTCACCTCAGAGAGACCTCCCCTCACCTCACAGAGACCTCCCCTCACCTCAGAGACCTCTGCTCACCTCAGTGACCTCCCCTCACCTCAGTGACCTCCCCTCCCCTCACAGGGACCTCCCCTCACCTCACAGACACCTCCCTCACCTCACAGAGACCTCCCCTCACCTCCGAGACCTCCCTCCCCTCCGTCACCTCCCCTCCCCCCAGAGACCCCGCCTCACCTCAGTGACCTCCCCTCCCCTCAGAGACCTCGCCTCACCTCAGAGCCCTCCGCTCACCTCAGTGACCTCCCCTCACCTCACAGGGACCTCCCCTCACCTCACAGACACCTCCCCTCACCTCACAGACACCTCCCCTCCCCTCACAGGGACCTCCCCTGCCCTCACAGGGACCTCCCCTCACCTCACAGACACCTCCCCTCACCTCACAGAGACCTCCCCTCACCTCAGACACCTCCTCTCACCTCACAGGGACCTCCCCTCACCTCACAGACACCTCCCTCACCTCACAGACACCTCCCCTCACCTCAGAGACCTCCCCTCACCTCACAGACACCTCCCCTCACCTCAGAGACCTCCCCTCACCTCACAGACACCTCCCCTCACCTCACAGACACCTCCTCTCACCTCACAGAGACCTCGCCTCACCTCAGAGACCTCGCCTCACCTCAGTGACCTCCCCTCCCCTCAGAGACCTCGCCTCACCTCAGTGACCTCCCCTCCCCTCAGAGACCTCGCCTCACCTCAGACACCCCCGCTCCCCTCAGTGACCTCCCCTCACCCCCTCACCTCACAGAGACCTCCCTCACCTCACAGAGACCTCCCTGCCCTCACAGAGACCTCCCTCCCCTCACAGAGACCTCCCTCACCTCACAGAGACCTCCCTCACCTCAGAGACCTCGCCTCACCTCAGTGACCTCCCCTCCCTCACTGACACCTCCCTCACCTCACAGAGACCTCCCTCACCTCACAGACACCTCCTCTCACCTCACAGAGACCTCCCTCACCTCAGAGACCTCGCCTCACCTCAGTGACCTCCCTCCCCTCACTGACACCTCCCTCACCTCACAGAGACCTCCCCTCCCCTCACTGACACCTCCCTCACCTCACAGAGACCTCCTCTCACCTCACAGAGACCTCCCCTCACCTCAGAGACCTCGCCTCACCTCAGTGACCTCCCCTCCCCTCAGAGACCTCACCTCACCTCACAGAGACCTCCCTGCCCTCACAGAGACCTCCCCTCCTCACAGACACCTCCCTCACCTCACAGAGACCTCCCTCACCTCACAGACACCTCCCTCACCTCACAGAGACCTCCCCTCACCTCACAGACACCTCCTCTCACCTCACAGAGACCTCCCCTCACCTCAGAGACCTCCCTCACCTCCGCGACCTCCCCTCCCCTCACAGACCTCGCCTCACCTCAGTGACCTCCCCTCCCCTCAGAGACCTCGCCTCACCTCAGAGACCTCCGCTCACCTCAGTGACCTCCCTCACCTCACAGAGACCTCCCCTCACCTCACAGACACCTCCCTGCCCTCACAGAGACCTCCCCTCCCCTCCCAGACACCTCCCCTGCCCTCACAGACACCTCCCCTCACCTCACAGAGACCTCCGCTCACCTCAGTGACCTCCCCTCACCTCACAGAGACCTCCCCTCACCTCACAGAGACCTCCCCTCCCCTCACTGACACCTCCCTCACCTCACAGAGACCTCCCCTCACCTCACAGAGACCTTCCCTCCCCTCACTGACACCTCCCTCACCTCACAGAGACCTCCCCTCACCTCACAGAGACCTCCTCTCACCTCACAGAGACCTCCCCTCCCCCCACACACACCTCCTCTCACCTCACAGACACCTCGCCTCACCTCAGAGACCTCGCCTCACCTCAGTGACCTCCCCTCCCCTCAGAGACCTCGCCTCACCTCAGTGACCTCCCCTCCCCTCAGAGACCTCGCCTCACCTCAGAGACCTCCGCTCACCTCAGTGACCTCCCCTCACCCCTCACCTCACAGAGACCTCCCCTCACCTCACAGAGACCTCCCTGCCCTCACAGAGACCTCCTCCCCTCACAGAGACCTCCCTCACCTCCCAGAGACCCCCCCTCCCCTCACAGACCTCGCCTCACCTCAGTGACCTCCCCTCCCCTCACTGACACCTCCCTCACCTCACAGAGACCTCCCTCACCTCACAGACACCTCCTCTCACCTCACAGAGACCTCCCCTCACCTCAGAGACCTCGCCTCACCTCAGTGACCTCCCCTCCCCTCACTGACACCTCCCTCACCTCACAGAGACCTCCCCTCCCCTCACTGACACCTCCCTCACCTCACAGAGACCTCCTCTCACCTCACAGAGACCTCCCCTCACCTCAGAGACCTCGCCTCACCTCAGTGACCTCCCCTCCCCTCAGAGACCTCACCTCACCTCACAGAGACCTCCCTGCCCTCACAGAGACCTCCCCTCTCCTCACAGACACCTCCCTCACCTCACAGAGACCTCCCCTCACCTCACAGACACCTCCCTCACCTCACAGACACCTCCCCTCACCTCACAGACACCTCCTCTCACCTCACAGAGACCTCCCCTCACCTCAGAGACCTCGCCTCACCTCAGAGACCTCCGCTCACCTCAGAGACCTCGCCTCACCTCAGAGACCTCCGCTCATCTCAGGGACCTCCCCTCACCTCACACGCATCTCCCCTCCCCTCACAGACACCTCCCTCACCTCACAGAGACCTCCCCTCACCTCACAGAGACCTCCCTCACCTCAGAGACCTCGCCTCACCTCAGAGACCTCCGCTCACCTCAGAGACCTCGCCTCACCTCAGAGACCTCCGCTCATCTCAGGGACCTCCCCTCACCTCACAGACATCACCCCTCACCTCACAGACACCTCCCCTCACCTCAGAGACCTCCCCTGACCTCACAGAGAACTCCACGACCTCCCCAACATCAGTACCAGTTGGCCCTCTCTTCATTCCCGTATCTTCCCCCCCTCAAGATCCCCAGGGCTCAGGGAGCCCTGTCTTATCCGGCTCCACATCCTGGGTTCCCAGCTCGGTGCCTGGACCCGGCACCTTGTCAGAGCTGCCGATGAGGCAAACGCTCAGTGCTGGGTGCAGGGATCCCAACGTGACTGCGCAGGGTTTCTGAGGGGCTTCTCCCATCACTGGACATCTAAGCACATTCTGCACCTATAACTCCCTTGGTGACAGATGGGACAAAAACCATCCCAGAGAAAGAACGCTGCGAGTCTGGTGTACCCAGCACAGCGTCTGACAGTGATGTGAGCTGGGGGGGAACAGGCACGTGACCAGGTCCTCCATATGCCGAGACATCAGCGTTTTAATTAAACAGACGAGTGGAGGGATGATCGGAGTCTGCGGTCCCGGCAGGGGCACCCACGCCTACCTGGCCCCTCGATTTCAGGTGCGAAAAAAACCACTTTTTCTTTAACTCGTTTTTAAAAATAGTTCCTTAGGTTTAAAAAGGTTGCTTTTGTGAATTTGTTAAACTTTACATTCTCGGTAAAAAAAGCAAAAGACCCAGGATTCTCCTCCAGGGGGTTATCGTACAATATGGACGGCTCACGAAACGCATTACTGCAAATCGTTTCTATCAGTTTCAAATATGCTACACTCAGCTCCGCTCAATGATGTCGCCCAAACACCGTAAAAAAGACAAAAAAACCCCCATAAATATGGAAGATGTTAGCTCACTGGAAAAGGATTTTATTTCACCATAAAAATGCAAACTGAGATAAACACCATCCCTCCTAACGTGAACATTACAATTCTTCTTAAGTATTTCTGGGCTTCCCTTGGAGACACAAACGATATAAAATTTAACAAGTTTGCAGCCTGAAATCTGTTTGAAACGTTCCAAGTAAAAATAATTTAGCAAAATGGCTTCTTAAAAAAACCACACACGCTAACCCTGACTAGAAACCAAAGCTTTTGACCAATCTTTTTGATGCTTCTTGACTTGAACGTGTAAAAAGTGAATGTTTGTGAAGTTCGGGAGCACGGGACCGCCCTGTGGCTCTCGCCCAGGTACAGACAGCCCGTCCGAGGCCCGATCTTACAGGACCTGCACCTTCCCCACCCGACTTGAGGCGCCACCGCCACTTTGCTCTCTGGGCATCCCACCCACACCGTGCTTCCCAACCAGTTCAACTGACGAAAACAAAAAGGGAAAAAATCCCACAGGGCGAGGCTTTTTCTTTCCAGTTCCCTGCGGGACCGTGGCTGTGCACACTGCACGACTCGTCCCCAACAATGGAGAACGCGCCACCCGTGAAGTCAGGCCACGGGAGGGTCACTGAGCGCCCACGGGAATTCTCTGCCCGTGGGCACGCACGGGTCTGCAATCCTCCCAGCGGTCGTCCTGGGCCTCTTTCCTGATTTAGAGGAGACTGGTGAGATTAAAGCTACTGGATCAACAGTTTTAAAGGAAAACTAAAGCTAGCGACTGGCGACATGTTTCAGCCAGAGGGCCGCCAGTCGTTCACGGAAGGAGCCTTCCGACGCGCTGCCTCCTCCACGCGGGGCGGCTCCTGGGACGCGGTGAGCAGGACGGGAGCCAGGCCGCTCCCCGGCCCTGACCGTCCCTGGAGGGCGGCGTGGGGGCCCGCCCTGCATTACCTGTTCCAGGCGCTGCGGTGCCGGCTGGGGGACCCCGACCGCGACCTCTCGCCGCGGCGGTGGTGGCTGCGCTTCCTGCCCGAGCCGCCCCCGCGTTCCCGGCTCCTCTCCCTCCTGCCGCCCCGGTCTCTGCTGTGGGACCTCCGCGACCGGCCGTGCTCGGGACTGGCGCTGCGCCGCTGGGGGCTGTCGTCCTGGTGCGAGCGCTTCTTGTGGGCGCGCCGCTCCTTCCGCGGCTGCCTGCCGTCCTCCCGGCTGCCCGCCCGCCGCGGCCGGCTCCTCTCCCTCTTGCGCCTGTCGTCGCCGCTCCGCTCCCCGCTGGCCCGGCCGCGGCCCTTGCTGGGCTCCCGGTTGCACTTGTCCTGCTCGGAACGCACGTCCTTCCTGGGCGCGCTCTGGTCGCAGGCGGCAGGCACGCCCTTGGGGTGCTGGTTGTTGTCGGGGATGCAAGAGAGGACGCCGGGGCACCTCTGGCCGGGCGAGCCGTCGTCGGGGGTGGCGAGGCGGGAAGGCTGCCCTTCCCCGGCCTGGGCCTCCTCGGCGACACTCCCGTTCACGTCTTTGGGCGCGCCGTCGGTCTCTGGGCGGGGTGGGGTCTCCTTGGGGGCGCTGGGGGGCGGCGGGCCGGCGAGGGGAGGCAGCGCGGCGGCGCCCACACAGCCGGCCGACACCGTGTGCAGGATGTCCAGGACGGGCTGCAGCAGGTCGGCGTGGGAGACGCCCAGCTCCTCGTGCGCATGGGGGTCGTCGCCCTTCTTGCTGAGCAGGATGCTGAGCAGCCGCTGGCGCAGCTCCTTCTCCTTCCTCTGCAGCCCCAGCGCCCGCTCCTTCTCCTCCTCCACCCGCCGCAGCTCCGCCTCCTGCAGCCGCCGCCGCTCCTCCAGCTGCCGCAGCCGCAGCGTCTCCTCCTTCTGCTCCCGCTCCTGCAGCTTCACCGCCTGCGGGACAGAGCGCAGCGCCTGAGACGCGTCTCTGCACCTACCTCGGCGCTCCGAGGAGGCGCTGGGGTTCCACACCCCGAGGCCAGGGGCCGCCGGATGGACAGCCTGGCCGGAGCACGGCCCGCCCATCCCGAGCGTGCCCGGGCCAGATGGAAACCCCGTGGCGAAGCTACGTGGCCGGCCCTGGGGCGGGCACGGTGGACGGGGCCCGGGCCCCTCCAGGTCACAGACGGGGCCTGCTGTTAGGTCGCAAGCAGTCGCCGGCTATGGGGAGCTGAGATTATGACAGAGACAGGCGGCCGTGGCCGCCGCCACGGGACGTGCTGGGCCTGGCCTGGGTTAGTGTCTTCAATATTCACCATGAGACAAGAGCTGAGCGGCCACAGGTCTCAGCACGCCTGCCACGCTCCTTCCCGGGGACTTATCACAACTGTAATCAGACAACAGGTTACGGGCTCGCCCCACGCCTGACTCCACGGGGGCACGTGGCCCGCCTGAGCACAAGGAGTGCCCCGCGAGGTCCATCCGCGGGCCCCCGGCTCGCGGGAGTTACCGGTCAGGCCTCCGGGAGGAGCGCGAAGGCTCCCGGCACCGAGAGGGTCGTTGGCACAGCACCGCCTGAGACCTGTCAGATCCACAGCTGCAGAGCAGGCACACGGGCCTGGCCAGGCTCTGGGGACGCCCTGGGGCCACCGCAGGTCCCCACTGTACCAACCAGGTTCGGCCTCGTCCTCCCACCCCAGACCGCTGCCTAGAGGCCTCAGAGCAAGGACGGCTGACCTGACCAGAGCCGGGCACTGCGTCCCCAGCAGGCAAAGAGCTCCAGGGGCAGGGTGAGCTCTGCCTGTGCCTCAGTCTGGGGGACGGTGGCCAGCCCCCAGCCACCCCAAGGCTGCCAGGCCAGCGCCTGGGAGGCCTGACCTCAGGTTAGGCTAATTCCAAGTTCTAGCAGCTTCCAAAGAGGGAAGCGCAGCTGTGAAATCTGAAACGACAGGGGAATCCTACGAGCCACCCGAGCACGGGCGTCACCCCTGGCGTGAGCACGGATGGCCCTCGGTGGCGGTGGCAGGGAGGAGGGGCCGGGACGCTGGCCCCGGGTGTTGGCGGATGGCGGAGACGGCAGCCCGCCCGCCCGCCCGCGCAGCGGCGGGTACCTTGGCTCTGCTGAGCAGTTCCGCGACGAGCCGGATGGACTGCAGGTTGCGCTGTGCCAGCAGCAGCTTGCGCTCCTCCAGCCGGATCTTCTCCTGCAGCTGCTTCTGCTCCTCGGCCTGCAGCCTCTCCAGCCTCTTCTGGCTGCGGCGCAGCTCGCGGGCCCTCTGCTTCTGCTCCCTCCTGCGCAGCTTCTCCTCCCGCCGCCTCTCCCGCTCCAGCTCCTCCAGCTCCCTCTGCTTCCTGCGCCAAGCACACGGGGGCTGCGTCAGCAGGGACGGGGCGTGCGGGCACGCGCCGTGCGCGACACAGGCGGCGTGTGAGCACGTGGGGGGAGCAGGCACCAGGTGACGGGCACACACACGAGGAAGCACTTCAACTCTGTACCCCAGCATAACCCCAGGAACCCCAGAAGCAGCAGACCACAGGAGGGCGAGGACTGCCAGGACCTTTAGAGGGACAGTCCTGCTAGGCATGATCCCAAACCCGAAGCCATGCAGAAAGGGACGGCGTCAACGTCTAATCCTGAACGAGACACGCCACCCAACGGTGGAAAGGCCGACCACAGGCTGGGCACCAGGCTCAGCAGCAAACAGGACGCCCCGACCCACAGCGCTCCCAGCCCCCGACGAGAGAGCCCACGAGTCGGGGGGAAGCGAGCCCGACTCAGGAGGGAACCCCCAACAGCCGACAGCAGCAGCAAGAGACGCTCCACCAACGCCGGCCCGCGGGCCCCCAGACACGACCGGGCAGCGAGCAGAGGCCACCCGAGACAGCTTTCAGCTCGGAGAGGAACCCCTTCTACAATGTACTGGCAACGCTTACACGTCCCCTTCCCCGGGGCTTTCACAAAGAGGCCGTGCGGAACCACGGGGCATAAAGAGGAATGAGATACAAATGGGGGGCACAGCCGCACAGAAGATTCCAGAAGCATTATGTCAAGGCAAAGACTGCACACGGAAGACTATGTCCCATGCAACCTCTTTCACGTGAAATTCCAGAAAAAGCAAACCCACAGGGACAGAAAACCGAGGACGGCTTGCTCTGGGTGTGTCCCCCGATCAAGGGATCCCCGATGGCACGTCCCATCTTACAGACATCCTGTGAGATTCCTAAATAAAAACGATCCGGAGAGCGAGACTTTTCTTTAAATCAACTCCACGTCACGCCCAACTTAGACACTGACAGTATCCTTTCTTGGGGGACGGGGTGGGCAGTCCCTGACGTGAGGAGCTGGAGGCCACCCGGAGACACGAAGACCCTGCCAGGGCGTCTGGAAGAACCCCGGGTGCGTTCACACGGCACACCCGCCCCACATCACCCTCTGGCTTTACAATCTATCAGATAACCGACAGACGGACGCAATCAAGACGTCCAAGCCACTCTGGGCGTAAGGAGACACGCAAGGGGAGAGCCCTGACGTCCTGGTGGGACGTCGACCAGCTACGGAAAAGAGCCAAACCCGTCACAGTGACGCCAGGCGCACAGAGATGCAGTGAACAGACGGTAGCACGGGGCAAGGAAACAAGAATCTGACACCCCTGGACACCAGGAGGACGGGCAGAGCGTCAAGGTCGGGGGCTCACAGTGGAAAGCACCGACAAGCTCGAGAGCCTCCACGGAGGGCCGCCACCAGAAGGTTCCATGACATCAGGGGTCAGGCCCCACAGCTGCCAGAGCTGCGGGTCACAGCGGCCTGGCGAGCCCTGCGAGTGCCCGGGCTCTCCACACAAGGGGAACTGAAGCCCCAGGCTGGTTATCTCTGAGAACAGGCCGCTACCGGCTACATCCTGTTCCCCCTTAGACCTGAACTGCCACCAACTACATCCTGTTCCCCCTTAGACCTGAACCGCCCCCACGAACAGGCTCGCCTGTGACGGAGGACACACTGGGCTCCCCTGGGCCCGGCCTGCAGACTCCAGAGAAAGGGCAGCAGGCGGCCTCGGGGCCACCCACCTGAGCTCGCCCTGGGCACCCTTCCCGCCACCCCGTGACAGTGAGCACAGCAGAGGGTCCCGTCTGGGAACCCTGTGTCCTCACCACGCCTCCCCCGGGCGTCTTCTGTCGTCCAGCCCACAGACAGAGCCACCTGTCCTCAAAGGCCTTTCTTCCTACGACAAAGACCAAGGAAATTACTCCTTTTAAGGAGCCCCTAGAGCCACTTTCAGAAGTGCTGTGGGAAGACTCCTGTAGGACCGACAGCTCGGGGCTTCTGGGTCACGGCCGATGAGGGAAGGGCGAGGACCATGCCCGTCTGGACAAGGGCTGGGCCGGTCTGCTCGCTGCAGGCCGTGTCTCTGACTGGGCCCTGCCCCTGCCCTTCCTGGTTCTGCCAAAGACAGCGAGCTGACCCAGGGTCTTCTGACCAGCATAAAATCCAGGCTGCCCCCTCCCAGCGCTGCCTCCTGAGGACGGCCATGCAGCCAGCACGGTCCATGCTCCCCAGCTCCCCACATCCTCCTCTGTGCACTGCTGCGGCCTCGCTTCTGGGCTCCTGACGGCTGACGGAGGGCCCTCTACCCGACCCACACCCACACCCTCACACGCTGTCCTCCTTGTCCTCTGCGGGCCAGCAAGCCCAGTCTCCTCCGGGGAGCAACAGGGGCGAGGTCCAAAATGACATGTATGGTCTGGACCAGCTACCCTGGACCTGGGCTCTACTGCAAAGATGGAAACAGCTAAACGCAGAAACATTTCTGCATCTGCGTTACGGACGCCACTGAAGAACAGAAAACCAAACAAGACCCCCCGGGGCGGGGAAGTCAACTCAACATGGAGACAGACAGGAAGACTGGTCGGGGATGAACCCAGCCAAGTCCATCACGTCCAAGTCAGCAAAACACAGCCGCGTAGGAAACGTGCCTCGAAAACGCACGCACACGAGAACGCTGGAAAGAAATGCCAAAAGTACAGCGGAGGTGACGGAAGATGAAGGATTTCTCCTATTCCCAGAATTCAGGTAACATCGTTGGTTAGATCACCTACAACACAAGAACAAAAGAGGAAAGGGGGAAAGACCGCGACCTGAGTTCGCCCTTCGACGTCTGAACGGCAATTATTCAGAAGACCTCTTAACGGAAATTGGTTTTTACTAGAATCCGGGCAACTTCATCGGCTCTCTACCTCACTCTATTAAGGCAGCTTCAACAGAAATGCAAAACCACAAAACGGCCGAGAGACGCTGTTTCTGCGGGCAGGAGCATGCACTGGGCCCGCGGGAGGTGGCTCTGAGGGACGGTGCAGTGCAGGCGCCCGGCAGAGGCCGGGCCAGACCCGGGACGTGAGTCAGGCAGACGGGTGGGAGCGCGCACACTTTCCGCTGTGTCTCCAGCAGCCCCTCACGCTTGCACATGCGTGAATACACACACACGTGCACACACACGAATAGGCACACACACACGCGTGGGTGTCAGGAGTAACTCTGAAGGTGCGGCTTTCACAGACAATACCTCTCCTCGGCTCTCTGCCTCTCCTCCGCCTCCTTCTCACGGCGCTTCTGTTCTTCCCTCTGCTGCTCCAGCTCCTGAAGCTTCTGCCTCTCGAGCTGCCGTTTCTTGATGGAGGCGTCGCTCAGGTGCTTGGTCGAGTCGAAAGAAACCTTAGAAGAGAAACAGAGCGCACAGTCACCCGGAAGCACTCTTTAGACACAAGGAAGCGTCACCTACGCAGGGCGGGCTCCCGCAGACGCACGGAACCCCGTCATCTCGCAGAAGGCGAGCCACCAGAACGCCTCCGCTCGGGCACGCGGGGCCCGGGATCCCGCAGACGCGTCTGAAGAGAGTCCGTGAGCGGCTCCCGACCGAGCTCCTGCACCGAGGCCCCGATTCAACCGGGGAGTACGAACTGACACGGAGCACCAGTAACTCGCCTTCGCCCTTTATTAAAATAAGAACGTCACCCCTCCACAAGGCCATTCACCCCTTCTGCTACCGGGGCCCACCACGCCCTCTGACGATGCCACCCCGCCAGCTGTCACAGGGCCCGTGCAGCCTGACGGCCCCATAACCCCAGCCCCTCTGCCAGGCTGGTATCCTTGTCTCTGCGAAGCCACCACGAGTCACTAGCAACACCCAGAAAAGGACCTTTCTGCCCTCGTCTAAAGGGACGTTTCCGTGGCCCCAAGTGCTCTGGCCTCAGGCACGGTTATGACTCCTTTCAGAGCGCCCGTCTGTCACCAACTCAACTACCCTAAAATGTTTCGCTCCTTAAAATACAGATCCTGTAAGAGCCGAAGTGTACGCCACTGGTTTTCTCTCTGTGTCTGAAACCGTACCAAACGCAGGCCTGCTGTCCTTCTATGGACAGGGGACCGTCCCCCGTCTGGAAGAGAGGCCGGGGCACAGCCGCCGCCCTGCCTGGAGGGGCCGGGGCTCACCTTGATGTTGCAGGCCACGGCCTTGCCGTCCTCGCCCTTGTACATGAGCTTCATGCCGCGCAGGGCGCTCATGGCCTGGATGAAGCCCACGTACTCGCGGTACTGCACGTACGCCTCAAAGTTCAAGTGCCCCCCGAAACTGAAGGTGTGGAAGTTGCGGCCGGTCATCTCCTCCCGGTAGGGGTCTAACATGGGGATGTCCACGTTGCGGATCTCCCCGAACTTCTCAAACACCTTGAGCAGGACCTCCTCGCTGGGCTTCTCCGAGCCCGACTCCTTGAGTGCGAACCACTTGCAGGGCAGCCCCTCCAGGTGGATGGTGTCCGGCCGCTCCCCGGGCAGCGTCTCGTTCATGTCCTTGGCGTCGCGGAAGAAGGAGTCCCAGTCATGGCGGGTGGGGAAGTCGATCTTGAACTCAGCGGCGCGCACCTTGAGGATGTCGGAGAAGCCACTCAGCTTGATGGTCTTGCCGTCCAGGCAGGCCAGGAAGGACTTGACGAGGCTCTTGTTCTCCACCTCGCCCTCGAAGCGGATGAAGTCCATGGTGCTCTTGGAGATGCGCAGGGTGGAGAACTGGTGGCTGTGCACCATGCCCTTCAGCCTCTCCATCACCTCCCAGTTCGAGATGGACTTTCCTGGCTGCTTCAGCTGCGGGAGGGCCACGCTGATGGTCATCTTCGTGATGGGCTTGAGATAGAGGCCGTACGCAGGGCAGAGCTCCACCGCCTCAGACGTGTCGTGGACTATGGTAGCCGCGGCCATAGCCGGGGCGTCGGGCCTGAAACGCAAACACAGACCGTAAGGGCCAGGCGCCGGAGGGCAGTGTCCCCGTGCTGGCCGGCACGTCCGGCCCGGAGGGGAGGAACAAGTCTGCTTCTCTGCCACGTCAGGGAGACTGGTCCCCACCTCATCAAAAGATCACCTGAGATTGGGCTTTTTGCTCTGATTCATCAGATTACACTAAAGGGGGAAAAACACCTTTAAGGAGGTTTGGCAAAAACTTTTAAGGAGGGTTGAGTGCCCCAGCCTCTGTCAGCACTGACCCAGCCCAATACCTAGAAGCGGCTCTCCCAGCGCCGGGCTGAGCTCGGCTGCCCCTAGCCCCAAGCTAGAATCATGTCGTTCCACCGGAAGGCACAAACACCTCCCTAAGGCAGGGACGCCCTAATGGAAAGAGCCCAGCTGCAGGACCTGGGAGGGTTTGCGGAGGAGGAGGCCTATGTTTCCACTGAACACACAAGGAGGGAGTTTCAGGCGGAAGAAACAATCGAGAACCGTCCACTTTAATATCTCCACTGTGGGCAGACGCATCCTTTTAGCCCAACTTAAAGGGAAAAGGGCAAGGGCCTCTCCAAAGGTTGGGGCTCAGAGGGTGTCTGCGCCTTCTCCCTCCTCCCCTCTTCTCCAAAGCAGGTCTTCCTACTGGTCTGACTGGTCCGTGCTTCCAGAAAGCCAGCCTCCAGCTGAGCTTGACCCACAGAAACCCAGACACTACAGGTGACTGTGCCCCTAAGCCCGCCCACCCGCCAGCTCGGGTCAGAGGCCTCTTGCCACGCCCGCGAGGCACAGCCCAGTGCAGGGCTCCAAGGCAGGAGGGTCCAATCGGGACCAAAGAGCCACTTGCGGGGTCTGGGGTACAGGAGAGGGACTCAGGCCTGTGCTGAGACCAGAGGCATCTCCTAGGACCCTAAGGGCCACACAGGGAGCCAGACCAGGCAGCACCCCCTCTGGCCAGGAACCGCAGTATTCCCAGCTTCCCTGGCTCCCCATCTCCCCAGTAACGATGGCAGCACCTCGCCTGCCCCTGATACCCCAGGCCACCCCCAGCAGCCCAGAACCACCCCCCAGGCCCCCTTTCCCCTCTAGTACCTGTGGCCCCCCCCAGCTGCCTCTGGGCCCCAACTCCCGCCTCATCTCCCCAAGCCACCCCCACTGTCCTGTCCGTACCCTCCCGGTACACCCCCTCTACCCTCAGTACCCCCAGGCACCCCCACCCCCTAAAGACCCTGTTACCTCCACCCCCTACTGCCCAGACCCCTCTGGCACCACCCCCAGACCCCCGCCTCCCTGGTACCATCAGTGTCTCCAGCCACCCCTGGCACCTCTGCCAGCCCCTCAGGACCTGGGGCCCCCAGCTCCCTGCAGACTCCCACCTTCAGTACCTCTACTAGCCCCACAGTGCTCGCCACCCCTCACCACCCCCCAGCCCCTCCAACCCGCCCTCAATACGCCCAGGCTCCTGGTAACCCCGATCCCAGTACCCTGGACTCTCCAGGATTCCCCTGATAACGCCTGACCCCGCTACCCTGCCCCCAGACCCCCACAGACCCCGGTACCCCCAAAAGCCCACAACTCCAGGCCCCTGTAGACCCAAGTCACCCAGCCCCAGCCCCAGGCCCCAGATCCCAGCCCCCCAAGAACCCAGACCTCCAGCCCGCGGCCACCAGACCCCAGCCCTCCAAGAACCCAGACCTCCAGGCCCCAGACCCCGGCCCCCCAAGAACCCAGACCTCCAGGCCGCAGCCCCCAGACCTCCGGGCGCGAGACCCCAGCCCCCCAAGAACCCAGACCTCCAGGCCCCAGACCCCGGCCCCCCAAAAACCCAGACCTCCGGGCCCCACACCCCAGCCCCACAAGAACCCAGACCTCCGGGCCCCACACCCCGGACCCCCAAGAACCCAGACCTCCGGGCCCCACACCCCGGGCCCCCAAGAACCCCGACCCCCGGGCCCCACACCCGGACCCCCAAGAACCCAGACCTCCGGGCCCCACAGGCCCCCAAGAACCCACACCTCCGGGCCCCACACCCTGGCCCCCAAGAACCCAGACCTTCAGGCCGTGGCCCCAGACCTCTGGGCCGAGACCCCAGCACCCAGACTCCAGGCCCCCAAGAACCCAGACCCCTAGGCCCACACCGGGCCCCCAAGACCCCAGACCTCCAGTCCCCACACCTGGCCCCCAAGAACCCAGACCTTCAGGCCGTGGCCCCAGACCTCTGGGCCGAGACCCCAGCACCCAGACTCCGGGCCCCCAAGAACCCAGACCCCTAGGCCCCACACCCCGGGCCCCCCCAGAACCCAGACCCCCCGGCCGCGGCCCCCAGACCCCGGGCCCGAGACCCCGGCCTCCCAAGAACCCAGACCTCCGGGCCCCAGACCCCGGCTCCCCAAGAACCCACACCTCCAGGTCCCACACCCTGGCCCCACACCCCGGCCCCCCAAGAACCCAGACCTCCAGGCCGCAGCCCCCAGACCTCCGGGCGCGAGACCCCAGCCCCCCAAGAACCCAGACCTCCAGGCCCCAGACCCCGGCCCCCAAAAACCCAGACCTCCGGGCCCCACACCCAGCCCCACAAGAACCCAGACCTCCGGGCCCCACACCCCGGACCCCCAAGAACCCAGACCTCCGGGCCCCACACCCCGGGCCCCCAAGAACCCAGACCCCCGGGCCCCCCACCCCCCCCCCCCCAGAACCCAGACCTCCGGGCCCCACACCCCGGCCCCCCAAGAACCCACACCTCCGGGCCCCACACCCTGGCCCCCCAAGAACCCAGACCTTCAGGCCGTGGCCCCCAGACCTCTGGGCCCGAGACCCCAGCACCCAGACTCCGGGCCCCCAAGAACCCAGACCCCTAGGCCCCACCCCCCGGGCCCCCCAAGACCCCAGACCTCCAGTCCCCACACCCTGGCCCCCCAAGAACCCAGACCTTCAGGCCGTGGCCCCCAGACCTCTGGGCCCGAGACCCCAGCACCCAGACTCCGGGCCCCCAAGAACCCAGACCCCTAGGCCCCACACCCCGGGCCCCCCAAGAACCCAGACCTCCAGGCCGCGGCCCCCAGACCCCCGGGCCCGAGACCCCGGCCTCCCCAAGACCCCAGCCCTCCGGGCCCCAGCCCCCGGCTCCCCAAGAACCCACCCCTCCAGGTCCCACACCCTGGCCCCACACCCCGGCCCCCCAAGAACCCATACCTCCAGGCCGCGGCCCCCAGACCCCCGGGCCCGAGACCCCAGCCCCCCAAAAACCCAGACCTCCGGGCCCCAGACCCCGGCTCCCCAAGAACCCACACCTCCAGGCCCCACACCCCAGCCCCACAAGAACCCAGACCTCCAGGCCGCGGCCCCCAGACCCCCGGGCCCGAGACCCCGGCCCCACAGACGAGCCCCCCGCCCCGGCCCCAGACCCCGGCCCGGCCGGCGGGGGCGGCGCTCACCGGCGCGGGGCTCCGCCTGCGTCCCCGCCGCCGCGCTGGCCCAGCTCCCGCGTCCCCGACCCACAGGCGCGGCCTTCCCCCCGGCGTCCCACCGTCCGCCGGAGGCGCCACCGACACCGCCCGCCCCTGTGACGCACTTCCGCTTCCGGCGCCCGGGCCCGCGGAAGCTGCCGCGCGGCGGCCCCAGGTTTCTCCTCGCGGCCCTGGACCCGCCCCCGGGGGCGGGACTTCCGGAGGCCCTGGGCGGGGGCGGGCCGGCCCGAGGTGTGCACTGCGCGTGCGCAATCCCGCCCCGCCCCCCACGCCGCTAGCTGTGCTCGGAGCCTGCCGAGGCTGCACCGGGGGTCGCGGTGCGGGGTCCTCTGCCTCGCGGGGCACGGGAGCAGGGACGCGTGCTTGCGCCTAATTGTTGCTGCAATTATACGTCATATATGACAATACAAGTTAATTCTAGATTTTGTGTTTAGTATCTAATTATTTATTAATTTTTAAATTATTTTTGTGTTTGTGTATATTGATTAATTGTACAATCGTATATAAATACATAACATAAACATAACCTTATGGCACTTTTATATTTATTTTTTAAATTTTTATATTTTTACAGAATATTTGTTTACTTTTGATAACATATGACAATAATATATAAATGATATATTCGCTATTTATATGTACTTTATATACCGTAGTACTTTTAAGTAAATGTGTAATAATATGTAAATTTTAAATATAAATGTATAATAATATATTTCAAATATTATGTATAGTACGTTTTATATATTCTTATATAATCTTATAAATTATAAATATTTTAGACGTAATATACTTTATATAATTGTGTAACATAGTTACAAATTAACAAACTGTAATTTGTGAAGCTCCCACACTAAGCCAGATGCTGCACAGGGCATGGGCATCGGATGCCGCAAATATGTGACAAGTCCCCAAACTGAAAATCCAGTGTGGGAGAACAAGACACAGCCCCCCGGGTTGTTCATCATGGGCTGCCAGAGGATTACCTTCAGAGGGGGAGAGGGTGGGTGAGGGGACCCCGATGTCAGGTGGAGTTGTAGAAGGAAAGGGGCTCCTGGGTATGTTCTGGGTGTCTGCTCTGTGTCACTCACGTTGTCCCGTTGATTTGCTGTCAGTGAAGGCATATATGATCATGACGGCCACCTGACAAGAGGGAAACGGAGCCTCCAGGGTCCCCGCGTTAGGGGGACCCCTCTTTGAACCCAGGAAGCCTTCTGGGTGGGGTACGCATCTTTGCCACCTTCGTTTAATTTCTCCTTTTTGGGGACCCAGAGGTGTTTGGTGTTCTCTTTAAAACCATTCTCCCAGAGGCTGCTTGCCTGTGGATGGCATGTTTCCCCTGGGAACTGTTAAATCTGGAAACTGCTTCTCCACTCTGCTCTCCTGAACGTTTGCAAAGCAAATCAAGAAATGAGATATTCACTTCTTTGGAACCAGCAAGCCTAAGAGACAACTATAAGAATTTGTGAAATGTTCGAGGAAAATCCTTTCAAATTTTTGAGCAAAATATCCCTCCTCTGGATACACCTCAAAAATAGAAAAAGCAAAGTTCCCACTCATCTGCAGTCCTGATCTTTTGTCCTAGTGTGATATGTGCATGGCTGTGTAAATCGTAAATCACTCCCATTGAGTGTGAATGGGGACTGGGAATATGAAGAGATCTCACACCCAGGATTATATGGCAAAGGTGACAGAATTTTGCATTTGTCATGACAGTCCCTAATCAGTTGATTCAAGCCAATTGAAAGGGAGATGATGCTGAGTGGGCCTGGCCTAATCAGGTGTAGAAGTCAGCGTTAAGAAGTCAGAGAGATTCGAAGCAGCAGAGACACCACCTGGTTGCCTCAAGGAAGCAAACTGCCTTGCGGAGAAAGCCATTCCTCAGGGTTTGGCACATGGCCTCTGGGAGGTGGCGGCCTCAAGTTTCCAACACAAGGAACCGAATTCTTCCAACAACCAGCGAGCTTGAAGAAGTGGCAATTTTGTCGTCATCACTGTGTTAGTTTTCTAGGGCTTCTGTATCATGGTACCACAAACTGAGTAGCGCAACAGAAATTTATCTTCTCCCAGTTCTGGAGACCAGAAGTCTGAGATCAAGGTGTGGGCAGGGTTGGTCCCTTCTGAGGGCTGTGGGAAAGGAGCTGTTCAGAGCCTCTCTCCTGGCTTCTGGTGGTTTGCTGGCAATCTTTGGCGATCCTTGGCTTGTAGACGCATCGCTCCAATCTCTGACTCGGTCTTCACATGACTGTCTTCTCTCCGTGTGTGTCTTGTCCCTATGTCTTGTCTCTTCTTACCACTCATGTTGGATCAGAGCCCACCATACTGCCTTCTGACCTCATCTCAACGTAACTAATTATGACACAGAGGTACCCAGGTCCGTGCTAGATATAGGTGTTCAATGAGGCACTCCAAGAAGTGAAACCAGCAAACTGGAAGCTTGTTTCTGAACCTAGAGCCAATCTAATTCTGGCTTCCTTCTAGATGTAAACACTTCCGTCCAGCTCAAGCACCACCCCACTATATCAGCGTTCTTTTCACTTGGACACAGATTCAGAGACCCCATTAATCTATTCCTACGAGAAACATGCCTGGGCGTGTAAGTATGTGGATCTATAAACGTATGCATATACATATGCATGCATCTACCTAGCTAGCTAGCTATCCATCTACCTGTGTATCTATGCATTCATCTATCTGTCCACCCTCTTATCCATCCATCTATCCATCCACCCATCCATTCATTCATCCACTCCTGCATCCATCCACCCATCCACCCGTTCATCCACCCTCCACCCACCCATCCATCCATCCATTGACCCATCTGTCCACTCATCCATCTATCCATCCATCCATCCACCCATCCATCCACTCATTCATCCACTCCTGCATCCATCCACCTATTCATCTGTGTCTCCATCCATTTACCCATCCACTCATGCATCCATCCATCCGTCTATCCATCCACCTACCCACCCATCCTTCCATCCCTCCCCCCACCACCCACTCCCCATCCATCTCTCTCCATCCATCCATCTATCCATCCATCAACCCATCTGTCTTCTCATCCATCCATCCACCTATCCTTCCATCCACCCACTCACCTACCTCTCCATCCACCTATTCATCTGTGTCTCCATCCATTCACCCATCCACTCATGCATCCATCCATCCGTCTATCCATCCACCTATCCACCCATCCTTCCATCCATCCACCCACCACCCACTCCCCATCCATCTCTCTCCATCCATCCATCCATCCATCCATCCATCCATCCATCCATCCATCCATCCATCCATCAACCCATCTGTCTTCTCATCCATCCATCCACCTCTCCTTCCATCCACCCAGTCACCTACCTCTCCATCCACCCATCGATCCTCCTACCCATCTAGCCATCCCTCTCTCCATCTATCTACCTCATAAATCCAACCCGCTCAAGCCTTTATTCAAAAACAACTCCTTTCCACCAGGTGGCGCACCCACCACCCTAATGAACACTGGAGGGAGGTCAGCCGTGTTAATCCTCTGATCTGGTCGTGAAACCAAGATCTTGAGGATCAGTTAATCCATCAACCGTCCTTAGCAAAGACATTAGCCCAGCGGTTTCCCATGACCGTTACCCCATTTATGAAATACACCCTATTCAACTCATTCTCTTATTAGATAATTCTTTATCTATCCCAGAACTTTTCATGCCACATGTGCCTGTCTAGCTCTAAGCAGCACGATAAAAAGAAAAGGGCGTTATGTTGCCTTTGAAGTGGCCACACTACGAGTTACAGACATTGCAGCAAATGTACTCTCTCCTCTTCTGGTGTTGGGGGTTTAATCAGCCTGATTTTCTAAAGGAAATTCAACAAGGTCTATCGACTACAAATTTTAACGTGCCCACCTTCCGTTTGACTCAGCAATCCCACTGCTGGTAATCCATCCTGTAGAATTATTCCCCACAGAAATACAAAGGTATATGTGCAAGTTATAGTTGCATATATATATATGTTTTTATATATATAAACACACATGCATATATAGTATGTATATATATATCATGCATATGTGTATTCTCAGCAAGTATAAATGGTATATGTGCAATTTATGCTTCTGGCAGCTTTATTTATGAGACCTGAAATTGGAAACCCACGAATGTAGGGTGCTGAGTAAGCCGTTATAGTACACCCCTATGCTGAGTCAGGCATAGATGTACTCACCCAACAGGAAGCAGTGTTACGTGAAGACAGTGTGTTGTAGACGTGTTACAACCCCCCCCCCCCCCCGCGTTGTGGTGATGATGTGGTATTCAACGGTGATTTCAGAATGTGGGACCAGCACTTCAGGGTGGGAAAGCTGTAGCACTGTAGAAGACGGAGAAAGGAGGATGAGGGTGGCATAAAGAACTGGAAGCTAAATCAAGGGTGTCCAGTTAGACTGTGGGGGTCAGGGGTGGGGACAAAAGAATGATCCTGAGGTCCCAGGCTCTGGCCACTGTGTGAGGTGTTGATGTGAACTCTGAGGGGAAAATCAACCGAGAGAAGGTGCAATTTAGGGTGGGAAGGAGACAGGTAAGTCCAATTGGGCTGATGTCGGCTTGGAGGCGCTTTACCCTTGATGGAGCTGTTCAGTAAGGTGAAGAGCCCAGAGTGAGTCCAGGGGCAGGAAAAACCATGACAAGGGAGCCACAGCCCAGGACAGAAGGAGGAGAAATTGTGCACAATCCATCGATCCATCCGTTTATCCCCCGATTCATCTATCCATCCATCCATCTATCCACTAATTCATCCATCCATCCATCCATCCATCCATCCATCTATCCCCTAATTCATCCATCCATTCATCCGTCCATCCTTCCATCCATCCATCCATCCATCCATCCATCCATCCATCCATCCATCCAGCCATCCATCTATCTATCTATACATCCATCCATCCATCTGCCCGTCCATTCATCCATCCATTTATCCATCTATCTGCCAATCCATCTATCCATCCATGCATCTAGCTATCCATCCATTCATCTATCCATCCATCCGTCCGTCCGTCCATCAATCCATCCGTCCATCAATCCATCCATCCATCTATCCATCCATCCCTCTGTCCATCCATTAATCCATCCATCCATCTATCCATCCATCCATCCATCCATCCATCCACCCACCTGTCTGTCCATCCATCCACTTATCTATCTATCCGCCAATCCATCTATCCATCCATGCATCCATCTACCCACCAATTTATCCATCCATCCACCATTTCATCCGTCCATCCATCCATCCATCCATCCATCCATCCATCCACCCACCCATCTATCCATTTATCCATCTATCCATCCATCCATTTATCCATCTATCCACCAATTCATCTATCCGTCCATCCATCCATCTATGCCAGCATCGATGTGTGACACTATGCATGAAATATTGCCAAGCAGGGAAGTTCACCTGGGCCTCGGCCTCCAGTTTTTATTGGTACTCAATCACGTGTTGTCCACATGCCTGCTCTTTAGTCGCCAGCCCCTTCTGGAGTTCAAGACAATATCTTTGGTCTCCATCCTCTCCTGGAGGTTGGAACTGATATGGCATGACTCAAAGCCCCCATCATAAATCACATCATTATACTGTCCAGTGGCCAAAGCCCCCAGGCTGACAAAGACACATCCATCAAGCAGGACATTGCAGGGGCCTGGAGATCACCTCTCAGGAGCAGAGGGCAATGCCAGACCTCTCTCTGGGTGAGGTTAAGTCTTCACCACACAAAAACAAAGCACGAACTATGATGAGTGCTTTGAAGGAAGATGTGAAATGTGATATCAACCTAGACAAGGGTGGAGTCCCTTCAGGAGAACAGGGCGGGCGCTTTAAGGGCGGGTCCCCCAGGGCTTGTTGAAGGGAGTTGAGGGGAGCCTGGCCTCTGGATGTGCTTACAGGACGTTCTGTGAGAGAGATTGCAGAAACCTCTCACAGGCTCCCCAGGAGGACAAGATCCTGGTGGGTCCAGGTGAGGCTGCACCACACAACCAGCTCTCCACATCCAGATGGTGGCTGTGGTTGCATCTCGCTGGGTTAAGACTGGTTTCGTCTCCTACTTCCCCTCGCCCGCGTGGCCTGTCACGCGATCTCAGAGAGAAACACTGCATTTCCTGGAGCTGAACATCTGTTTAGTGAATGCCCTCTTCCTTTCAGTCAAAATTAACTACCTTTTCAGTGTGGTTTGTTCTCGTTGTGTAGCCATGGGTAACGTGTCTTCATGTTTTGGTGTCTTCTCCATCATTTCTCAACAAAGCTCCTTGAATCCTCTCAACAGCATCCCTTAAATCTCCCGTTCTTTCCCCCAAAATCTGCACAGTTAGCACTGGGATTTTTTTTTTTTTTTAAATAAAATGTGGCGGCCTCACCTCTGTAGGTCTTTGGAGGGAAATGCATCATTCTTGGTTCTCCTGGGGTCCTTTATCCCACCCTCCCTTTTGCTTTCCTCCACTGCACTGCACGATAGTCATCACAGAACTGTGGTTTGGAGAAACAGAAGCCCGAGGGGTGGTGCACAGGAGAGAGAGGCCACACCAGCCACCAGAAATGGCCTGGGGGGGAGGTTGCAAGGAACAATGATGCGTCCAGCCCTGTTCATGATAAGACCACAAGACTCAAGTAGAGTGCATGAGAAAGAACCGAGTACCGCTATGGTTTATCGGTGATGGCCAGTGAGTTGATGCTGAGAAATTTGGGGAAAATTTTGGTTGAAAACACAGCCTGATGAGAAAACGCTGGTTCATGTGATGCAAATTCCAGGATGTAATTAAATGTTGGTGCATAAGTGATATTTTAAGGAGATATACCACCGGGGGGAGGTATTATTTCCTGTGTAAAGAGTAGAAAATCAGATCCTGTGACCATTAGATTAAGGGAGGTCTCAGAACAGGAGATAAGGACACAAAACTGAGATCCAGAAGTGTCCTTCCATTGCAAGAGATGACGTCCTCATATTTCTTACCAATGTGCTGGCTTTGCTTTTCTCTTTAGGGTAACTGGGACATAATTCGGGATACAGAGTAGGGTGCCAGGCCAGGATGAGCCACACCAGGAAGGAACATAGCCTCTAGAGCAAACTGTGCAGGGATGGGCCATCTGGACGATTCCTGCGTCATGTGACTGTGAGGGGAGGCCCAGGACAATGGTCCTTATCAGGAGGCCCCTAACAAGTGAGGCCTGCCGGAGAGACTCACAGGCAAGGCCCAGGCCTGAGAGGTCGGTGAGTGAAGGCCTCATCCTCTGGGACTGGGGCTTGCCTCCTACAGCTGGACCCTGAAGTGGGAGGGAAGTGTTGCAAGGATTGAGAATCACAGTGACCTGTTAGCTGAATTAGGACTCAATATCAGAGCACCAGCCATCTTTGTTCTCTCCATTCGTCTGTCCATCTGTCCGTCCATCCATCTAGCCATCCACCCACCCATCCATCCACACATCCATCCATCTATCTCTCCATTCATTCATCATCCATCCCTCTATCCAGCCAGCCAGCCAGCCAGCCAGCCAGCCACCCATCCATCCCTCCACACATCTGTGCATCCATTCCTCCCTGCATCCATCCATCCATCCATCCATCCATCCATCCATCCATCCATCTGTCCCATACCCATCTATCCATCCATCCACATCTATCCATCCATCATCCATCCATCCATCCATCCATCATCCATCCATCCATCCATCCATCCACATCCATCCATCCATCATCCATCATCCATCCACCCTTCCATCCATCCATCCACTCATCCATCCATCCATCCATCCATCCATCCATCACCCATCCATCCATCCATCCATCCATCCATCCATTCATCATCCATCCATCCATCCATCTATCCATCCATCATCCATCCATCCATCCATCCACCCACATCCATCCATCCATCATCCATCATCCATCCACCCTTCCATCCATCCATCCACCCATCCATCCACCCACCCATCCATCCATCACCCATCCATCCATCCATCCATCCATCCATCCATCCATCCACCTACCTGCCCACCTATCCATCCCTTTTATATTTCCACTCTCCTGACTTTAAGAGAAGCATTCTCATCAAAAATATTCTCAAACTCTCCTTCCCCACCCATCTCGTCTTCCATTGAGAGAATTGCCGCGTTTGATAATTGCTCTTGACCGAGTGACCACCAACCTCTCCTAATCAACTCCTGCTCACTCGTCTTCTCCTTATTTAAAATGGTAATGTGCTGTTCATCACGGACTTTTACATCAATTTTTATTGTTTTTAAATATTGCATGACATGATCTTCATTATGTTGATTCCTGAGTCTGGGGCACATATTTTTATCGCCTCTCCAAGGAGATGCAATCAACAAACATAGGGAAACTCTCCTCGAGTGTTTTGTTCTGTTTTGTTTGCCCCTGGCAGCTGGGTTGCCAGCATGTCTCTGTCACCCAGCCTTGCAGGACTCCAGGTACCCAACGTTCAGAGGAGCTGTTGTCACACTGGCCTTGCTCAGAGGAGGGGCATCCGTGGGTGTTGAGCTCTGCCATGGTGAGAGGAGAGGTGGGGCTGGCTGTTCATTTCCTGCCTTCTTTCGGTTCTATTTCACCTCATCACTCACCGGGCATCATGAGGGCACAGTGACAAGACTGACATGCAAAATTCCTGGGACGTTTAGAACTGGAAGTAGTGTTGGCTGCCATGTCCCCCTTCCATCCTTCTAATCAGGAGGGGCTCAGCATCTGCTGGTGCCGGGCCCCCCGTGCCCGGGTCTCCCCATAAACCGACCAGCTCCCTAGTATTCACTGCATCTTCTTCCTGTCCCAGGCAGCTGGAGAAATGTCACACGGGGAGCTGTGGGCTGCCCCAATGGACCTGGATGTTCAGAAGCACCTGAGCATCCTCCATCCGAGGCAGGGATGGGGATGCAGGACGGGTCCCAAGCCTGGAGCTCGGGCTGCTCCAGCCTGCATGCGCCATGTGCTGGTGTGTGGCCTCAGACAAGTCACAGGCCCCCTGGCATCTCAGCTTCCTCCTTTGTCAAGGGAGGGCAGACAGTACGTGAGGACCACGCTGGGTACCACGCTTACAACCACCCTGCAGCAGGGGGTGATTTACTGCTCCTGTAAAACAACACATCCTCACCTCACGCCCATGAGGATGGCTACTATCAAAAAAATAGAAAACAACAAGTATTGGTGAGGATGTGGAGAAAATGGCACCCTTGTGCCCTGTTGGTGGGAATGTAAAATGGTGCAGCTGCTGTGGAAAACAGATGGGGGTTCCTCCAAAAATTACACATAGAACTACCCTATGATCCAGCAATTCCGCTTCTGAGTATATACCCCAAGAACAGAGAGCGGGGACTTAAAGAGATATTTGTACACCCCATGTTCATTGCAGCATTATTCACTATAGCTAAAACATGTGTGTCAATTTGATTGGGCCACAGTACCCAGATATGTGGCCAAGCATTATTCTGGATGTTTCTGTGAAGTTACTTTTTGGGTGAGATGAATATTTAAATCAGTGGATTTGGGGGTAAAGCAGATTGGGTGGGCCTTGTCCAATCAGTTGAAGGACTGATGAGCAGAAAGACAGACCTCCCCTGAGCAAGAGGGAATTCTGCCAGCAGACGGCCTTCAGACACTAACTGAAAGTCTTTCCCGCGTCTCCAGCCTGTTGGTTCACCCTACAGATTTGGACACACAACTCCACAATTGCATGAGCCAATTCTTTAAAATAAATCTCTCTCTCTATCTATAAATCTGATTGGCCCAGCTCAAATCGGGTGTCTGAATCCAGTATCCACCCCTGTGTCATCGGTTGGGGCAGGGGGTTCTGTTAGAGAAAGGTGCTGTGGGCAGGTGGGAGGACACCCCCAATCATTTCTGCTGTTGGAACAGAGACCACCCACCGAAAGACGCAGACACTCCAGAAGACCTGAGACCTTGGAAATACCCCGCAGGCTGCAAGGAGTTTGCTCAGGATGACCAAAGACCCTATAGACCATGCCCCCTCCTACCGTCGACCTGCCACAAGGAACAGAGGACCAGCTGTCAGAAATCCCCCCTCTTGCCTAAGTGTGAGAGGTCCACAACCAAACCCCCAAAGACCTGAAACTCCAGATCTATGTAGTTTGGACAGGAAAAAGTTTTCCACCCCAAATCCCACGCTGGAAAATATGTCATCTTGGAGGTCTCTAATCTCGAGTATGTGAGACTCAAAACACGCCCCTTCTGTTCCCTGTGTGAAAAAAAATAATCACTTAAAACTAACTCCAGCCAAACAAGAGCTGAATCAAAATCTAGCATTTAAACATGGGAAGGCTATGATACAAAATAATTGGCAGTTGACTATAAAAATTAAAGGGCTAATAAAAAACGTTTTAAATGTGCACTATATAAAAATATACATTATTATATATATATTAGTTAATATGTACTAACAGGAATACAATGTATTTTAAAAGTACCATTTAGAACACACTGAATTTCAAATAAAAGACGTAAAATCTTTAAAGACACAGAGGATCTGACTCTGGAATGCCAGATTGTAGCCACACTGCGCACAGGAGGCACAGGGCGCGGCTGGAACCTGCAGAAATTCTCATCTCACAGATCAGGCAGAGGATTCCACTTTTCATAATAACGAATTAAAAAAAAAAAACAGATTCGATACAGTTATTTTTTGCTGCAAGTGCAACTAGCAGCAGGGAAAAGTCAACACTTGCAAAACACTGAAATAATCATTACTGAAAACAATTCAAGCAAGCGTAGCATCATAAATAGAGAGGGTGAAACATAGTAACACTTTCGACCTTAAACGCAAAAACCTGCAGCTGTAGAATTCACAGCTGTTCGTAGAGTCCCCGTCCACACACCCAATTTTCTCCGGTGGGCATTCTTACTATAATCAGAAGCAAAGGTTATTAAGAGGAAAAAAACCAGAACAGGAAATAAGGACTTAAAAGAGACGCCCTAGTGAGGCAAATAAAACTATTTTGGAAAAGTGTAATTAACATGAGAACCCCGGGAAATTGCAACTAGAAATTGAAATGGTCACGAGTGTCATAGGTTGCTCCAAAAGGTACTTGGGAAACGCCAGAGACCAAAACTTTATACAACTTCTCGTGTAATATAACAGATATTTAATCACGGCTTTAGTATATGAGATTAATGCACACACCCTCGTATTTCATTTTGATGACATAAAAGGACGCACGACTGCTCATTCCTTTATTTTTAAATAACAGAGATATTCCCGTGACTTTTCAGAATTCAGACAGTTTCTCTCAAGGATTCTTTTTGGCCCTGTGGACGTCCCCGGTGGGGTCTCCTGGCCACAGAGTCTGGTGACGGGAGGCAGGACCCAACTTCACCACCTTTGAGAGATTCCTTTGCCACACAGCCCGTGAGCCCAGTATTATTGGACTCTCTCCTAATATATTTTTTAAAGTGTATGTCGTTTTGCGGGCGGCAGGAAATAGTGCTGGAGAGCCAGCCAGCCTGGCTCCTACGCTCCCACGCACAATTCCCAACTCCGTCGCTGCCCCTGATTGCACTGCAGATCCAACCTCACCATCAACCCCAAATGCCTCGCCCCGGACATCTTCATTCTTCCTCACTCCCCCCACCCAACCACCTACGCCCTGGGTCTCCTGAATCGCAAACCCTCGGCGCATCCTGAGAAACTGGACTATATCCTAAGAACTAAACATCATTCATCTGCTCAACAGGGTGACCGCACAGAAGAATTGCCCCAAAAACAACAGGGATGGTAAACGCGTTGATTCTTAAATGGAAGAATCATCAGTAGTCTGGGTTTCCTTTCCATACGGCATCTGGGGGCGTGGATAGGTTGCTCACACCTTCCCTGCAAACTGGGGATGGTGAGTGCTGTCCCTGGGGTGTGTGAATGCCAGGGGATGCTGTGTGGGCTGTGGTGGCAGCCGCTCTCCAGGGGTGTAAGTGAAGCGTGACCCTCCCTTGGAGCTAGGTGTCCGAAGGCTGGGCCTCCTGGTGGTGATCCATGCTGGGTCAGAGGACAGAGGGACTGTCAGGAGCTCATAGCCCTCCTGTGCATCTGTCACCGCCAGATTCTTTCTATCCAGCTGGCCTCCAATGTCTTCATTCACTCATTCCCTAATTACGAAGATGATGAGGACCACAGCACAACAGCCGAGCATCCCACAGAGAATGCTGTGGGAGGGGGTCAGCCAGACACAGACCCCAGAGGGACAGTGTGGGCAGAATCTTTCTCTTAGAGCAGGTCTTTCAGTCTCAGCACTACTGACATTCGGGGTTGGACCATTCTCCGGTGTGGGGCATCCTGTGCACTGTGGGGTGTGGAGCAGCCTCCCTGGTCTCCACCCACCAGACGACAGGAGCACCCCCTCCAGTCGTGATAACCAGAAATGTCCTCAGACATTGTCCAAAGTCCCCTAGGGGGCAGGATCATCCCTGGGTTGCTAACCATTGTTAGAAATAGATATAGATAGATGATAGATAGATAGATAGATAGATAGATAGATAGATAGATAGATAGATAGAAAGATACATGACAGATAGATACATGGGTAGATAGATAGATGAGAGATATAGATGATGGATACGTGATAGATAGAAAGATGATAAATTAGATAGGTAGAGATGATATATAGATGATAAATTGTTAGACAGATAAATAGATAGATAGATGATTGAGTGATAGACGATGGATGGATGGATGGATGGATGGATGGATGGATGGATGGGTGGATGGAGAGACAGACAGATGACGTTCTTTGCCTATTCTCTGAGCTGCCAAGAACGGGGAAGTCTAGGAGGAGGGAAGAAGGGGCCTCTCGCTCTCAGCATCTCTGTCTTCACCTTGAGGAGAGGGGATCAGATGGGGTGGCCCAGCCCCAACCCTAGAGGAAAACCCCAAACCACACAGGGGTGGGTGCTTTCTGTGGGTGGGCCCACAACCCCCAGGGAGCCTCGAGATTAACCCACCACCCACCACAAAGTGAGCCACAATCCAGCTTAGACCCCGTGGCCCCTCCCCTGCAGAGAGCTGAGGTCTTGGGGGAAGGAGAAAGTCAGGGAGACGGCCCCTCAGGAGGGCCACATGGAGCCCCAGCCGCCCCATAGTGCTTGGCACCACCCTTGGGGGCAGAGAGGGGGCCCCACATTCGGTCTGGAACCCTACGCTGTGGAGTGCTGGAATGATGGAGAGGTGAGCGGGGAGAACGCAGAGCCAGCACGGACAGTTCCCATATACCTTCCTGTGTCCACTTTTCCCATTATTAAAACCTCTTACCTTGGTCTGATACATTGTTACCATTAATGAGCCAATACTGATACATCGTTATTAACTAACATCTGCATCTTATTCACATCCCCTCCACTTTTCCCGAAAGCCCTTGTTCTTCCCCAGGACGCCATCCAGGACCCACAGGACCCTTCGTCCTCATGTCTCCTGGGGCTCTTGTGGGCTGTGACGGTGTGTCGGACTTTCCTCGTTTTGCTAGCCTGGACAGTTTTGAGGAGTGCTGCTCAGGGCGTCTGTAGGATGCGCCTCTACGGGGATTCGTCTGATGTTCTTCTCATGGCTAGACTGGGGTTGCGGGTTTGGGGGAGGAAGACCGCAGAGGTAAGCTGTCAGTCTCAGCGTGTCTTATCCAGGGTGCACGCCGTCCACACGGCTCATCGCTGTGACGTCAGCCTGCTCACCTGGCTGGGGTGTGTGTGTCAGGTGTCTCCACCTCAAGGTTACGATTTCCTCCTGTGCACGCTCTGCTGTTTGCAAGGAAGTCACGACACAAGCCCACACTCAGGGGCAGAGAGGTCTCGCTCTCAGTCTGCGGGATTTTAACAGAAGCTTGAGCAGATGGCTGCTTTTTAGAAACGGGGTAAGGCGAGCAGAGATGATTCTCTTCACACATTGTCTGCTCTTCCCATCCAGCCCCATGTCATGCTAATGGTGTCTGTATTCCACTGTCCATGTGGCCTGCTGAAGGAAGGTGTATGTTTAAGTGGCTACTGCAATAGTCCCAGCACAAGGGCTAGGTTCAGACAATCCCAGTGAGAGGAGAGATCCCACACCTAGCCCTGTCCTCCCATGTCCTCACCCACTGTGCTGCTGCCACGCCATCCACAATTCCACATTAGAGATTCATTCCTTTGGCATTGACAACAGTCCCTAAAGCCCTTATTAACCAGTATGTTAGCAGGAGATAATGATTGACTTTATTTCCAACCAAGACAAGAGTAGACACAGGATGAGGAATCCCAGGATCGAAGGCACAGGAGGGACCTGAATTCTTGGGTCATCTCCACTTCTTGGTGGCTTCAGCAAAGTGACAGCTGAGGCCTCCCTCTCCCGACTTTTCTGGCACAGGGACTCCATAACCTTCCTTCCCCCTTTTCCAGTCTCTCTGCCTCTCCCCAGACTCCTCCCGGCTCCGTCCCAGGCCTGTCTCTCCATCCTCAGGCCATTTGATGCTTTGACTCATGCCCGTGTGAGGAGCACTCCAGAAAGTCTCTATTCTGGCACGGAGAAATGCTAACAAAGGTGAGAAGTCGTCGTAATGGGGCAGGCACCATAGAAATCCCATTCACAGAGGATTTTAGAGACATTGCTCTCTGTGGTAGCCCGTCTCACGAAGGCCGTCTGCTGGCTTCCTCCCTGTCTGCTTTGTCTCTTCAATCGTGAATATGTCCCGTCTCTCTATAAATAGTAATAATGCAACACGTCCGTCTCTCGTTTTCTCAAAGTGTCTAGGATTTAATAGCACACAATGTTGTTTTTACATCGAGCACGGGCCACAGTAACCGTAGACAGGTCGATGGGCAGCTGACACCCCCTCTCCCCAGGTGCGAAAACCAGGTCACAAAGGAACCTCCGGGATTCTCCCAAAACCTCACAACAATTTGCAGACGCCAGTCAGCCTCAGAGGAATAGTGGGTTCGAACAGACTGACAGATTTAAAAATTTAATAGGGGGTTAGGACTTCTCATTTGGACTTTTAAAATAGTGCAGGATCAGAGCCGTTGCTCGTCATCCAACGGAATCAGAAGCATGATGTTCTTTAGGAGGAAAAATAGCAAATAACCCAATCCCAGTAAGAGTCTGGAGGTGGGGCTGCCAGCTATTGGCCAGCTTGTCACGGACATGAGCTGCTGAGAGCTTTCCATGCAGCCCCCAGGGCTGGACCCCAAACTGAGGACAGAACTTCCTGCCAGATTGTTGCATGACAGAGTGCTTCATTTCCGCCAAGGAGAGCGTGTGTGTGTACCTGTGTATATCTGTATGTGTGCATGCGAATACCACGTCTTTATCTCGTGGCACACAAGGTCATTCGGTTTTTAATATCCCACAGGGAAAATATGCGTCCATAATGCTGTTTGATAGCCAAGATATGGAAACCACCCAAGTCTCCATGGATGGATGAGTGGATTAAGAAGACGTGATCTATATACACAACGGAATATTACTCAGCCATGAAAAAGACAGAAATCCTGCCCTTTGCAAGAACATGGATGGACCTGGAGGACATTATGCTAAATGAGATAAACCAGACACAGAAAGACAAATTCTGCATGATTCCACGTATATGTGGAACGTAAAATAGTCAGACTCACAGACGCAGAGAGTAGAGTGGTGGCTGCCAGGGGCTGGGAGGTGGGGAGATGGAGAGATGCTGGTCAAAGGGCACAAATTCCAGTTACAAGATGAGTAAGTGGTGGGGATGTAATGTACAGCATGGTGACTTGAACTGTAGTTAACGATACTATATTTCATACTGGAAAGTGGCTAAGAGTGGATCTGAAATGTTCTCACCACACACACAAAATGGTAACTATGTGACATGCTGAGTGTGTTAATAGCGTGATTGTGGCGATCAAGTTACAATGTATACACATATCAAAGCATTACATTGTACTCCTTAAATATATACAGTTTTATTTGTCAATTGTACATCAATAAAGCTTCAAAATACACTGTTTGTCAAATTAAATTGGTGTAGCTTTGGTCTGGCTCCTCCGTGAGCTTCCGGACGGTCTCATGCTGCCAGGATGGCCCCTTCCTGCATCCGGGTCCAAACGCCGCCCCGTAAAGCTTGTCGTCTTACTGCCTCTCGGGGTCCAATCTTTTCACCTACATCAGCCCCGAAAACCTCATGCTCCCTGCCTGGAGGGAAATCAGGGTCTGCACGCAGACCCCGGGCCAGGAGACCGAGAGGGAATGGAGTGTTCGCTCTCTCACGGGGCTGTGTCCTTGGCTGGAAGCCCAGACAGATCCCAACAGCCCAGTAAAGTCCACTTGGGCCTCACTCATCCCGCTGACCCACAGGTCTGGTTTCAGTTTTAAGACCAATGCTGCCGTTGCACACACCCTCCCAGGTAACTCGCCCCAACCAGGCCTTAGAAACTAGAAGTGGGGAGGGGAGCGGGGACTTCCTGAGAAAAATCAAATGTGTGCTGTTTACGATACATCCTCCGAGTCAGTTTTGGTTTTTGTTCTTGGATTCGGAGAACATGTCTAGAATCTCATTATCTGTGTGCGCCATCCGGTCTTCCTCGTGGGTAATCATCCCGACAAGGGGACCCTCCTCCTGATCGAATATTTCCTGTGCCCAACAGTGTGCGGGCACGGTCTGGGGTCTCAGCACCCACGGGGGGACCCAGCGGCAGACTTGCTGGCCCTGGTGGAGCTGTTATTGCTACAGACGGAGGCGAGTCTATCTTATTCTGTATTTTTTTTAAATAGAGGTGAAATTCACATAACGTACAATTCACCCTTTTAAAATGCACAATTCAGCAGCATTTAGCACATTCGCATTGTTGTGCAACCATCACCTCTATTTCCAGCACATTCCATCCCCCCTAAAGGAGACCCTGTACCTACTAAGCAGTCACTCTCCATTCCCCTCCCCCAGCCTCTGGCGGCCACTAATCCACTTTCTTTCTGTGGATTTGCCTGTTCTGGCCATTTCATGTAAATCGAATCACACACTCTGTGGTCTTTTGTGTCTGGCTTCTCTCACTGAGCATCATGTGTTCAAGGTTCACCCACTTTGTAGCTGTGTCAGTGCTTCACTCTTGTTCATGGCTGAGTAATATTCCACCGCAGGGATGGACCCCATCCTGTTTATCCATTCATCCATCAATGGACACTTGGGCTGCTTCCACCTTTTGGCTGTTGTGAATAATGCTGCTGGGAGCACCCTGTATCATCTCTCTTCTTGACAGATTTACCAAAAAACAGAAAACACAAAGTTACTGCCTCCCACGTTCCAGTACCCAGAGACACGTGCCTTTTCTGATCGCTCCTGACTTTGGAACATTTCTTACACACCGAGACCCCACAGCCCAGATCTAAGGGGAAGTGAAACCGTTTGCCTGGGTCCCCGGTCCCCAGGACTTTGTTTTTTTCGAGATTTCGTCAGCTCCCACCTCTGGAGGGAAACGGCGGCCCCCAGATGGAGTGGCTCAGATAGGGCCCTGCGGTCTTGGAGGTGGAGGGCGTGTCGCTTCCTTTTCCCTTGCCTTCGCCGGCTTCTCACTAACAACAGGTCTGCCCAGGGCTGCAGAGGGTAAAGGCGGCCACGGGCCAGGAGAAGGTGACAGAGGCTCTAGAAAACATCCCACCCCGGGCCTGGCATCACTGCCTCTTGGGGTCAGCTTTGCCCAGAAAGATGACACTGAGGTACGTTTGCAGGGTACAGGGTTCTGGACTGGCCCGTGGGTCTGGTCTTTATGGCCCGGGCAAGGACGTGTAGGCATCTCGATTGCCCCCACACATGCTCGGGGCACACGCTGGGCCCGCCGTGTGCCGGGATGGAGAGCAGACCCTCCACCCGCTGGAAAGGCCCCATGTGGACGTGCCTGCGGGTTTGGGGTGGGCGGAGCTGGGCTGACCCCATGTTGCCATCCGGTCCCCCTAAGGTGGTTTTCAACAACCCATCAGCACTGACAGCTGACTTCTTTCTTCCCGTGACTGGGTGTCACAGGACCACGTGATTTTGGAAGACGAGACGTCGGTCCCTGCCACCATGGGCTTCTCCATCACGGCACGCTCCCTCCCGCGAACGCCAGGAGGGGCCCACAAAACACACGGTTTCTTGTCTCCCGAGTCCAGACCGTCTTCGATCCTCCCTCACGTCGCATGCTGGACCCCGTGGAATAAACGGTTTCTTGTTCTCCATATTCCCCGTAGACAGAACATCTTCACCCCTTTGCACTCATCCTTGGACAGCCCAGGCCTTTTAGCGATGGCCCCAGGAAGGGGTGAGTGTTAAGACAAATTGGGACACAGGCAGGTGCCCGGGGTTCCAAAATCACATATATTTACGTCAAACCCACCGCCTGGAGGAGGTGACACCTCTGGATTCTTGAGTCACCCACGCTGGTCCCGGTCTGCACAGACCTCGTATACAGCCAGTTCTCCTTATTCGTGGTAGGTATGTTCTAGGAAGTCAATGCAAACTGTGATTTAGCAAATACTGAACCACCGCGCCCCAGTGACACACAGGGTCAGGTTCCTTCAAGTTTCTGGTCCCCACCTTTTCATCCATCCACTTGTTTTATGTGTGTTTCTGCTTAAAAACTCTTATTGAATCTACACTGGGACTCACTCACATTGAACTCACATCTGGAGGAAGCTCATCTCACACATGTATTTTTTCCATATGGCACACGGCAGCCTTTTTGTGCTCAGAAACACTAGACGGCACTTCAGCCCTACACTCGGAGAGGCACATTTGAAACAGCAAAATCACCACAACCAAGCACAAAAAATGCAAAAATATGGTCACTAAATAAACCTCAAAAGAGACACTGGTTGACAGTCTGAGCCAAAACGAGAAGGCGGAGCGCCATCTCCTTAACCCGCTCCAGGAACGTGCGGGGGGGAGATTCACATTTGTTGCTCTGCGCATACGGGCGAATGACTGGAAATCACGCGAGTACTGATTCCGGGGTTGTAAGTACCTTCTCGCGAGTCGGGGAACTCGAAAATACAGAATCCGTGCACCGCGAGGACGGACTGTACGTGCCCCGAGCTCGGGAGCGAGTCCACGGGGGGCGGTGTGGTCGAGTGCGGTCTCGGCCAGCGCGGAGAGAGGAACGTGAACAGCAGATTCGAGATCTGCCCTTTTTGGTGGCAAGTGCTACCCACAGGTTCTTCCTTCCTTGAGTGACATCAGACGTTTCCGCCCAAGGGCCCGGCAGCGAGTCCTGACCCCAGGGCGTCCACAGGGACCTGCTCCTGGGATCTGTGACCTCCTCATGCCGGGGACGGGAGGTGGTGCATCCCCCAGATGGAAGATCCTAGAATGTCAAGACCAACAAGAGTGGATCCAGCAGGAGGGTGCAGATGGCTCCTCAGGGGCAGGTCCCATCCGCCCATCTTCTTCCCCTCTCCCCCGCCACCCCTGGGACTCGAGGTGCACCAGCAGCTGCTCTGATGGGGCCTCTGAACTTCCCAGAGCCCACGCCCCGTCTACACTGCAGCCGGTCCTGGGGTCCGCCCATGTCAGGCGGCAATCAAGGGGCCTCGGCCAGGATGTGAAGACATCGCAGTCCTCGCCACAGCAGATGGGAATGCCAAACGGGGCAGCCGCTTTGGGGAAACAACTTGCTGGGAAAACAATTCGGCAGTTCCTCAAAAAGTTAAAGATAGAGTTACTCTATGACCCAGCAATTTCACTTCTGGGTATATGCCCAGAATTGAAAAAAAACGACATTCAAACAAAAAACTCATAGAAGCACGTTCATGGCAGTTTGAACAATAGTGGAAAGGGGGGAACAGCCGAGTGTCCATTGATGGATGAACAGATCAATAAATGTGGTCTGTGCATGCGGTGGAATATTACTCAGCCATGAACAGGAGTGAAGCCCTGACACGGCTACAACATGGATGTACCTTCAAGACACGATGCTCACTGAGAGAACCAGACACAAAAGGACGCATCATGTGTGACTCCATTTATATAAAATGTCCAGAACAGGCGAATCCACAGACAGAAAGTGGATTAGTGGTGCCACGGGCTGGGGAGGAGGATGGAGAGTGAGTGGTTAATGGATATAGGGTCTCCTTTTGGGATGATGAGAATGTTCTATAACCAGATAGAGGTGGTGGTTGGAAAACATTGTGAATGTGCTAAATGCCTCTGACTTGTGCACTTTAAAAGGGTGAATCTCAGCTCGATACACACACACACATACACACTCACAAGGGCACACCCAGGAGAAGACCCTCGTCCCTGCTGTGCCCTGGGGTCCTCTCAGCTCCGGGTTCCTGGCTCTGAAGGGGGCTCCCCTGGCCTTCTGTGTCCACCCATCGACTCGGGCACACGACAGCCCCACCTCGGGAAGGTGCGATCGTTTGCACTGTCTCCAGGGTCCCCGGTCTCACCCTCTGCCTCTGAGAAACATAATGCCCAGGAAGGCTGGTTTTAACACGAGGGCGCTGACAGGGGTGGGGTGCAAACAGGGTGAGAAACTGCCCCACAAACTGGTGCCCAGACCAGCATCCTGGGGTTCCCGTGACACAGTGCCTCACACCTGGGGTCTTAAACCCCAGGAATCTGTCCTCCCCCGGTCCTGGAGACCAGACGTCTGAGATGAAGGGGTCGCAGGGCCGCGCTCCCTCCCGAGGCTCCAGGGGAGGGTCCTTCCTGCCTCTTCCATCTTCTGGGGCTCCAGGCGTCCCTGGGCTGGTGGCAGCCTCCCTCCATCTCTGCCTCCGTCTCCACGTGGCTTCTCCTCTGTGTCTGTGTCTCCTCTTCTGTCTCTGATGAGGACACTGTCACTGGATTTAGGGCCATCCTCATCCAGGATGACCTCATCTCCTTCCTTCACTCAATCACACCTGCAAAGACCCTGTTTCCACATAAGGTCCATGCACACATTTGGGGGCCAGGACGTGGACGTACGTTTTGGGGACCACCATTCAACCATCCACAGGTCACCTAGGGGAGAAGCGGGTGCAGCGTGGGAACAGAGACCCAGTGCAGCCTCCAGGAGGGGCGGTCAGCTGAGTACTGTGTGCTGCAGTCAGGGACAGATGACCGCGTCCGTATGCCCAGGAAGCTCTGACCACATCCGTGCTGTTATGATCATTATTCTGTCCTCCTCAACTTGCCCCAAGGTGAGGCTGCAGCCTCTGGTGATCTGGGAGAAACGGGGTCACTCACGTGCCTTGTGGTCAATCAAATGCACAGAAGAAGCTGGCGCGTTCCGGATGGTCGGTCCCCTCCGTCTGGTGTCCATGCCCAGCGGACCCTCTGGATCCCCCACACACCCCCCAGCCACAGCCCTTGTGCTCTAACAGAGGCCGGGTCTGACCACTCTGCTGGCACCCAGGCCCACTCTCCTCTGGTGGTCACTCACTGTCCAGATGTTCCTGGCCACTGGAGGTTGCTCCTGAACCCCGTTCTGACCGATGAGATGTAAGAGACAGTAGGCCACAGGGAAACTGAGAAAGATGCTGCTTTCCTGCAGACCCAGAGGAGAGCCAGCTGACGACCTCCTTTCCTTCTCCTGCCCTAGACACAGACGTGATGCCTGGTGCCAAGGCAACCACCTTGGGCTATGAGACAATAAAGGCGAGGATGTTAAGATACTAAGGAGGGTGGAGGAGAAAGACAAAAAGAGACGGGGTCCTTGATGTCATCCTGGAGCTGTCAACCCCACCCTGGAGGGCTCATCTCTGGATTTCTTCTAAGTCAAGAAAAAAACTCCTGGTGTAAGCCACTACTTTTCAACACTAGATGACAAAAGTCTTCCTAACGAATCACTGTTTGTGTAAAGCTGCATCTTTCTCCAGCTCTCACGAAGTCCTGCATCTGGATATGAAGGCCCCTCCCCACTGCCCAGAAGAAGGGGTCCCTCTGCCTCCATTCAGGATCTGGGACACCACACACATCCAGAACGATCTCACATTGTAGAAGGCACCTCAGGGTTTCTGCTTGTCCTGGAGACACATCAAGACAATGGTCCCTGCCCTTTCACTGGGGCCTTGGTCATTGAAACATCAGGCCCTGCCAGAGGATTGAGGTCCCCACGGAAGAAGCCTCGTCACCTCCACAGTGTTTCTACCTAAGAGACGACTGAAACAAAGTCCCAGGAACCGGGCTGTTCATGGCTGAACTCAGTCACTCACCACCCTAAAAGGACTGAGGTCCTGACTTGCCTCACGTGTCCCAAAGACGTCCACGTCCTAATCCCCGTGTGGTAGACAGAATAATGTCCCCAAAGACGTCCATGTCCTGATCCCTGTGTGGTAGACAGAATAATGTCCCCAAAGATGTCCACGTCCTAATCCCCGTGTGGTAGACAGAATAACGTCCGCAAATTGTCCACGTTCCAGTCCCCGTGTGATAGACAGAATAATGTCTCCACAGACGTCCACGTCCTGATCCCCATGTGATAGACAGAATAATGTCCCCAAAGACGTCCGTGTCCTAATCCCTGTGTGCTGATTAAGTAAGAGATCCCGAGATGGGAAATTTTCTTGGATCATCTGGGTGGACCCCGTGTTACCATAAGGGTCCTGATAAGAAGGGGGCTGGAGGGTCAGAGTGGGAAATGGGTAGATGTTGCACTACTGGCTTGAGGATGAGGATGGGGCCCTGTGCCTAGGAATGCTGTGCCCCCCGGAAGCTGCACAACCAGGAAACCGATTGTCCCCGGGATCCTACAGAAGGAACCAGCCCAGCTGCCCCGTTCCAGACTCTGACCTCCAGAACTGGGAGAGAATAAATGTGTGTTGCTTTAAGCCGTTACGCTTGTGGTCACCGGTTTCGGCCACCACAGGAAACTCACACAGGGTCCTGAGAACACAGTGTGGCCACCTTGCAGCCCTGCCACAGCGTCTCCATCGGCCAGCTGCTCCCGGGCACGCGCCTGAGCCCTCAGAGGGCCGGCCAGGCCCCTTCTCATCGTGGACGCCTCCCCCTGCACGGGGCTGCTCACACCTCCTCCAGGTCCTCCTCTCCTCACCCACGAAAACCTCATGCCCTGCAGCTCTGCATGAACCATCCTTCTCTCTCCCCGTGCACCCTCACCCAAGACGCTCCCTTGGCTTTGACTGCAGGAACAACCTCCCCCTCCCGTCTGTGTCCTCGTGGGACGGTAGGCACCTGGTCCTAAACTTGTCCTCATCCCAGCTCGCATGGGGCACCCGTGGGAACTCAGTGAACGTGTATTTATTGAACGAGGGAGGAAATGAATGAAGGAAGCAAGGAACGAATGAGAGGCCACGGCCCAAGCCACGTCTCACGCATAACCCAGCAGGTGCCCGGCGCACCTGTCCCCACACGGAAGCCTCACCTGCCCCCAACAAACAGACCACCAGCTCGTCCACAGAACGGAGGGGCACACGTCCGAGAGGAGAAGCTCTGAATTCCATTTTCCAGCCCCATCAGTGGACGCCCTCCGGGCAGGGCTGCTATGGTCAGCCGGACCCCTTGGTCCTTACAAACTAGCTTCTAAACCGTCACCTCGAAGGACCACGTGCCCAGGGGACCCATCCCAGCCTCCAGAGCAAGACCAGCCCCCCCAGCCAGGGAACTGCCCCCCAGATGAGCACAGCTGCTGTCCCGTCCGTCTCCAGCCCACGCATCCCTCATCCGTCGTCAACAGGGCGCCTTGGGGTCTGCCGGGGAGGGCAGACCAGCGCCCCTACTTCTGCGTGTTGCAGACAGGCGGGGACACTAGTAAATTACCCAGATTGTGTGTCGGCAGGCAAACAGAGCCACGGGGCAAACACGACCACCCCATAAAGGAGGCGCAAATGCCCGCTGGGGCTCGGGGGTCTTGGGATGGGATTAGCCAGGAGAAGGGAACGTATGATGTTGCAAGGGACCAGGCTTGGGGTCTGGCAGGTCTCAGCCAGCCGCACCTCAGGATGTCCGGTCTCTCTGTCCCTCGCTGGATGCCCTGGGTGTCCACGAAGACCTCAAAGGGCACTGGGGCAGCATGCAGCCCAGTTTCCCAGGGCGGTTCTGGGGCTGGACCTTCTATTTCAGTCCTTCTCTCCCTCGAGGACCTGAGAGAGCTCTCTCGCTGTCTCAGAATCAGGCCCCAGCTCCCCAGGGGCTCTGGGACATCCTGTTCCCTCTCCCCTCCTTGGAGCCAGCCCCAAATAACCCAAATGCGGGAACTAAGTTGGCCTGAGCCCAGCTGCTTCCACAGCAGCTGAGATTGACGATTTTGGAGCTGCAGACGCCTTCCAGAACCGATGAAGAAGAGGAGTCTGTTTCCCCACAAGGCACACACACGCAGCACAGGGGAACTCAGGGTGCAGAAATGGCCCTACATTAACCACCCTGGGGTGTAGCTTGTGCCCGGGGTCCTCACTGCTTCACTGGGAGATCAGCCACGTGCTAGGGGGGCCACAGAGCAGGGATCAGCAAATTCAGCCCATGTGCGTGATCCGGCCCTCACATCGCTTTTGTAAATAAAGTTTTATTGAAACAGATTTGGTCACATACTGACTCTGGCTGCTTTCAGTCAGCCCATTCAGCCCACTGGGATTCGGATCATTAAAGGTTGACCAGACAAAGTGGTATTCACCTCATCATTTTAAACACTCTTGATTCTTGGTGTGGGTTTGTTTTATCACTGGCTGCTCGAAACTGCCCCCTTTGGAGGTGCCGGGCAGTGGATACAGGTGAATCCCACCTGGTCTCTTTAGAGATGAGAGAACTCACCTCAGGAATGATGGTAAGGTTAACGGCTCAGCATACTGTATCTCACAGGCACAGCATCCTACAGATAAATTTCACCGTCTGGCGTCTCCTGGACCAGCTGGTTCCCGCTCCTGACTTCCCTCGGGGGACCTTTACGATTCCTGTCATTCAGCATAATAACAGGGTCCCCAAAACGTCTTCTGTAGAGACGTGCTCCTCACGGGGCCCTGTGCTCGGGGAGTGTCCCAGTCCTTCCTGCCATGTTCGAGGTGATCACTGTGATGCCCACAGACACAAGCCTGGGCAGATATGCCCCCTTTCCTGTGCACACTGGTCTGGAGGTGGGGACGCCCCGTTTCCCCACAAGACACCCCACACTGGTCCCTCAAACCTGAACCCCTTCCACAGGAGCCTTTTAGGGCTTTTCTGAAATCAGCCTCGGACGCCAGGTCACAGTTGCCTATAGTCAGTCTGGTCATCCTCAAATCTGTCCTCAAATGAGCAAGTCGGCCCCATTAGGGAGTCAAACTATGTCCCCTCCAAAGTGTTACGCTGGAGTCCACAGCTCCTGTTAGGAAACGATGGTTTTGAAAATGTAAACATCATGAGTGATGGGCCTAACTGTATCCCCCAAATCCATGTGTTGGGGTCCTGACCCCCAGGACCTCAGAATGTGACTGTATGTGGAGACGGGACTTTAAAGATGTGATGAAGGTAAAATGAGGTCATGAGGGTGGGTCCTGATCCAATAGGACTGGGGTCCTTATGAGAAGAGGGCACGAGGACACAGACACGCACAGAGGGACGACCACGTGAGGACACGGGGAGAAGATGGCCACATGGAGATGGAGGCAGAGATGGGAGGGAGGCGGCCACCAGCCCAGGGACGGCTGGAGCCCCAGAAGCTGGAAGAGGCAGGAAGGACCCTCCCCTGGAGCCTCTGGAGGGAGCGCGGCCCTGCGACCCCTTCATCTCGACTTCTGGTCTCCAGGATGGGGGAGGAGGAATTCCCATGGTGTTAAGTCTCCATGTTTGGGTCCTTTGTTACTTCAGTCCTGGAAAACCAAGACAGGCCCCAATAAGATCCTTTTCCAACCTTGGGGTGTGTGTCTCATGGACATCAACACAGCAGCTTGGAGAATAAAGGAGGTTACGATGAACTGAATTGTAGGGAGGGTCTGCTGGTCTGTGATTTTGGCTTATGCAACATGCTCACTGTGAATTATTCTCATTCTCCCCCGTGACGCCTGCACCAAAGTGTGCATAGGGTGCGAGATCTGCAAGCCAGAGGGATCTGGGCCCCCCCAGCCCAGGGTCCTGAATGTCGACCACCATTGTTGTCGCAGGAGGGATCTGCCTGGACCTCCTGCAGAATCCCAGGGACACGTCCTCTCTGTGGGACCGACTCCTCCCTCATTAGGTGTGAACCTCCAACATAGGAACACCACAGTCTCTGAAAGTGTAATATCTATAAATAGATGGGTGGATGCATAGAGATAGATGGTAGATAGATGACGAATAAATGATAGATAGAATAGATAGATGATGGATGGATGATAGGTAGGTAGGTAGGTAGATAGATAGATAGATAGATGATGGATAGATATAGGTAGATGATAGATAATAGATAGACAGATGATAAATAATAGACAAATAGATAGAGGATAGATAGATAATAAATAGGTACTTAACTGGGTAGATAGATAGATGGATAGATAGATAGATAGATAGATATAGATAGATAATAGATAGATAGTTACTTAGGTAAGTAGGTAGGTAGATAGATAGATAGGTAGATAAATCATAGGTAGGTTGATAGATAGATGATAGATAATACATAGGTGGATAGGTAGATGATAGATGATAAATAGATAGATGATAGATAGATAGAAATATATAGATGATACATAGATATAGATAAATAGATAATAGATAGATGCTAGATAACTGATAGATAGATAGATATGAATCTAGATAGTCCATAGAATGCAAATAGATGATAGATAGATATAGATAAATAGACGATGGATAATAGATAGATGCTAGATAAATATAGACAAATGATAGATAGATAGATATGAATCTATATAGTCCATAGAATGCAAATAGATGATAGATAGATATAGAGAAACAGATGACGGATAATAGATAGATGCCAGATACATATAGAAAAATGGTAGATAGATACAAATATATAGAGTCCACAGCATGCGAACAGATGACTGACAGATAGATGATGGATACATAAAGATTAATACATAGTGTCTATGATGTAGACAGATAAACAACCTTGGACTTCTCCTGAAAGAGTGATCCAGTATTCACTAATTCACCATCCCGGCAACCTTACAGAACGCAACCACCGCGGATCATGAGAATCGACTGTTCTTCTGCGTGACGGAGCCTGCCAGAGCGTCCAGCTCGGTTCTCAGGTAAATCCCCTCCGTGGCTTCCGCCCTCCTCTCCTACAGCACATGTTTTTCTGAATTCATTTTATTTACTTGTGCACCTGTGCAACGCGATCCATACTGCTCCCCGTCTGCCGTCGAGCCTGACTCGGCACCAGGGGGTGTGGACATGGAGCAGGAGAGCCCGGAGCCCCCTCTCCCTCAGGGTGGTTCCCGGGGCGTGGGTCACCCCTTCCTGTTACCTTCCGGCTGCATACCAGAAGAGGTCGTCAGGCGCACAGCTTTAGGATGTCAAAGGAAATATGTTCTGTTAGCTTTTTTTTTTAATTAAAAAAAAAAAAAACAACAGGGATCTGTTCTGTCTGGGAATGCAACTTCGGCGCACCCTGACCCAACATTAGGAAAACGGTCCTTCCTCCTGCCTAGCTCTCAGGGATCTCTCCGCACAGAAAATCCTTGTGGGGGTGGAAGGCACTCCCCAAGGCCTTGTGGAGGTCGTGCTGAGGCCGGAGGCTCGGGGCTGTCACCCTCCGGGGAGCACCGAGTGAGCGCCGACAGGAGGCGGGGCCCAGTGGGCTTGGCCATCAATGACGAGCGCCAACAGACGGTTTTACACAGGAAATTTCAAAACGGGTTTGCTCTGTACCTACCCTCCCTCCAACCGTGGCTGCCGGCTGGGAGGTGGACCTTGAAGTATTTGCATTTGGAGACGGCGGCCGGTCTGGCCATGCCCCCTTGGCAGCGTGCCGGAGATGTGGATCGGCCGCTGGGACGGGACCGTTTGCTGACACCGGCTTGTCCTGAGGCACAGTGGCCGGGATGCGGGCTTGCACAATGACGGTGGCTTCCTGAGAGGGGGCACCCTGCTGCTCGCCACCTTCTGATCCCTTCGTCTGCAGACGCTGGTCTCCTGGCTGCAGCTGCAGCCAGCTCCAGGTAAGTAGTCTGCTTTTTCGTTATTTTTGTGCATCGTCAGCAGTAAGGGAGGGTCAGGGTAGGGTCCTGGGGTGCAAAAGGGGGATTGCATGCGTCTCCCTCTCGCTGGTGCAGACACACCGAGAAAAAACCCCAGAAAGACTTTGCAGAGCCATCCAGCAGGGAAACGCTCAGATTTCTGGGCCAACAAGACCCTCTCCTTCCAAAACTCATCCAGATGGGAAAACTTATTTGTGTGCGGGGCAGCCCCCCACCCCATGGCAGGTGCACGGGGGCCCATGCCCTGAAGGGGTCCGCTCGGCGACCTGCAGGAACACAGCCGACCTCGTTGGCACCGGTTCGCTTAGAAACCCGGTTCTCTGTGCACTTTCAAAGCTGCCCCAAAACAGGGACCCACGTGCCAGCCGCAGGGCTAGTTTGGGAATTCCCGGCTGGCCGTACAAACAAGGTCGTCGGCAGTGGTTGTGGGTCACGCTGGGGAAGAGGAACTACAGAGCGCCTGTTCTGTTTCCAAACTGAAGCGAGGTTTTTTCTGTCCTTTCATGTTCAATGTGTGCGGTCAGAAGCAGTGCTGTGTGGCGGGGGCACTCGGCAGAAGCAAGCCGATCTTAAAAACGTGGTGAAGAAGGTGCCCTTCCCACCTGAATTGTGCATGCGGGGGGAACACGGGCGTATATTTGTCCTTAAGATGTTTCTGTGTTGTGAGAATGGAGTTTTTATTTGGGCATTGCCAGTGTTGGTGGAGGGAGGGGGTGTGTCCCGGGATGCTGCCCCCCGAATCCTGGCCACCCCCCTCCGAGAAGACAAAGGGGACCCAGGCAGTGGGAAGAGTCGGGAGGACGGGCGGACCCTCCAGACTGTGCTGTTGTTGTTTCTGCTGTCTTCTGAAATATCGCTGCTTAGCCTCGCTGACAGAGGGAGGCTCAGCCGGGGCCCCACCCAACCACACCTGAGTCTGTGTCTTCGTCTTAGGGACCAGGGGAGGAAACAATGGCTTAGTGACAGGGTGGCCGGTGACAGTGGGTAAACACCCACACCCGCCCCCCTGCAGATGCTCCTGACTGGGCAGGTGAGCCCTCCGTCCTTGGCGCCCAGCCCGTCTGTGTGCCTCCTCCTGGGGTGTGGCCATCCGGCTGGCAGAGCCATGTTGGGTAGAGTCTTTCCTTTCACATCTCGCTTTCTGTCCCTGGAGGCAGCAGTTGGATGGGCATGATCTGGGGACCCCGATGCTCACTTGGCACCTTGCTGTGATTCCCTGAGTGAGGACATTTGTCCAGGGCCCCCGGGAGATGACCCATGGCTGCCCCAGATCCTCCCAGCCCCTCCCTATGGCCAGTGCAATGCCGTGGGGAATGGTGACACTGTGAATGAGCAGAGAGCCATGCAGGATGGGCTCCCCCCAGTGAGTGTTCTGCAGCTGTGTGTCCACAGCCTCACCAGCTGGACAGATGGGTGGATGGACCTGAGGTCTGCCTTCCTATAAGAGAAAGCAACGGGTTTGGTGACTGTGTGTGCTTCTGAACTGTGCTCGAACCTTGGCGGCTGTGTCCCTGCTGGGACCTTAGGAGGGATGTCCATGCTGGGACCTCGGGGGGCCACGTCCGTCCTGAGACCTTGGATGGCCCCATCTGTGCGTGTCCGTGCCAAGACTTCAGGGGGGCCACGTCTGTGCTGGGACCTCAGGGGACCATGTCCGTGCTTGGATCTCGGGTGGTTGCAGCCATGCCAGGACCTCAGGGGGCTGCCTCCACCACTTTTGTGCCAGTTGTCTTGCTGTGGGGAATACGGCCAGGGCCAAGAGGGCAGACTGCCCTCGGTGCCATCCTTCAGGCCAGAAACTCACTCTCCCCAGCAATATATGGTCACTCTACGAAAGCAGCTCAAGGTTCTAGAGCAACAGTGTTGGGTGGAGGGGCTCTCTGAGCCAACACTTTTCACGCACCGATTGTATACACCAACACACGCCCTGCTTTCGGACCATCCCACTCAGTCCTAACCACACCATCCTCATCCCCACGTTCCAGATGGGGAAACTGAGGCTGGAAGAGGTGAAGGAACTCATCCAAACACACAGAGCCACTGAGGGGCAGAGCAGGAATCCGGAACCACACTTTCGGCCTCCAGGGCCCTCTTGCTTAACCCAGTGCCTGACCGCTGTCCTGTCATCCCCTTGTTTCAAGCATTGGACAACTCACCACGTGCTGGGCTCGGTGCTGAGTGTTTCTGGGGAACAGGAAGACAAAATAAAATTGTGCAGACTCAGGATCCAGGCCCTGAGCGTTCAAAGCAGGAAGAAATCCAAGAGGGCTTCCTGGAAGTGGTGGTGCTTGCCAGGGCCATGTGGGTGTAGAGCTGCAGCAAAAGGGACACCGTGAACGGGAGCAGGGGCAGGCTGGGGTGTGTGTTCTGGGTGGAGGGAGCGCTGGTGTCCACAGGGCCCAGGGTAGCCCCAGGAGGGGGGTGAGACTTCAGCAGCTGGCCCGGAAAAGCCATGGAAGCTTCTGGCACTGCTGGTAATGCTGGGACTATGTTTTGGAAAGACATCTGTGTGAGGTGTGATCCAAGTGGCTGGCGGCCAGAGCAGAAAACGCCCTAGAGCTGGAATCTGTGGTTTGCTGACCGACGAGGGGGGCTGGACGCGAGGGGAGGGGTCCAGGGTGACTCTCAGAGACTGTGAGGTGGGGTGACGTGGACCGAGGCAGGGCGGCCGGCCAGGCTGGGCTGTGTTTGTTGAAGATGGTGACTTTGTGCAGAGGCTGTTCTGGCCGGACCCCCAGGGACGCTTATGAGTGGGTGGTGGGCTGAGAGTGGGGATCCCGGGCTTTGAGCAGTCATGGGGCGACCTGGGTGTTGTTTATGGGGGTGGCGCAAGCATGGAACCCCTGATGGAGAGAGGGAGTATGGGAGGAGAGGGACAGTGAGGTTCTTGGAGAAGAATTGAGTGTGAGATACTCAGGGCTGGGGCACGCCCTCTCTGATGTGACACTAGTGGGTTAGTGTAATTACCTGGGTTAATTCTGTCATCTCCCCTCACCAGATGCCAGCAATAACCTCTCCCCTGAAGTTGAGACAACCAAAAATCTCCCCAAATATTGTCTAGTGTCCCCTAGGGGGAGAGACAAAGTTACCCCTGGTCATGAACCCCTGTGATAGATGATAGAGAAATAGAGAGATGATAGAGAGAGAGAGAGGAAGAGAGTGTGAGAGAGAGATGATAGACAGATGGATAGATAGATAAATAGATGATAGATTAGATAGATAGATAGATAGATAGATGATAGATAGATAGATAGATGATTGATTGATTGATAGACACAGAGTCTTTTATGCTAGATCAGAGTTTCTCAACCTCAGCATCATGGACATTCAGGGCTGGACCATTCTCTGTGGTGGGGCCGTCCTGTGTACTGTGGGGTGTGGAGCAGCATCCCTCGTCTCCACCCCCCAGTTGCCAGGAGCACATCCTCCAGTTGTGACACCCAAAACTGTCTACAGACATCACCAAGTGTCCTCTTTGGGACAGAATCACCCCCAATTCGCAACCACTGGGGGAGAGGGCAAGAAGGAGCAAGGAACAAAGCAGCCATGGGGCTTGGAGCAGAAGCAGGACCATGTCTCATCCCCGGGGTCTCAGAGAGAGAACTGGGTTGGGTCAGGACATTCTGGGCCACGTCTTCCCATTTCCCAAACTTTTGCTGCATGGTCTTGTTTCTATAATAAATAACTAAAATGTAAAAGGCACAGTTAGAGGGCACAGAGCTAACGTGTATAGAATAAGCAGATATGCCTCTTGCAGGCCACATCTTGGGGGGAAATGGGCCAGGATTTACTCCCCCCATCCCTACATGAGGGGCATGTCATGCCACGGTGTGTGCTTGTCATCCTTTTGGTACACGATTATCTGCCTGAGAACCAAACACTGGCTCCAACAAGCGGCATCTTTACTAACAAAATGGGAACAATAGGAAGACTCTTTTGTAATATCCCGTGGTACAAAGACAATGGAGGAAGTGTGTGGATTAGGAGACGTGGCTCCCCCCCTGCTGGGTCACTCACTGCTGCTGACGTGGCCCATCCGCCAGCATGTGAAGGCTCCTCTGAGTGCCCTGCGGGGGGAGGTGTGGGTCTCCAGGTGTTTATCTGACATGCACGTGTGCTGGGGGCAGAACAGGGCAAGGCCACCCCTGCACTCAGGACAGGGAGAGACCAGCAGGCACATGGGATAGAGTGGGAGATAAACCCTCAGTCATGGCCACAGGGAATGAATGGGCAGGGTGTCTGCGTATGCTGCAACCTTGTATATGAGAGACTAGGAGAAATTATCTTGGGCTCAGTAACCATTTGTTGGATGGATGGATGGATGGATGGATGGATGGATGGATGGATGGAAGGAAGGATGGGTGAATGGATGGATAAATGGATGAAGTGAATTGATGGGTGGGTGGGTGGATGGGGAGGTGGATGGGTGGGTGGATAGATGGATGGATGGGTGGATGGATGGATGGAAGGAAGGAAGGATGGATGAATGGATGGATAAATGGATGAGTGAATGGATGGGTGGGTGGATGGGTGGATGGATGTGTGGGTGGATGGATGGATACATGGATGCGTGGGTGGGTAGATGGATGGATGGATGGACAGATGGATGGATGGATGAGTGGATGGATGGGTGGGGGGATGGGTGTGTGGGTGCAAGGATGGGTGGATGAGGGGATGTGAGGGGGATGGAGAGATGGATGGGTGTGTGGGTGCATGGATGGATGGATGAATGGATGTGAGGTGGATGGATAGATGGATGAGTGGGTGGGTGGATGGATGGATGGATGGGTGGGTGGGCGGATGATGAAGGAATAGATGGATGTAACAAGAGAGGAGGCTTGTCCCCAGTTAATTCCCCTGAATTACTTTTCTAAGCTGTCATAACAAATTACCACAAACTGGGTGGCTTAAAACCACAGGAATTCATCCTCCTCCAGTCCTGGGGACCAGGCGTCTGAGATGAAGGTGTTGCAGGGCTGCACTCCCTCTGGAGGCTCCAGGGGAGGGTCCTTCCTGCCTCTTCCAGCTTCTGGGGATCCAGGCGTCCCTGGGCTGGTGGCCGCCTCCCTCCCGTCTCTGCCTCCGTCTCCACGTGGCTTCTCCTCTCTGTCTGTGTCTCTCTGTGTATCTTCTCCTCTTCTTATAAGGATGTCAATCATATTGGATTAGGGCCCACCCCGACTCATCTGAATTTACATCTTAACTGCATCTTCAAAGACCCTATTTCCAAATAAGGCCACCTTCACAGCTACCAGGCATTAGGACTTCAACATATCTTTTTGGGAGTCACAACACTCCTCAAACAAAACCCTGCAGTCCTCATCCTGATTAGAGGAGGAGAGAGGGTGTGGATGGGTGGAGACCTGGGGCCCCCGCTCAGATGCCCCCCACTACCGCTCACCCAAATTCCCTTACTAGGTCACAGATCTCCCCTGAAGGGCTGCTGGAGAGTGGAGCTGCCCCCAAAGCTCACGCCTTCTTGAGCATCTGCACAGGGCCCACCTGTGTCCCCACTGTGCAGAAGGAATGGGGGAAGACAACTAGCTCGTGTGCAAGCCTACTGTGTGCCCAAGGGGCTCCCTGGATGCTCTCCAGGGAGATCATGGGACCCTCACAGGAACATTGCAAGACCCAACTCTGCATCGCCACCCTGGTGCTGATGAGGAAATGGAGCAGGGCTGAGAATAGGGTCAAGCACATGAGGCCCTCAAACACCACAGACCTCAGTCATCAAAGTAAATACTGTTGTCTTCACCTTTTTTAATGTATCGAGGAGAAATTCACATCACATAAATACACTATTATAAACACAATCCAATGGCATTGAGCCCATTCACCATGGTGGGCAACCACCACCTCTATCCAGTTCCAAGACACTTCATCACCTCCGAGGGAAACCCTGTACCCATCAGCAGTCACTCCCTATTACCCTCCCCACAGCCCCTGTGAATCACCAACCTGCAATTGTTTTCAGCTCGGAAAGGAAGGAAGCTCTGACACACACTACAATGTGGATGAACCTTAAAAACATAATGCTCACTGACAGAAGCCAGACACCAAATGTCACATGGTGTGCAATTATTCCATTTATATTAAACGTCCAGAACAGATAAGCCAATAAATACCATTTAATGCAATGCTTTCACAAATGCAAATTAACGCAGAAATCACATGATGAACCAAACATTAAAATTTCAAAAAAAAGAACAGCGTCACACAGAGACCTATTGGAGAGTGAGGCAAAAGGAAAAATTGTGCTTCCATATATACATCTCCTTATGAGTTTCTTTAATGGTAAATTTTTGCCAGACTATTGAACAGTTGAGAGAAGACAGAAACATTGAAAAGTAGGTGTACTGAAGCTCACAGTATTGTGTTAAGTTTAAATAGTTTATTGGTATCCAAACTAGAGTTTACAATAAGTTGACTTTTCTGGCTTTCATGAGAGCAAATGCATCAATAATATATTCAAAATCTACTTCTACTATAATATTGTGGGGGAACCGAACTGTTAAAATATATAAAAGCGGATCCATAGGATGCTCATGTATCCCTTGCCTCAGGCTCTCACGTGGCTCCACATGGCACTAAAGCCAACGCTAGCTGGGGAGCAGAGCCTGGAAAGCATCTGGCCAAACCCTGGGGTCTTCCTTTCCCAGCCCAGACCTCCATGGAGGCATCAACCAGCCAGTAGGAGATCACCAGAGGCTCGAACCAGAACTCATTTGTGACTCTTTGTTACAGCAACTACAGGAAACTAACAAAAATTATCATTATCATGAAGATACGACAAGTCGCAGTGTGTGGCATAAAACCGAAGCAGCCAACACAGGCAAATTCGTAGCCTTGACGGCATTCATTGGAAAAGGAGAACAGTTGTAAGTCTATGGCCCAAGGTTCCAGCTCAAAACCTAGAAAGAGTTTCTCTTCCGAGATCAAATCCAAAGAAAGTAGAAGGATGGAAATGCTGAAGGTCAGAGACCAGTGAAACAGAAAACAAATGTGCTCTAGAGAAAAATCCGCAAGAATAGTATCCATCTCATGCGGTCACCTTTACGGTTGAATAAGATGCATTTGTTCAGTGCTAATGGATAATAAGTACTTGACAAATGTCACTCTTATTGGGGGTTTATCCCAAATTATATGGGATTCCCAGTTCTAGGTGCTTAACTCAGATAAACTCATAAAACCCTGATGACATGCCTCTGAGAAAGTTACCAACATCACTTTACACATGGGGAAACTGAGGCACAGAGAGACAATGTCATGTTTCCAAGGTCACCCGGCCGGTCAGTGGTCTATGCTCCCTGCTTTTATTACTGCTATTATCATTTATTATTATTGCTCCATACATAGGGATTCTGAGCAATCTGATGACTGTATTTAAAGCTAAGTACCCATCTGTGTGGGGGTGATGGAAACATTCTAGAACTAGACATGGTCGCGTAACATGGTGCATGCACAGAATGACAGTGAATCATTCACTTTAAGACGGTGCATTCTATCTCAATTTTAAAATAAGGGAGGAAAAACATAACTGTCCGAGGCCCCGTGTCTTACTTCCTCATCCCGGCTATAAACAGTCTCTGCAGGACGTGCTGCTAGCCGAGCTGGGTCCTAGAGGTTCTGAGTCACCCTTGCAGGAAGCCAGTGAAGGGGCGTTCCGAGATCCCCACCGCAAGGTAGCTGTCCCTGAACCCCGGCTGGCCGATTTCCTTCACCAAGCACAACTCCCTTCTAAATAAACACTGCCATGGCCGTTTCTAAACAATCATGCAAATGATGGACGGGCCAGGTTTCTGCACGTGGGGCTGTGGGCAGTGCGTGGCACAGCATCCCCCTGGCTGTGGCTCCAGGATGAGCCTCCTCACAACCCGGTTTTGTGCTAGCTGCTCTGTGATAAAACATCAGGCTCTGTGCACGTGGCTGCTGACGAAAATGGACCACAAGGGAGAGACAATGGGGGCCGGAGAGATTATTGGGGGTCAGAGAGCCTACTGGGGATCAGGAGATGATTGGGGTACCAGAGAAAAATTTGGAGAACAAAGAGATTATTGGGGTACCAGAGAGAAGTTTGGAGAGCAAAGAGATTATTGGGGTACCAGAGAAATTATGGGGGACCAGAGAGAGTTTGGGGGACCACAGAGAGTTTTGGGGACCAGTGAGAATTTTGAGGACCAGACAGGGTTTTGGACTACGATAAATATTATTGGAGTATCAGAGAAAATTTGGGGCAATGAAGAGACTATTGGGGGACCAGAGGAATTATGGGGGATCAGAGAGAGCTTTGGGGACCAGAAAGTTTATTGGGGTACTGGAGAAGTTGTGGGAGACCAGAGAGAGTTTGGGGGACCAGAGAGCATTTTGGGCACAAGACAGGCTTTTGGAGGACCAGAAAGATTTTTGGAGTATCAGAAAACTTGGGGAAATGAAGAGTCTATTGGGGGACCAGAGAAATTATGGGGGACCAGGGAGAGTTTCGGGGACCAGAGAGACTTTGGGGGACCAGAAGTTCAATAAACAAGAAAGTTTATTGGGGTATCAGAGATAATTTCGGGAAACAGATTATTGGGGTCCATAAAATTATTGGGGACCACAGAGACTTTGGGGGACCAGAGAGATTTTAGGGTGACCAGAAAAATTATTGGGGTACCAGAGAAAATTCGGAGGATCAGAGAGAATATTGAGGGCCAGATATATTATTCGGAGACCAAAGAAGCTTTCGGGGCCAGGCAGATTATTGGGGGGCTAGAGAGATTATTGGGGGCCCGACAGATTACTGGGGACACATGCCAAAGATTTCATTTTCACTATCCCCCATTCGAGGAGCTCACTTGGGTCACAGTGATGGCTGAGTGCACTTTTTCCTGAGAACATTCATGGGCCGTGTGTGCCCGGGCAGAATAACCCCACTTGGAGGGTGTGGTCTGTGCCCGAGCCCCACACACTGATTAGCCCCAGATCCTCTTTTCCCACTGAAAGTTGTTTCCATTTTGCTAAGAGCCTCTGACAACTTCCCTAGTGCCTTATACTTGGTCCTCAGGCTCCGGGGGACGGAACGTGGACCCAGGCTACGTGCTGAGGGCTTCCCGTAGGGCTCTGGGGTGCAGCAGGGACTGAGTGGTTCCTGCGTCCCTGCCCGGTGTCCTCTTCCGTGTGAGGGGTGACACCTGCATGGCACACTCAGGGCTTGTCCTTGGAGGTCCCTGCCACCCTGAATGTCCAGGTTCATACCCACCAGGCACAACCCGGCCCCAGCCTGACACCAGTATTCTCACCTGTCTACCAGGTGCGCCCAAGTACCCTTCCCCACCTCCTCACCACTCACCTAGCACCCAGGGTCTCCGTCCTGTCCCCTGGCTCTGTGACCACTTCCTCTGGGAAGCCCATGCTACACTGGGATACAGCCCACCATGTAACACCCCTGGATGGCAAGGCCCAGGACAGGTCCCCATACAAACAGAGAGTGACCGTATGACCTGGCAAATCCACTCTTAGGCATATACCCAAGAGAGTTCAAAACAGGGACTCAAATAGATACTTGTACACCCACATTCATGACAGCATGATTCACATCAGCCAAAAGGTGGAAAGACCCCAAATGCCCATCAACCGATAAACAGATAAACCAAAACTGGTCCATCCATACAGTGGAATATTACTCAGCCATGAAAAGGAGTGAAGCTCTGACACAGGCTACAACATGGATGAACCTTGAACACATGATGCTTGGTGAGAGAACCAGACACAAAAGGCCACATAGTGTGTGGTTCCATTTATATAAGAGGTCCAGAACAGGCAAATCCACAGACAGAAAGGGGATCAGTGGTGGCCAGTAGGAGGGGTAATGAGACAGTGGGGGGATGTCCTAGTCAGCCTGGGCTGATATGACAAAATACTATAGATGGGGCAGCTTAAAAAGCAGACATTTATTTCCATAGTTCTAGAGTTTGGAGTCTAAGATCAAGATTCCGGCAGATTCTGTGTCTGAAGAGAGCCTGCTTCCTGGTTTGCTGTGACCTCTGTGGTCACTGCTGGGGGAGGGGGTGAAGAGATCAGGTGTCCACAAACAGCGGCCGCTGATGGCCTGACTTGACCTGTGGGTTAAAGAGAATGGTACTTCCTGTCCAGCTGTTGGGTGTGGGGTGAGAAGCCATCCCCATTTGCCCGGGAAGCAGGGCGCTCTTGGGAGGCAGGACTTTTGGAGCTAAAATGAAGACAGTCCTGGAAAATGGGAACACGTTGTACACCCAGCAGGGTGACAACCCTGCTGTAGGAGGTTGAGTAGTGGCCCCCCAAAAGATATGTCCACGTCCTAAAGCCCTAGTACCCAGGAACGGGACCTTGTTTTGAAACAGGGTCTTTGCAGATGTGATTAAGTGAAGGATGGAGAGGAGGTCATCCTGGAGGAGGGTGGCCCTAAATCCAATGACAGTGTCCTCATCAGAGACAGAAGAGGAGACACAGACACAGAGGAGAAGCCACGTGGAGACAGAGGCTGAGATGGAGGGAGGCGGCCACCAGCCCAGGGACGCCTGGAGCCCCAGAAGCTGGAAGAGGCAGGAAGGACCCTCCCCTGGAGCCTCGGGAGGGAGCGCGGCCCTGTGACCCCTTCATCTCAGACGTCTGGGCTCCAGGACTGGGGGAGGAGGAATTCCTGGGGGTTAAGCCCTGCAGTGTGGGGTCATCTGTTACGACATCACAGGACACTCGTACACTAGGTTACCCTGGACACGACACCTTCAAGCCGTGTGACCACCAGGCAACCTCCACGTACTTCTTGTTTTTGCTCATTTCTCTGTTGTGATGGGCCTGGGGGAGGGGCCGGGAGGGATACTGGCTCCCATATACACAGGTGACCTTCAGAGACTCACTTCGTCACTCTCTGCCTCAGTTTCCCCCATGTGTCGGGGTCTCTGTATCTCTCTGAGGTTGCACCAGGTCCTGCTGTCCCTTCTCCCTTTCATCCCAGACAACGCTCCTTATGTTTCTTGTTGGGAATGCTCGGGATGGTGGGGACGTGGAGGGAGCCCCACATTAATGCCCCAGGCCACCGTCATCACAGAAATGGTCTGCAAGGGTAACAGCCAAGGGGAATGGACACAAGATAGCTCTCTCCCTACACTTGGCCCTAATTGCAGGGACAGCAGACTGATCGTGAGGACCCTATACCCTCCCAGGCCATAAGAAAGATGGGACCCAGGCTACCCCTGCCCTCTCTCTCGAGATGGCCCGCCCACAGTCTAGTGACCACACTCAGGGGATCTATCTACCCACAGCTCGTGGATGCCCACCTGGTTAGAGGGCAACATGGACTCCATCTCATCAGCTCACCACCCGTGATGTGCAGGGATGGACGCTGGGGCGTTGTTACGGAAAGTCAGAGTATGTTGTATCGAATCCAGTGGATTGTGACCTAGGTGGGATTTCTTGTCCTCAGCACTGTGGACATTTGGGGCCCGATGATGGTCTGGTGTGGGGCATCCTTTGCATTACAGGATGTGGAGCAACACCCTGGTCTCCACCCTACGGATGCCAGGAGAACCCTCCTCCCAGTGGTGACAACAAAAATGCTCCCAGACATGCCAAGTGTCGTCCTAGGCGGCTGAGTCATCCCCACTTAGGAACCACTGTGATAGATAATAGATAGATGGATAGATAGATAGATAGATAGATAGATAGATAGATAGATAGATGATAGATGGATAACAGATAATGATAGATAGGTAGATAGATAGATTAGATAGGTATAAACAGATTAGATAGATGGATAGATAGATAGAGAGAGAGATAGATAGAGAGATAGATAGAGAGATGATAGATGGATAACAGATAATGATAGATAGGTAAATAGATAGATTAGATAGGTATAGACAGATTAGATGGATGGATGGATAGATAGATAGATAGATAGATAGATAGATAGATAGATAGATAGATAGACAGATGATAGATGGGTAACAGATAATAACAGATAGATGATAGATAGATGGATAGATAGATAGATAGATAGACAGATGATAGATGGGTAACAGATAATGATAGATGATAGATAGAGGGATGAAGAGATAGATGGCTGAATGAATGGATACATAGATAGATAGAAGATAGACATATAGATGATAGATGATGGATGGATAGATGATGATAGACAAATGATAAATTGATGGATAGATAGTTGATGGATAAATAGATACGCAGATGGATGGGTGAATGAATGGATGGACAGATAGATTGATAAGCGATAGGTGGATAGACAGATAATGGATGGATGGATGGACATATTGATAGATGCTGGATGGGTAGATACGTAATGGATGGATGGATGGGTGGGTGGATAGGTAATGTATCAACGGATGGATGGATGATTGATACATAGAGAGACAAATTGATACATGATGAAAGAAACAAAGAGTCTCTCATGTTGAGGCCGGCTGTCTCAGTCTTGGCACTATGGGCATTCGGGGCTGGACCACTCTCTGTGGTGGGGTGTCCCCTGCACTGTAGAGTGTGGAGCAGCATCCCTGGTCTCCACCCTCCAGATACCAGTAGGATCTCCCCGTCCCAGTCGTGGCGACAACCAGAAACCACTTCAGACTTTGCCAAGTGTCTTATGGGGGGCCCAATCACCCCCAGTCGAAAGCCCTTGGCCACACTCACCCTGGTTAAACAGCAATATCAGCCACATCTCACCAGCTGACCACGCACACCTTTGAGGGATGCTGGGGCTTCTTGTAGTCTCAGCAAGCACCCCATAACATTAACCAGAAAATCAGCGTAGGTTGTACCGAACCCGATGTCTTACCTCCGAGACCAGCCCTCGGTTCTTCCCCAAAACCCGCAGGGTGTCTGTGTGGGGCTCTGTGATGAGAACGAATCAGGCACACTCTCCGGTCCCCTGTGAGGCCGAGGAGGAGGGCGGTGAGGTCCACGGGGCCACCTCCAGGATCCCGACGTGGGCCGGGCCCTGTCCAAGGTCGCCGTGAGGTGGGTGTGTGGTGGGCGGGGCCCGACGTGGGTTTGCTCCTTCCATGCAAATCTTCAAACACTATCAGCTGTGTGTCTGACCACGGCCACGTCGTGACCTAATGACTTAACCTCAATTTCCTCTTCTGTTAAACAAGAGAAATCATACTTTCTCCCCTTCATCACAGGGATGCTGTGCTAATAGACGGGCTCTGGTAAATATCAAGCTACAGAGATACACGAGGTGTCGACCCGTGAAATGACATGACATTGAACTTCAGCACTGCCGACAACAAGAGGGGAGTCAGCCGGGCGGTTGGGGGCCTTCTCCCGGCTCTGGACGGGATGCCCTCAGCTCCCTCGAGCCTCAGTTTAGCAATCCATACAATGGATACAGTGCCGTTCCGGGACCTTGCAAATTAAGAAACATTGATTTTTCGTTCAGTGGTGGTTTTCTGGTATAAAGGCTTGGCAGGCCCCCTAATTTTCTCACATGACCACTTGGTGGATGAGCTGTGGGGTTTATTTTCTCCAAAACTCAGGAGTCAGAGTCCCATCTGGTGAGTCAAGATGATCTACTGTGGCCTCTAAAACATGCCTAGCACCCCCATCTATGATACCTGCCCCCTTGTCTCCTCTTTCTGGACCTTCTGGCTCTGCTCAGAGGTGGGTGGGGGTTTGCACATGATGAGGGGTCTCCAGCAGCCTGTTGGTGGTGGCACAAGGGTCCTGGAGTGGCCTCTGATTTGAACGCTGAGAGACCTGGTCTCTCCAACTTCGCCCTGCTCCTGGCACCCCCCAGTCTTTGCAGCTTCCAGCAAATTTGCATCTTAATGTCACCCCATCCTGCATCCGTGTTCCACCGCCCCCACCCACGTTCCACCCCCTGATAGCTGCCGCGTGCTCAGACATGACCTGATTCTGCCACTGATTGAGAGTCTCGTCATTGAAGTTCCAGGGGCCCGTGGGAGGATAATGTGTCAGTGCCAACGTGCGATGGGTGGTGCCTTTGGAATACAGGGGTCTCAGAACTCAGAGGGAGAAACGCACTTGCCCTCCACCCAGGGGACAATTAGGAACGTCACTGAGGGTCTTGCTTGTCCAAGGGCATGTGTCTCAGTCAGAGTCCTCCAAAGAAACAGACTGTGGTGGCTAATTTTATGTGTCAGCTTAGCTGGGCCACGAGGTGCCCATATATCTGGTTAAACATTATTCTGGATGTTTCCGTGAGGGTGTTCTTGGATGAGATTAGCATTTGAGTCGGCAGACTGGGTAAAGCAGATTGCGCTCCCCAATGTGGGTGGGCCCCATCTAATCAGTTGAAGGCAGGGGTAGAACTAAAGATGGGGTAAGGGAGAATTCGCTCTGCCTGCCCAACTGTCTTCAAGCTGGGATGTTGGTCTTCTCTGGCCCTCAGACTGGAACTTACATCAGCTCTCCCAGGTCTCCAGGTTGCTGACGGCAGATAACGGGACTTCTGAGCCTGCATGATCATAGGAGCCAGTTCCTTATCTTACATTTATTTATCTCCTATTGATTCTGTTTCTCTGGAGAATGCTGACTAAATCAAGAACCAAAAACAGATAAATATAGATATAGATACAGATATAGATATAGATATAGATATAGATATAGATATAGATATAGATATAGATATAGACATAGATATAGATATAGATATAGGTATAGGTTTAGATATAGATATAGTTATAGATATAGATATAGACATAGATATAGATATAGATATAGGTATAGGTATAGATATAGATATAGTTATAGATATAGGTATAGATATGGATATGGATATATAGACATAGATATAGTTATAGATATAGATATAGTTAAAGATATAGGTATAGATGTGGATGTATATATCTATCAATAAAGATAGATAAATATAATAGATAGATAGATGGATGGACAGATAGATAGACAGATAGATATAGAGATTTACTTAAGGAATTATCTCATGTGATCCCGGGGGTTGTCAAGTCCCAGTTTTGCAAGGTAGACCAGGCAGCTGGAGACCCAGGGAAGAGCTGATGTTGTGGCTCGAGTCCAAAGGCCGTCTGGAGACAGAATTCCCTCTTCCTTGGGGGAGATCAATACGTTTTCTCTAAAGGCCTTCCACTGATTGGACGACGCCCACCCACATTATGGAGGGTCATCTGCTTTCCTCAAAGCCCACTGATTTAAATGTTAATCTCATCTAAAAACAACCTTCACAGCAATGTCCAGACTGGTGTCTGACCACGTATCTGGATACCGTGGCCCAGCCAAGTTGACAATTAAAATTCACCATCACAGTTTGGTGGCAATCCACCTGGCCCATGCCTGGTCCCTGGGCTGTGCTCAGGGCTGACCCTGCCTCTCGCTTGCCTTGCCCAACTCCCAGAGTCCAACCAACCCTCTGAGTCTCTGCTGTGTCCTCCATTGGTCCCCCTAATCAAATGTCCACCTGGGTTTCTGTGGCTGGACCCTCACTCCCCAGGCCATGCCCCCAGCTCTCCATTCAGCTGCCCCCCGAGTCCTCTTCTGTGGCTGTGGGCATTCGCAGGGGCTGCCACGCCCCAGGGGACCACAAGTGCCCAGGAAGTGGAAACGCCGAGGGCTCTCCTCTCTAACCCTCATGAGTCACTGAGCCAGGGAGACGTGGCCGAGCTTCTTCTGGTCAGCATGACGGCAACGGAGAGGGGCTCTCTCAAGGGTCCTCGGGGACCTGGGGCAGGCGGCACCCCCACGTCCATCCAATGGGCCTCTTTCTCACTAAGGAGTGAGCATCTTCTTGCTTTCTGCACAGCACACCTCCAGGCTCATCTTAATGGGGATGGGACATGAGGGAACGAGGTTAGCTGTGTTTCGTTTTCCTGCACACATCTTTGTGTGCACATATCTTTTCATTTCTTTTTCTCCCCCAGTTTTGAGATATAATTGACATATAACACCATACGCGTCTACAATGTACAACACAATGATTTGATACATGTACAGGGAACACATTTTAAGAAGGAAACAAAGTTGCTTTGTTTAATATCCATAAACACACTCTCCTGTTACAAAGTTTAGGATGGAAACAATGAAAAAACGCAATGCTTGAGAAATCATACCCAGCAGTAGAAATCAAGAAGAATGAACCCCTTCATTTGCAAACACCCTGTTTGCGTGTGTCTTAAGTTGAGTGATAATAGTCTGCACTTCGTGCTCAGAAGCCAAAGCGACATCTTTATCTGTGTCCTTGGAGACTCATTAGATGTGTCAGGACAGGGTTGCTCAACGAGCCGACCCCACCTTGACGAACGTTACAAAATCCATCAAGCGGGTAGGATGCGCGATCATTAAGATCCCAAGATAATAGAGAAGGCCGGTTGCGGCATCCTGGGTGCTCTCTTCACGGAAAGATAAACATCTCCTTCCCGTGATCTTATCAGTTTCACAACCATCAGCCCTCTGGCCTCCACGTCACCCAGGAAACCCAGCCCTTCTCCTCCGAGAGGTCCCGCTCGTTGGTTGGGGGTGGTTGGGGTTGAGATTTCGTGTCTACAGAAGACACGTCTCCAATGGTTAACAGCCTGAGGCCCAGGTCAACGGCGAGGCCCTCATGGGGAAGTTTTATGTAATTCGTTAAGTAGGAAACCAACAGAATAACGAGATCTCTAGTTACTGAGAGACCACATAGAGGTGTGAATGCCAGAAGACTGCTAATTTAGATATGGGACTGTGTTATGGGCTGAATTATGGCCCCATAAAATTCCTATGTTGAAGCCCTGACCCCAGGACCTCAGAATGGGGCTGTATGTGGAGATGGGTCTTTAAAGAGGTGACGAAGGTAAAATGAGGTCATTAGGGTGGGTCCTGATCCAATAGGACTGGGGTCCTTATGAGAAGAGGAGATGAGGACACAGACACGCACAGAGGGACGACCATGTGAGGACCTGGGGAGAAGACAGTGTCTACACACCAAGGAGAGAGGCCTCAGGGGGAACCAGCCCTGTGACACTTGGATGTCGGATTCCAGCCTCCAGGACTGTGAGACCATAAAAGCCTGATGTTTAAGACCCCAGTCTGTGGTCCTTTGTTACAGCAGCCCAGGGAAACCCATACAGACAGGACAAGTTTCTACACAGCACTAAAACTCCCATCACTGTGGTGTTCTTCTCTGCTTCTCATCCTAACCTGCTGTATCTTGGAAATGGTGGCCACACAGTAGACACCAACACCATTGCCAGGTGGGGGCACTGTTTGTCCGCAAGCACCCTTCGCTGGCCTCTGTAATTAAATGTGGTCTGGAGATGGCCCTCAGGAGGGACTTTTCACATGCACGGCCACTTCCAGCTGGAACCTCCTCCAGAACACGTGGACACACATTGCTCTGCACAGTTGTCTCTCCAATCAACCATTAAACTAGGTACCCCGTGTGTCGGAGGCCACGAGGAGAGTGTGTAGACAGACCTCCACCTCAGGCCCCTCAAGATTTCCTCATCTAGGCTCTGGGCCCTGTGGACATAATGATAATCTCTACCCCATCACCAACGGAACATCTGCTAGATCTGCAGCCACCTCACCCATTTCAAAGGACTGAACGCATTCAGAGTACGTTCTCTGATCCCAGTGGAATTAAGCTGGAAACCAGTAACTAAAAGATGACTAGAGATTCTCCAACGTCCAGACATTTCCAAATAACCCATGGGCCAAAGAAGGAATCATGATGAAAACATAGAAAAAGACTTTTAATGAATGATGGTGTAGGCAGAATAATGCCCCCAAACATGCCCAGATCCTAATCCTTGGAACCTGTGAATGTGTGACCTGACATGGTAAAGGGGACTTTGCAGATTTGATTAAATTAAGGGTCTCCAGGTAGGAGATGATCCTGGATTATCTAGGTTGCCTTAATGTCATCACAAGTGTCCTTATAAGAGGAATGCGGGAGGGTCAGAGTCAGAGATGGAGAGGTGAGGGCAGAGGAACAAAAATATTTGATGATGTTACAGAATAGAGAGAATTAAAGAGGAGAGACGATGCTACTGTGCTGGCTTTGAAGGTGGAGGAAGGGACTACAAGCCCAGGAATGCAGGCAGCCTCTAGAGTCTGGAAAAGACATGGAAACCTCCAGGAGGAACCAACCCTGACCACACTTGGACTTTGAGCCGGTGAAACTGGCCTCCAGAAGTATGAGAGAATACATTTCTGTTGTCTTCAATATGTCACACTTTGTTACAGCAGCTGCAGGAAACTCCTGCACACGATAATGAAGGCAGGATGGATCAAAACATGGGATGAGACCAAAGCAGCCAACATAGGTGAATTCGTAGCCTTGAATGTATTCACTGGAAAAGAGGAAAAGTCACAACTCCAAGGTGCAAGATTCCATCTCGAGATTCTTTCTAGATCAAACCCAAAGAAAGTAGAAGGATGGACATGATGAAGACAAATGTAGAGGTCGGTGGAAGGAGTGTGTACTAGAAGAAAATCGACAAGAACGGTATCTACATCATGGGGTCATGGCGAGGGTTAAATAACATGCATTTGTTAAACGCTGGCTGTTAAATGCTTCTCACTCTTCAGAGTGAGAATTTGCAAAGCAGCTCACAGCTAATCTCTTGACGGGTAAGCTTACAACCCCGCTTCGTGTAACACCCTCCAAAAATAAGGTACGCTTGCCGCAAACGCAGCGTAATTCTGAAACGTCTGCCTCCCGTCTACACCTGTTAAAACCACAAAGAAAAAATAACAAACAATGCTTGAAACCTTTCTGAGATCCAAGCCCAAAGATTAATTTTGTTTATTCTAGTGTTCTCCTTGTGCTTAGTATAATAATGACGTTAAGTCATTAAGCTTGTAAGTAAGTGGTAAAGCTATTCCTTCAAAGTGGTCATTCTCACCCCAACTGCAAGATGAAATTCGGCAGGATGCGTGACAGTCTTGGGCTGTCCAGCTACGCACGAGGTCCCCAGGGTCTGAGCTGAGTTATTGCACCTCCTGTGACCCAGATCCCCGTCTGAAAAATGCACAAAGTTCATGATCCCTCATGAGGTTGTTTAACATTTCAACATGCTTTTGTGATCACATTCGAATCAAAGCAATTTCACTGAAAATTTTTTTTGCACACCGCCCCCTCCTCTTGAGTTCTGGATTATCCCTTCTCTCTCCCTGCACGAAGGTTGAGGCCAGCAGGGATCTTCAAACTGGGGTCCCCTCGCACGCTTGGTTTGAGAACAACCAACGTTCAGCTGCTCCACAGTTCAAGAGGATCCTAGTGTCGAAGAGACCTATGTTTGAAAGTCTCACTCATCACCCCATGCAACTCATGACAACAAAAATAAGCTGTTTGCCAATCAACATTCAGATCCTCTGCAGTTGAAATGCAAGTCCTAGAAAATTCCAGAATTCTGGAAAGCACGCTCTCTCCCAGAGTAAATACTACTATGGATGTCTGTCCAGCAGACCCAAACGAAGGGGATGCCCACCTTCTTAACATTGAATCCAAACCCATAGGGTCCCGCATCCTCCACTTGGAGGCACCTGTGTTGATGGTCAGGGGGCCGACTCAGAAAGCGAGTGCTCGGCCCCCATGCAGGGGGGGCTCCGAATTCAGTGGAGTGGCCGCCATAGCCAAGTTTTTCAGTTTATCATCCTCCCTTCCTCCACCCTCAACGTGCTCAAAGAGATGCTGATCCTTTTCGACATGGTGGGACCGATTCCTGCTACTTTCAAGATGCACGGATGAATCTCACAAGTGGAACTTGCGCACAATTTCCTTCAAATCTGCTGTGTGTTAATCTGTAAGTTAGCATCCACGTACTGGAACAAATTGTGGAGCATTTTCTCCAGGTGCATTGAATCCTCATCCTGGGGGATGCTGTAAAATGTGCAATAGATTCAACACCTAATAACGAAAGCGAAAATAACCTGCTAGCTGCAGGAACGTGCTGTTCCCTTTCTTCAAATGCAAAGGAAAATCTTGACCATAACGTACTCACTCGGGAAGTCGTATCCAAGATATTTTTCACTTTTATGTTCCATAATTGTGCATCAAAGTGCATAATATCTTTAAGTTGCTTTGATCTATTTTGATCGCACTGACCATTTAACCAGAAGAAACTTTCAGCACACAGGGCCTGGCGGTACAGGAAGTGAAACATTTAAATTGAGCGCATATGTCTATTTTTGTCGCCATGACTTGGATGGGAAGACAAAAGACTTTCAAACCTGAGTCCATGTGATACCATGATGAGAGTCTGTGAAAATGAAATGCAAGTTGCAGGAGAGAAAGGAAGAATGTAAAATGCCCCAATCTTCAAAAAGAGTTCCTTCCTGGGTCATTTAAATGGATGATGGAGTATATAAAACCCATAGAGTCAGAATCCACTGGATACCTTCAAAATGGTCACCTGGCAGCTGTATTTTTAAACAGCAATGTTCACGGTGTGTCAGAAATTGTTTGCATCTTTTAAAACTTAAAATATTCACTGTGAACGTTGAAATCCTTTTACAGGTGCACAAAGAAAGCCATTTGTGCTAGTTCCCTGCGGCTGCTGTCACAAATTACCCCAAACAGGGGGGGCTTAAACCACAGGAATTCATCCTCCTCAGTCCTGGATACCAGACGTCTGAGATGAAGGGGTCGCAGGGCTGTGCTCCCTCCGGAGGCTCCAGGGGAGGGTCCTTCCTGCCTCTTCCAGCTTCTGGGGCTCCAGGCGTCCCTGGGCTGGTGGCCGCCTCCCTCCCATCTCTGCTTCCGTCTCCACGTGGCTTCTCCTCTGTGTCTGTGTCTCCTCTTCTGTCTCTGATGAGGACACTGTCATTGGATTTAGGGGCCACCCTCATCCAGGACGCCCTCATCTCCATCCTTCACTTAATCACATCTGCAAAGACCCTATTTCCATATAAGGTTCCATCTGCAGGTTCCAGGGGTCAGAATGCGGACACATCCTTTTGGAGACCCCACTCAGGGTTTTCTGGGTGGACGCCATGAGCGTGGCCTCCTTCCTGGAGGGCCAGCTGGGGAGCGGGCTTTCCCACAGCGGGGACACCCAGCTTGGGGCCGAAGGGTGGGCATGGCAGCAGGCAGAGAGCCCAACAGCAGGGCACGTGCGGAGGAAGCAGGCAAGGTCCCCTGAGAGCGACTAGAAAGAGGAACCAGCCCCCCGTGGGGCCCGTCCCCGGCCCATTGTCACCGGTCCAAACTCCATGTTATGAGAGGGGGAAGGAGCGGGGAGAGACATTCAGAATCGGGATAGATAAGTCCCTTGTCTTTGCAATTTACACTCACGATGTAGTTTCATCCATAACAAGCCTCGAAATGGATTTACGTCCAAACAGGAAAATGAAAAGTTACAGAAGCTTCTGGGTGGGCAGAGCTCCCCCCACAGGTCTGGCATTTCCGCCGTTTGCTGGCGGGACATAGGAATCGCGGTCCATCCCCAGACAAGCTGTCTGAGAAGATGGGGGCCCCCGGGGCCCACCCTGCTGCCATCCCCCAGGGAAGGGCCCAGGACTCTCCGGCCAGCCCCGGGAGACTTACAGGACGGTGTCGCACTGTCACGTGGGGTCCGAGCACAGCCTCGTAGCCAGTTAAAAGGTCACGGTTAAAAATCCCCAGCTCTCGCAGCACAGAACCGAGATTCGCCTCCCCACGCCGGACGGGACGGCAGCCTGGAATACCACCGGGCTGTGGACGAGGATCACTTCCCTCCTGGCGGGGGTGTGTCTCGCTCGCGGGTCTCCCGGGGCGGCTGACACCCAGAGGGGTCACCAGCTCGTCCTTGCTGCTGCCGGGGACTCCCCCGGTTTACCACCAAAAGTCCCTACACCCGGGAAGCCCCTGATTCCCCGAAAACCTGGCCAGTGGGTGGCGGCAGCTGAGAGCCATGCTGACCTCCGGGACGAACTGACCTGCCCAGTGTGGAGCCAGGCGGCGTCTGGGCGCGGGGTGGCCAGGGCTCGGACACATGGCCGAGGAGGTCCTCGCCGTCACACCGGGAGAGAGTGAGCTTGTGAGGGGGACGGGGAAGGGCGAGGGGGGAGGACGGCCCCCAGACCACCGAGCGCCTTCTGCTGATGGCACCACGGCTCACTCTGAGCCTGCTTTGATCTGGACACTCTGAGCTGCCCCTAAACTTAAAACCAGTCTTAAGGTTCTGTCCCTCCTTCCTCCCTCTTGCCCTTATAGGGACCCTGCGATTCCATAGGGAAAACCCAGGATCATCTCCTGTCTCTAGGGCAGGCTTTGGCCAGAAAAGACCCACATCTGTGCCTGTGAGCAGCGTCCGGTTCTCCAGCTGTGCACAGTGAAACCGAAAGTTTATGCTGAATTGATGTAGAAATTCCCTTTTTTCCCCCAAGGGTAAATAGTTTTATTTTCCTTTATTTTATTTCATTTCATTCTCGTCTAGTCTAGTCTATTTTATTTTATTCTTTTCTAGTCTGGTCTAGTTTGTTTTATTTTATTTTATCTTGGTGGTAAGAACGCTTGATATAAGGTCGACCTTCCGAACAAATCTTTTAGTGCACAATACGGTATTGTTATCTATAGATGTTGCATGGTGCGTCAGATCTCCAGAACCCTGTCATCTTCCTAAACTAAAACTTGTCCCCATTAAACACCAACTCCCCATCCCTTCCCCCAGCCCCTGGCCCACACCATCTACTTTCTGTCTCTATGGATCTGACTCCTTTAGGGACCTTGTAGAAGTGGGATCACACAGGATTTGTCCTTTTGTGACTGGCTTATGTCACTGAGCATCACGTCCTCAAGGCTCACCCACATTGTAGCGTCTGTCAGAATTCCCTTCCTTTTCATGGCTGAGTAATATTCCATTGTACGGATGGATCACATTTTGTTCATCCTTTCCTCGAACGATTAAACGTCGAACTACCATATGATCCTGCGATCCCAGTTCTGGGTATATTCCCAAAACACTTGAAATCACGACCTTAAAGATATATCTGCACCCCCATGTTCACAGCAGCATTAGTCACAATAGCCAAGATGTGGAAACAACCTAAATGCCCGATGGTGGATGAGTCGATGTAGAAATTGTCAACAGACTGAGTAAGCCCCGGGTAAGCTGTGCGTCCTGCCCACCCCCTGGGTTCCTTGTGCAGGACCATAAACCCCGTCTCTGGCCCTACAGACTTTGGGGAAAGCAAGAGAGGCCTCAGCATCCTCCAGGGCCCCCAAATTCCCTCAGCCCTGTTGCCTCCCAGTGTCCTGTCCCTCTCCACCCACGAGACCCCCACCCCATGCCCCATTCCGGCCCCCTGGGCTGCCTCCTCCTGCTGTCCTGGGTCCACTGGACGCTTCCTCATCATTGTCCTCAGCGGGGCCTCTCAAAAGCCCAGGAAGACCCGGGAAGTGTGGGCTGCCGGCCTCGGGGGACATTCCTGAGCCCGCCCCTTCCCCAGGCATGGTGACCCCCCACCCATACTGCCATCACACTTCCATCCTCCTTCCCTCCCTCCATCCTCCATCCACCCACCCCTCTCTCCCCTCAGTCACTGGGCCAAGACTATAGCCAGGGGTCCCGTTAGCTTCAGGAACCTAGGAATTAACTCAGCATGGCCCCTGCCAGTGGCAGGCAGAATAACACTCCCCCACCAAAGACGTCCACATCCTGACCCCCAGAACCTGCGAATACGTTTTGTGAGTTGGCAAAGGGGGACCTCAGGGTGCAGACGGGATTAAGGCGGCTCATTGGCTGACCTTGAGATGGGCGGATGACCCCAGGTTATCTGGGTGCGCCCTAAGCAATATAAGGGTCCTTCAATGTGTAAGCAGGAGGCAGACTAGAGAGACTCGAAGAGGAGACGTGATGCTATGCAGCTGGCTTTGCAGAAGGAGGAATGGGCGGTGAGACAAGAAATGTAAGCTGGAAAAATGCAAAGAAACGGATTCTCCCCCAGAGCCCCCGGAAGGAACCGCCCTGCCCACATGTGCATCTGAGCCCAGGGAGACCCATGTGGCACTTCTGACCTCGGAGCTGCAAGATGACCAATGCACGCTGCCTCGATCCTCTGGGTCAGTGCTCCTGTGTTCCAGCGGCCACAGGGGACAAACACCCCGGCTCCTCTCCCGGCTGGATACCCCCGGGTTTTGCGATGGGAATGTCACGCTTTTAAAATAGGAGACTATAATGAGCACTCTGTTATTTTAAAGATCGCTCTCTCTGCTCGGGGCCTGACTTTCCAATGACTTGGTCCCTAAAATGCTCAAGATTACTCCAAGTCCTGGTGGTCCACAAAACACATGTTCTAGGTTCATCCACGAAGCCTCAGGCAGAATATATAGGGGTGAACGCCGCTGTTTCCCAGCCCAGTCCTCGTGGGGAGGTGGGAGTGGGAACCTCGTAAAGGGCTGTGTCCCAGATGGATCAGAGAGAGGACAACTCTCCGATGGGCAGGGAGTGGTACGGGCCCCATCATGATGATCGATGGCGCCCGGGGGGCTGCAGCTGCGTAGACCCTCTTAGCTGGCTCCCCAAAACCGGGGCCAGGCGTCTCTTCTAATTAGCATTTCCCAACCCTGTATCATTACATCTTAAAACCAAGGTGCAAAGCAGAACACGAGGCAAATTGCCCACAGAAGGGTCTTTGGGGTTCTTTAGTGGGGATGAGTTGCGTTGCAAGGAAGTTTCCTTTTATCTGTCACGTATTTCTGCAACATCTGGAATTGTTTCCAACAAGCACACTTCTCTTTAAAAATCTCAGTCTGTCGCCTACTGGTCCCCAAGTTTCCCTGTGGTAAGGGGGCGGCTTAGTCAGCTCGGGGCTGAAATAACAAATACCACAGACTGGGATCTTAAACAACAGACATTTATTTCTCACAGTCCTGCAGGCTGGAATCTGAGACCCAGGTGTCACAGGGCTGGTTCCTCCTGAGGCCTCTCTCCTTGGCGTGTAGACGCCGTCTTCTCCCCGTGTCCTCACGTGCTCGTCCCTCTGTGCGTGTCTGTGTCCTCATCTCTTCTCATAAGGACACCAGTCCTGTTGGATCAGGACCCACCCTAGTGACCTCAATTTACCTTCTTCACCTCTTTAAAGACCCATCTCCACAAACAGCCACATTCTGAGGTCCTGGGGGTCAGGGCACCAACATGTGAATTTTGGGGGGAACACAATTCAGCCCAGAACAGGGGGCAACCTCAGAAAATATCTAATCACCCAGCTGTTTATTCGAGACGAAAGAGGACCCTTATCACCGTCTAATAAGGTTTTAAATAGCTAATATTAACATAGATTTTTAAAATAAATTAGAAATATAAAATAATATTAAATATATTCAAAGGACACCATGCTTAAATACGCTACAGTTACTCACAAACTAACCCTCATGAAGTGATTCCTGAATATATTAAGGTGGAACTTATGCTTCCCAAAGCATGTTTTTAAAAAAGTATGTAAAATCCCCTCCAGTGACCGTCTCCAGCCCCGGGGGCCCACCATGAAAAAGAGGAACCTTTCCTTCTACTGTGGCTCTGTCCTCCGGCTCCGTGTTTCATAATCTTCATGCATTTAATTAAATCTGCACATGACAGGTTACCGTTACAAGCAGCCCGTGGGGTCCCTGGAGGGTTAGGGACAGTGCCAGTCACAGGTCCGGTGGGGGAACAGACAGTGGGGTCCCCAGGAGAGCAAGGAGCTGTCTCGAGGCCCCTGTTCCCTTATGAGCTTTCTCCGAAGAGGCCTCTCCCCTGCACCAGGGTGAGGGTCCCCACCGCCCCGCTCGCACAAGCCCCACGAGGCCAGCTCACCCAGGACCACCGCGGCCCTCTCAGCAGCCACCGTAAGTCCCAGGACCCCAGGGGCACAGGCGGGATAGCGACCCCCAGAGACCCCCCGGGAGTCAGGGCAGATCCAGGGGAGGGGACGCGTGTCTGCATTTTAAAGATGCTGTTTAACTGGGGGGGAATGTGCTTGGCTTACATTGGGGGTGTGTTATTTTAACCGGGGATACCAAAGTCCTACCAAGTGTTTGTGGGACCCGTGGAGAGCAGACAGAGGCTGCACGGAATCCAGGACTTGAGCGGAGTCCTGGCGAGGGCTGAGGTTGCAGGAGAAAATGCTGGTCCTTGCACATCCGCTGTTACCGTTGTTTCTGTTTTACTGATAAGGAAACCGAGGCACTGAGTTAAGGAACGTGACCAAGATCCATGTCCAGAGAGGGACAGAGTCCTGGAGGGAGCTGGACACCAGGTTCCCCTGCAGCAGGGGGAGGGCAGGCGGGAGCTGGTCAGCAGGGGGACATCAGCGGGGAGCCAGACACCAGGTTCCCCTGCAGCGGGGGGACGGCAGGGGGGAGCCGGACACCAGGTTCTATTGCAGTGGGGGGACAGCAGGCGGGAGCTGGACACCAGGTTCCCCTGCAGGGGGGGACATGAGGGGGGAGCTGGACACCAGGTTCTATTGTAGTGGGGGGACGGCAAGGGGCAGCTGGACACCAGGTTCCCCTGCAGGGGGGGACATGAGGGGGGAGCTGGACACCAGGTTCTATTGTAGTGGGGCGATGGCAAGGGGCAGCTGGACACCAGGTTCCCCTGCAGCAGGGCGATGGCAGGGGGGAGCTGGACACCAGGTTCTATTGTAGTGGGGGGACGGCAGGGGGGAGCTGGTCAGCAGGGGGACATCAGGGGGGAGCCGGACACCAGGTTCCGCTGCAGCGGGGCGATGGCAGGGGGGAGCTGGACACCAGGTTCTACTGCAGTGGGGAGACATCAGAGGGGAGCTGGACACCAGGTTCTATTGCAGTGGGGGGACGGCAGGGGGGAGCTGGACACCAGGTTCCCCTGCAGGGGGGGACATGAGGGGGGAGCTGGACACCAGCTTCCCCTGCAGCCGGGGGATATCGAGGGGAGCTGGACACCCAGTTCCACAGCAGCAGGGGGACAGCAGGGGGGAGCTAGTCCACCATGCCAAGGTCACTGGAGGGCAGCTGGACCAAAATCCACACTACTCCCTTCCTTCTGTTCACTCATCCACGCATCGTGCATTCACCCTCTCCGCATTTATGGAGAGCATCCTTGTGTCATTCATTCATTCATTCACTTACTGCACATTTAGGGAGAGCACCCTGTGGTCTTCCATTCATTCATTCATTCATTCACTCTGCGTGTACGGAGACTGTCCTATGTGAAATTCATTCATCCACTTACTCTCCACTCTGCTTTTATGGAGAATATCCTGTGTGTCACCCCTGCTCTGCTCTGCATTTATCAAGAACCCCCTGTGTCCAGCTCTAAACTCGGGACAGCAGATTCAGAGTTGTGTGTGACCCGTGCCTGGCCTGGAGGGGAGGGTCATTACCTAGGCCTGACCAGCAATTGTGGTGCAATGCAGTGTGGACGCCCACAGGTGTGGGAGAGGTCTGGGGTGGGGGCTGCCTTGGGGGAAGGGGAGGAGGGTGGGCAGGTGTCCCCCAGGTCTGTGCCGGTGTAGAGGGGTGAGAGGCTGCGTTCGGGGGAGAAAACAGCAGGGACATGGCGGGAAGCATCAGGGAGCTGGTCCCACTGGTGTGGGCATACAGCCTGTCCCGGGGCAGGAAGGTCAAGAGGAGGTGACCAACGCATCCTCTGTGCCTGAGACCCAGTCAGGGAAAATCTGTCCCAGACTTGGATGCACTGGCTCTTTGCACAGATTGGGGTCTTTGCTCCTGCCAGGGTTGTTGGGAGTGGAACGTGGCTCCGAGCGTGGCCAGGCCATTGTGCTTCCACAGGTCAGGACACAGGCAGGGTGAGGGGCTCTCGGGGGGCTCAGCTGTCCAGCCCTGGACATGGGGACCATGCTGAGACCCTCTGCCTCTTCTGTCCCTGTGTTTTCATTTGTCCCTATACCCGCTGCACACACCCTCCGAAGAGCAGGTGCGAATCAGCTGGCTGATGAAGGTGAATTGTCTCCATGAGGACAGTTTCCCACGTAGAGAAAACCATGAGTGATAAGAGGTGGGCGCAGACCAGGGTCTCAGGCAGGGCCCCTTCTCTTCCTTGGGGAACCCTCAGCTCACAGTGTGGCCCCAGAAATCCCCTCTGGGAGAAAAGACGATGAGACACGCAGCCTGACGCCGGGCAGGGAGCGGGGCTCAGAGAGACGAGCGTGTTTGGCTCACAGCTTATTGCACACGGGCTCTGCCATTTCCATCACTGGTCAGAAAACTCTGGACCTGGGTCCTGAATGTACCTGTCGCTCACCACGCAAGTTCCTTAAGCCCTCTGTGCTTCGGTTTCCCCATTTGTAAGGTGCGTCTGAAGGAAGGTTCCAGGAGAAAACGTTTGCAAACATTGAACAGGATGCATGCTCCAAATGGGAGACGCAGACTGAGGGCTCGAGGAACCCTTGGCCAGAGCCCCCCACGTCATCCCCAGGACTCGGAGCCAGGAAGAAAGACGTCGGTGGCCTTGGAATAGAAGGAAATGAGCACAATAGAAGCCCCCTGGGAACCTTGAGCTGGTTAAGAGTGGCTTCCTGGACGAAAGCATTATGTAAGCAGAGAGGCTGGCAGGGTCCACCCCCTTCCTCTTCCCTCAGGTCCTGCCTGAGATTAAATCGCCCGCGGTGACCACAGAAGACGTGGGCGGCCGGCTCCAGACACCCCGGGAGTGACCCGGGGGGTCAGGAGGCCAGAATAAGAGATGTAAGATTCAGAACGTGGGGTGAGCAGGGGGCCAGGAGGACATGGGTGAAAGGGCCTCCTGAGACGCAGCAAAGTCACACAGAAGCGTCTTCAGGCTGTTCCCTGCAATTCACAGGGCGTTTTTTTTTGTATTGAGATGGAATTCACACAACTTACAATCAACTCTTTAAAATTCAGTGGCATTTAGCACATTCACAAGGTTGTGCAACCATCACCTCTGTCTACTTTCAGCCCATTTTCATCTCCCCAAAAGGAGACTCTGGACCCATAAGCAGTCATTCCCCCTTCCCCTTCCCCAGGCCCTGGCAACCACTAACCGACTCTCTGTCTCTATGGATTTACCCATTTTGGACATTTCATATAATTGGAATCACGCACCGTGTGGCCTTTTGTGTCTGGTTCTCTCACCGAGCATCATGTTTTTGAGGTTCATCCACCTTGCAGCTGTGTCAGTGGGTCACTACTTTTCATGGCTAAATAATATTCCAGCATACGGATGGACCACATTCTGTTTGTCCATTCATCCGTCGATGGACGCTTGGGTTGTTTCCACCTTTTGGTTGTTGTGAATGGTGCTGCTATGAACATGTGTGTTCATGTTTCTGTGTGGACATATGTTTTCATTTCTCTTGGACTGATAACTAGGAGCAGAATTCCTGGGTCATATGATAAGTCTATGTTTAAGGAACTGAGGGACTGCCAGACTGTTTCCATGAGGCAATTAGTAAACAGTGAGGGGTCGAAGGGGACAGGGCTGACTCTAGTCCTTGCTCAGAGAGTGCCCCCAGGTGGCCCACATCATCTGGGCCACCCCTTCATTCCTGGAATAGTTGGGCCTCGTGTAGGTCCCACCTGGCTCTCAGTCCCAGACCCCAGACTTTTACTGAAACGTGACCATCATAATCAGCATATTAAGTACTTTCTCCTCTAAGGGACCACACAAATCGATGTGCATGGATGAGCCCATTTAGGTCTTAGAATGGTCTTTTGGGTTCTCACCATCACTGTCTTGGGTTGGAAGTATTCCCCCAAAATGCCCCCAAATTCATGTCCACCTCAGAATGGGAACTTATTTGGAAATAGGGTCTTTGCAGATGTGATTAAGTGAAGGATCTGAGATGAGGTCATCCTAGAGGAGGGTGGCCCTAAATCCAATGACAGTGTCCTCATCAGAGGCAGAAGAGGCAACACAGACACAGAGGAGAACCCACGTGGAGACAGAGGCAGAGGCTGAAAAGTCTAGATGGAGGATAAGGTTAGATAAAGATGGCTAGATGGATGGATGGATAGATAGATACATAGATACATAAATAGATAGAGATGGATACATGGATGGATAGATGGACGGATGGATAGTCTATACAGGTGGGTGAAAAGGTTAAGCACATTTGCATCAAATACTTCCCCCTTGATGCCTCATTTCAATGCACAATTTTTCATTGTGAGGACTTTAAAAAGTCCTCAATGTTTAATTGAACCTTCCTTCAGAAGGAACCAGCCCTGCTGACACCTTCATGTTGGACTTCTGGCCTCCAGAACTGGGAGAGAATAAGTTTCCACTGTTTTAAGCCTCCAGCTTGTGATCATGTGTTCGAGTATCCACAGGACACTCATATGACCCTGTCTTCAAGGTGCAAACTGGGCTCACAGAGGGAGGATCCTGTGCGAGATCACCTAGCTCACATTGACGGGGCTGGACTCCAACCCGGGTCTTGCTAACCTCCTCCATCCCCTCTGGGCTCCTCACCACCAGGCCATCCTGCCCCCGTGGACGCACTGTGGGGCAGGCGATCTCTTTCACATGGAAAATTAGTGTCAGTGGGTCCACTTAGGGGATTTTCCTTTCCCCCCACCCCCGAGTCACCGCCCTCAGGTTTTCCTCCATTCATTTAATGTCACTGCTCTTTTGATGAAACAGTAAAGCAAACATCTAATTTCATATAATTTTTAACTGCTGATGGGGGATTTCAGGCAGATGTGGTTCAGTTAACAAGTGAGGTCTTTCCATTTGTCTGTCTATCGATCTATCTGTGATCTATCTATCTATCCATCCACTATCTATCCGTGTGTCTATCTATCTATCTATGTGTCTATGTGTCTATCTATCAATCATCTATGTTTCTCCCTCATCTATCTGTCATCTATCCTCTGTCATCTATTGACTGTCATCTATCTAGCTATCATCTATCTATCATCTGTCTGTGTATCTATCCAACTATATCTATCATCTATTTACCTATTTTATCCTATCCTTGATCTATCATCTATCCATCATCCATAGCTATCTACCTACCTGCGTCTATCTTTATTTTCTTTCAATATATCTATCAATCATCCATGTATCAATTTATTTATTATTTATCTATCCACCCATCCAGCTATCCATCCATCTTTCTATCTATTTATTCTATATCCATCTATCATCTTTCTATCATCTATCTATCTAATCTATTATCTATCATCTATCTATATCTTTATTTTCTATCAGTATTTGTATCTATCTATCCATCTTTCCATCCATCCATCCATCCAACTGTATCTATCATCTACCTATTTACTCATCTACCTAATCTTATCCTCTCTATCAATCATCTATCTATTTGTCTTTATCATCTATCTATCATCTATACACACATATGGATATCTGTATATATATATAATTTTTTACAACAGCATATCTTTCTCTGAACCATGAGGAGTTGCATGTGGCATGGTCTTTTGACTCTGAGAGCCCTCTCATGTCCTCCCTAACCACAGGGAATCCTCTTGGAAAACCACAGCACAGTTGTCCACCTGATACATCAACATCCACACAATACTTTCATCTAATGAGCTGTCCATACTCCACTTCTGTGGGTGTATCCAATAATGTCCCATGTGGAGAGCTCCCTCCCCGTCCACCACGGGGTCCAGCCTGGGACCAGCCTTTCTTTGTCTTGTATGATATTACCATTTTCTTAGTGTCATCTTTCTTCCTTGGGGTGTGTCTAATTCTTGCCCATGATCACATCCGGGTATGCATTCTCAACGAGCTCTGTGCCCAGGTGAGGATGCTGGGTATTTCTCGAGTCATCGCACCTGGGGGCACCTGGAATTGGGCCACCCATCACCTATGATGCTAATTTTGATCATCCGATGAAGGTGTTTGTGATTTCTCCACTTAGCAGTTACAACTGTGTCTTTTGCTACTCACAAGACACCTGCGGGGAGACACTTGAAGACCATACATATGTCCTGCTCTGCGTCAGAATCTCCCCTGGGATCCAGCACTCGTAGACAAGTCTGTCCAATTCAATCATTACCATAGTTGCACGTTGTAGTGCATTGAACAGAGTTCCTTAAAAAGATATGAACAAGTTCTACCCCTGCTTCCTGCAATGGGATTCTATTTGGAAAGAGGGTCTTTGCAGATGAGATTAAGTGAAGGACAGAGAGGAGCTCATTCTGGATGAGGGTGGCCCTAAATCCAATGACAGTGTCCTCATCAGAGACAGAAGAGGAGAGACACAGAGGAGAAGCCACGTGGAGACGGAGGCAGAGATGGAGGGAGGTGGCCACCAGCCCAGGGACGCCTGGAACCCCAGAAGCTGGAAGAGGCAGGAAGGACCCTCCCCTGGAGCCTCTGGAGGGAGCGCGGCCCTGCGACCCCTTCATCTCAGACGTCTGGTCTCCAGGACCGGGGGAGGACGGATTCCTGTGGTTTAAGCCCCCAGTTTGGGGTAATTGGTTTCCCCAGCCCTGGGAGACTGATGCACATATTGGCAAATTCCCATTCTATCAGAGGGCACCAATGATTCCTCAGTTACCAGCTGGCAGTGTGCTCTAAGCCAGAGCCCTTCCTTTGCTCGCACTGATGGATTTCTCATTGTTTGTTGGTATGCATTCATGAATCCATCTTTTTTCCACTGCTTTATAATTCCTGACTGTTTATTGGTGAGTTTGGAGGTCATACTCCCAGATTTCACCTGGGGAGCCCCTTCAAGCTGCCTCCAGTGTCCTGGTGACATGCCCCCTCCGTCCTTACTCTCTGGCCCAGTAAGAGACCCCAGGACTGTGGGCGGCCCCCGACCCAGATCTGGAATCGGCCATTGTCTTCCTCCAGCCCCGCATCTCAGTTCCCGTGGGACGTGAGGATTCCCTCCCAAAGGACAGCACCTCCTTCACGTCTTCTTCAAACTCTCCACCTTTCGGGATGACTCACCTCCAAACCCGCCCCGCCCGTCAGGTTACACATTTGAGCACACATCCCAAAACACGTGTGTTCATTTCAGGTATCAACCAGACACGTACTGGAAAGTCAATGCTTCTACTAAATATTAGCAAAGGCAATGTCTCACTTACATTTCAGATGAAAAACAGAAATATAAATGCAAGTCCTAAACTGTTCTTGTGCCCTGTGGTCGTCTTGCCTTCTCTATGGGGGCTCCGCTCCTCCTTGGAGACTGTGGTTCCCAGCTGTCTCAGATTCACCGGGGACCCTCCTGGGTTTGCTCGTGTTGTCAGCCCAGCCCAGAAAACCCCCCACCTCTGACCTTCTCCACCTGAGCCTGGGGGCGGTGGGTGGAACCAGGTGGGAGCTGCGTCTGCAAGTTTCACGTCTGATGCTGCGTGGTGCCCAAGAGGGCTTCTTATGGTGTGTTCTTTCAAAATACCCTTTCGTGGGTGCCTGAGTACTTCCTAGTGTCACAAAGAGTTGCACCTATGTCTGTCTTCGTGGGCATGTTGGCGAGCTTCTCACTTTAACAAGAGAGAGGTTTAAACACTACCTGGAAAGTGTGCATACCAGTGGTGAATCCCACCTAAGGGCTCTGGTCACCGGAGTTTAAGTCTAGAGGACCAGGAGGAAGCCCATCTTTGGTTTCACGGCAAGAGCGGCAGGGTTGACATGCATTGGCTCCTTCTCAAAGGTTCCTTGGGCTGGTTGTCTCCTTGGTGGCTTTGCTTGACACATTCTTAGAAATTGGGTGGGTAGAATCAACCCAGTTATGGTTAAACCATTCCATGGCAAGTCAATATATGTTCACCTGGAGAAGACATTTAAGTGACCATCTTTAGATAGAGAACAGCTGTCAGTTAATCAAGCATGTACACCTTCCCCTGTCTCTACCTCTCTCCACCGATCTGCTAAGCAAATCTCTCCAGCTTACGAGCACCGTCGACCTTGTGGTCCAGCCCCGGCAGAACTAAGTGCCCAATTCCCACACCATGTGCCACTTGCAAACTGCTATTTCCCGGCAGGCCCCCAACCCCCAGGCCACCTCGAGTTTTGTTTTTTTGTTTTTTTCACGGAACGGCCGCTTCACGTTAATAAATGCGTCCACGTAAACTGGCTTCCTGCCTCGCAGACGGAGGCCGGTTTTGCAGCTGCGATTCAGCCGCCGAGAGGGACGTGTGTGTGGGGGTGCAGCTTGACAATGGAAGGAAAAAAAAATGTAACGCAAAGAGAAAGCAGGGGTCTCCTTCCTTTTTTGCAGAATCTGGTCTCTGGCGGGTTGGGAAGCCTGTCACGGGGTGCCTTCCTGGAGAGAAAGATACAGAAGGCAGAGAGCATTGTACGCGGCTGCTGTTTGCAGGAGGCGGAGATGAAACTCTACACAACCTACATGCATATAGAGACACACAACTGCATGCAAATTGCCCGTCATATACTGCACGCTTAGGTTGTGCAATTAAGACGAGAATAAAAGAAGGGAGAGAGATAAGAGGGCTGCCGATGCCTTTGTGCTTAGCGGGGAGATTTCTTGCCCTGAGATCTGAGGGTTCTGCAGAACACAGAAGGACAGGTGTTCGTCCCCCATCGCCCAGCTGCTGCCCAGGTCGCTGTGGCTCTGTCCTCGCTTTGAAGTGGGTAGAACCGAACGTCACCCAGGGGCCGTGCAGCAGTACTGGGAGCCTCGGGTCTGCAAAGATAGGCCACCTGGAGGGCGTGAGCCATCACAGAAAATGTGCCTGCAGCCTCAAAGGGACCAGAAGGCCACCAAGGATGCCAAGACCCTCCTTTAACGCCCGGCATTGAACGAGAGCTCCCGTTCCGCGTCCTCGTGTTGGCGGTGTTTTTACGTCTTAGTCATTCTGATACACGCGAGTCTGGTGGGATCTCATTAGCCTTAATTTGCATTTTCCTGATGACATATGACGTGGACCATCTTTTCATCTGCTTCTTTCCCTGCTGAGGTGTCTATTCAGGTCTCTCGCCCTTTTTAAAATTAAGTTGCTCGTTTTCCTATTGTTGAGTTTTAAGAGTTCTTTATATATTTCAGATACCGGTATTTTTCGGATGTGTCTTTTCCAAATATTCTCTCCTGCCTATGGCTTGTCTTCCCAATCTCTTGACATGGTCTTTTGCAGAGCAGAAGTTTTTACTTTTAACGAAGTCGAGTTTATCCATTCTTTCTTCCATGGATCTCGCCTTTGCTGTGTGTCTAAAAATGCCTCCCACACCCACGGTCATCTAGATTTTCTCCTGTTATCCTCGAGGTGTTTTATAGGTTTGCATTTCATGTTTAGGTCTGTGGTCTGTTTTGAGTTAACTTTTGTGAAGGGTGCAGAGTCTGTGTCTAGATTCATTTTTTTGTATGTGGATGTCCAGTTGTTCCAGCCCCATTTGTTGAAGAAACCATCTTTGCCCCATTGAATTGCCTTTGCTTCTTTGTCAAAGACTAGTGGACTATATTTTTGGGGGGTCTACCTCTGGGCTCTCTGTTCTGTTCCATTGATCTGTCTTTTCTTTCACCAGTGCCACACTGTCTTGACGACCGTAGCTTTCAGGAAGCCTAGAAGTCAGTATTGTCAGCCCCTGATGTTGCTCTTCTCCTTCAATACTGTGTTTGCTCTTCTAGATCTTTCCCTTTCCCTGTAAACTCCAGAATCAGTTGGTCAACGTCCACACCTAGTAAGGAGCTGTTGGGATTGGGGGCATCCCCTGTGCCCCACACCTGCCATAGCATCATAGTATGGGGCTACAGCTCCAGTGGGGATGACAGTCAGGCTCCAATGGATGAGTGAGCTCAGGGATCTCTTGGGTACCACTGGCTTCTGAGAGTTTGTGATCTTATGTTGTGTTCTCTTGGATCCCATCACATGGGCGCTCAGCAGACACTGAGCTTCTGCTAAGAGCAGGCATGGTGACAATCCCTGCGTGTGATGGCACACGAGGGACAGTGACAATACAGCCCGGGCAACAGCATGAGGATGAGAATTGGAAAATAAAAACCGTAAAGGCACTTCAAAAAGAGGGAGGGGAAGATGTTATAGCTACGGGGTGGAAAAGGTGCTCCTAGGCAAGGGATACAATACAGAAGACGTAATGGGAAAGATTTTGGGACGTAAAGATATAAAATGCTAAGGTAATGTAAACACCAGTAACAAAAGTGAAAGATGACCAGTGGGTGGATATAACCGTCTGCAGTATGTATGGGGGAGAGGGGGCAGGACCCACACGAGCCTGCACAATGTCAAAAGAGAAGGACAAAGTTGGGAACAGATGCTACAAACCCTACCAACGCTACCAATGCTAAAACTTCAAGACATGATGAAGACCGCGTGGTGTGGGGGAGAGAGTCATCCCCAGTTGTTAACCACCAAGATAGATAGATAGATAGATAGATAGATAGATAGATAGATAGATGAGAGAAATAGATGATGCAGATAGATAAATGGATGGATGGATGGTTGCTTGGATGGATGGATGAATAGATGATATAGAGATAGATAAATGATAGGTTGACAGATAGATAAGTAGATAGATAGATAGATAGATAAATAGACAGACAGATAGATGAGAGAGACAGACAGACAGAGTCTCTCACGCTAGGTCAGGATTTCTCAACCTTGGTGCTACTGACATTCGGGGCTGGACCATTCTCTGTGGGGGGCCGTCGTGTGCACTGTAGGCTGTTGAGAAGAGTCCCTGGTCTCCACCCACCAGAGGCCAGTAGCATCCTCTACTCTAGTTCTGACACCCAAAAATGCCCCCAGACATCACAAAGTGTCCCTGGAGTGATGGCCAAGTTTCCCAGGTGACAAAGCCCCGGCTAGGTTTACCATCAGTCACCCCTCCAATGCCTCTCATACATCTAGCTGACCTGTCCTGCTTCTGAATCAAGAACCGACGATGTTGCTCAAACAAGTCTGGGAGTATCCATGGTGACCGTGGGACCACATCATTAACGTCCCATCCATCCCACTAATATTCATTGGCCCAAAGCTGAGGTCCCCTCGAGACCAGTGTGGATCTGCCACCAGGCGTACGCCCATGCCCTCTCCCTACCAGGGCTGGCAGGGGTACTGAGTCCGGGACAAGAGAGGTGTCCCCGAGCACTGGGGATCCTGGGACACGGCGTTCTGGGGAGCCGACACACCCCGCCCACTGTCGGGAGGAGACCTGAGCAAAGCCTTCTTCAGTCTCTGCGTATGGATTCGTGGCGGCCGGCGAGGGGACAGTCTCCTGTGGCCCTTCATCCTGGGCTTCTGCAAAACTGGTCACAATTTATACATGACCCCCTGAGTATGTCGAACAGAAAAGGGGTCCCATGGATATACTTTGTTGTCCTTGTTGCTCATAATGCAAATTTTACATCTTTAAGTATTTCACTCCTTCTCTCCCATGGAGTTCCTGAGCCTGGTGGCTCCCTCTTCATGTTATTCGGTTACCCCACCACCTCATCCTTTCCTGCTTTATCTCTTTTTTGAGAGAAATTTGTTACGGTGCATGTATGGTGCATGTATGGTGCATGATCTTGTATGGTGCGTGATCACAATGTCCATCATTTCATTGACTTTATGGAGTCCATTGGCTAGACTCTTCCTCTCTTTCTTCGTGCATTAGTTTCCAGGGGCTGTCGTAACAAATGACCACCAACACAAGTGTGTCCTCTCATGTTCTGGAGACCAGAAGTCTGAGCTCAAGGTGTGGGCAGGGCTGGGTTCCTCTCGTGGCTCTGGAGGAAAATCTGGTCCATGCCTCTCCCAGATTCTGGCGGCTGCCACAATCCTTCTCTTGTAGACACATCCCGCCAATCTCTGCCTCTATCTCCACACAGCCTTCTCCCAGTGTGTGTGTGGGTCTGTGTACAAATGTCCCCGTTTGATCAGGATGCCAGACTTATGGGATTCAGGTCCCACTCTACTCTGTAGGACTCCATCTTCATAACGCATTACACCTGCAAAGACCCTGTTTCTCACTGAGGTCGCATTCTGAGGTATGGGGACTTAGAACTTCAACGTGTGAATTGGGGGGACACCTTTCAGCCCATGACAACCACATGGTTTCCTGTGTCTTTTCTGAGTTCTTCATGGTCGACCAGAAAACCCCATGCAACTTCCTCTCCCGGGCTGCACCACAGCATCAGCCATGACCTTGGGCTGGGGGCAAGAAGGGGGTCTCCCAGACGAGGCTGGTGGTGGGGGCACACAGCTTCCCCATGGCCAGGACTTCTGGTCAGATTCCAAACTCTGCAGGCTGGGCATCCAGGGGAGGCTTCACTCCAAGAGCATCCCTCAGTGCCAGTGGGGATGAGGCTGAAGCTGGAAGCCTCATCCGGAGGAGGCCTTGAGGGTTATCAGCAGCTGGCTGGAGGGAGGGTCTCGGGTTGCGGGGATCACTCACAGGCTGGTGGGATGAATGTGGGGCCCAAGCAAAGTCAACCCTGATGGACGCTAATGCTCAACACAATTCTCCTGTCTGTCGGTTGAAGGTGGGGGTCTAGAAAATGCTCTAAGCAGCTCTTAGGAATATTCTCCTCGTTGACACATGCAGTGGGCTGAAGGATGGCCCCCAAAAGACACACCCACATCCTGGCCCCCAGAACCTGTGACTGTAATTTGTTTGGCAATAGGGTCTTTGCAGATGTGATTAAGTGAAGGATCTGAGGTGAGGTCATCCTGGAGGAGGGTGGCGCTAAATCCACTGACAATGTCCTCATCAGAGACGGAAGAGGAGACACAGACACAGAGGAAAAGCCACGTGGAGACGGAGGCAGAGATGGGAGGGAGGCAGCCACCAGCCCAGGGACGCCTGGAGCCCCAGAAGATGGAAGAGGCAGGAAGGACCCTCCCCTGGAGCCTGTAGAGGGACCGTGGCCCTGAGACCCCTTCATCTCAGACGTGTGGTCTCCAGGACTGCGGGGAGGAGGAATTCCTGGGGTTTAAGCCATGAAGTTTGTGGTCGTTTGTTAAGACTGCCCCAGGACACTCATCCAGCTACTGATCTTGCTAATATTTACAGAGCACACCACAGGTCACCTCAGTTCAGCTCAGTGCATCATCAGGAGTCTATTGAACAAAGCCTGCAGGATGTGAGCTGTCCCAGGTGTGAGCGAAACAGAGCTGGGTCCATGCTGGGCTCGGCAGAGCAGCCAGGAGCTCAGCCCGTGTGTGTTGATTGACTGAATGTTGTCCTACGTGATATAAGGCACCGTCCAATTGGATCCTCCTACATCCCCGGGTCTCCTAAGCAGGGGCACTCGCTACCTTTGGGGTGGTCTGAGTATCCCAGGGCTGCCATAACAATGCACCCCAAACTGGGTACAAAAGCCAAGGAACCCAGAAGGAAGACCAGCCCACTCTGCACGGGGCTGTCTCATGCCTTCCTGGGGATGGGGCTCTCTTTTCCCCACTGTGAGACCCTGGGACGGCCCCCAGCACCCAGGAAACATGGATTGCTGTTTAAAGAACGCAACATAAGACCCACATCAACTGAGACCAGAGGACCACCATAGTCAGCCTCGAGAGTCTTCAGATGGGGGGTCCCGGGGCTGAGTGTAACAGATAAGAAGCACTATTCACAACAGCCCACATGTGCAAACAGCCCAAGTGTCCACTGATGGATGAGTGGATAAACAGAGTGTGGTCCATCAACACAGTGGAATATTACTCAGCCATGGACAGGAGTGAAGCCCTGACACGGCTACAACCTGGATGAACCTCGAAGACACAATGCCCAGTGAGAGAACCAGACACAAAAGGTCACATAGCGTGTGATTCCATTTACATGAAATGTCCAGAACAGGTGAACCCACAGACATAAAGCAGATTAGTGGTCGTCGGGGGCTGGGGGAGGGGGATGGGCAGTGACTCTTAATGGGAACAGGGTCTCCTTTTGGGGTGATGAAAATTTTCTACGAATAAATAGAAGCGATGGTTGCACAACATTGTGAATGTGCTGGATGCCCCTGAATCGTATACTTTAAAATGGTTAATTTTACGATATGCGAATTTTAACTCAATTTTGAAATGCTGATCAGTATGCGCTGGGGAGGGGGAAGCAGAGGGGGTGACAGCTAAGGTGTGCAGGGTTTCTTTTAGGGGTGATAAAAACTTCCGGGGATCGCATTACGGGGATGGCTGCACATGTGTGAATTTATTAAAAACCACTGAATTGTACACTTTAGATGGGTGAACTTTATGGTATGTAAATGACATCTCAACAAGGCTAAGAAAAAAAGAGAGATGTGGGAGGGTGCACACGTGCTGTCGACAGGACAGAAACGGCTGGACCGCTCTCTGAGCCGCGTGCGTCCTCCTGCAGGGCACAGTAAGTCCGACCCTCCCACCCTCGGCCCCTGACGGCCATTGGAGCCGCGTGCGTCCTCCTGCAGGGCACAGTAAGTCCGACCCTCCCACCCTCGGCCCCTGACGGCCATTGGTCCCCTTAGATTGGGCAGCTGGGTGCCCATCCCTTTTGCAAAAGCCACCTCTGCCACCAGCGCCTGGCCATCCCCCCGGAGCAACCGTTTGTGCTCATTTCATAAAATTTCCATCCTGCCGCCCAGGGCCTCCTCCAGCTCCAAACCACAAGTGCCCGTCTTTCAGGGGCGCCGCCGTCTGTTAGAGGTGATTTCTTTATTAATCACCCGTGGCGGCTGGCAGCCGGCGGCCGTGCTCTGGGGGCGGGGGGCCAGACACCACAAGGCTGCACACGGGCGGAGGGGCCTGCCAGATCTCGAGGTGAAACCCTGGGGCCAGCGGGGAGGGGGCGACTTTGAGGCTGCAGACAGATGGCGGTGGGCCATCCGACGGGCACATGGGTTTTGCAACCACTCACTGCTTCTCCACCTGCTCGGCGCCTCCCGCGGACTTGCAACAGCGCGTGGCATTCAAATTCTTTAGAAGTGCCCACCTGGCGGTCACAACGGCGGATCCCAGGTCCTTCGTAGCTCCCGGGCAGAAATGCAAAGAATTTCTCCCAAAATCCTGCCCTGCCCTCTGCAGCCCACGGCATCGCCCATTTCAGGGGAATCATGTCCCACCTCCAGCTCTGTCCATCCCTGATCTTCTCCCACCCCAGAGAAGGACACATCCCTAAGGTATGCAGCAGCCTCCTGGCTCGCTCTGCCCCCTGTACAGCATCAGCATCTCTGTCTCTGATGCATCGCTCTGCGGCACCAACGGGGACCCCGGGGAAGCATATGTCCCTTTGGTTCCTGAGCCCCAGGATGGACTGAGATGGCCCTGGGGGATCGAGGCCAGCCCCCAGGTAACTGTAAGACGTGCACCTGGGCACTTGCCAGTGGAGCAGAAAGTTTCACAGTCAAACTGAAACCCGGGGCCATTTTTAAATTGGTTTGAGGAAGCTCTCTCTGCAGATGCATGCAACAGATGGTAAGCCTTCTCCGGAGGAAGAAACACTAGGGCAGGACAGGCTGAGATGTAAGTCAAAATCAAGATATGCTTTGAAGGCTGTGTGCCAGCCTCTCGGGCACCTGGACCCTGTGTTTCCTGCTAAGAGGTATTCCGGGAACAACGCCCTGGTGATGATACGGCCAACGCCCAGGCCAGCTGCCCTTGCAGCAGGACAGGTGGCAGCAGGGATGGCCTTGGGAGCAGGGAGCGTCCTTGGGACTTCCGTCTGAGCTGGACCACCAGCTGGATGTGAGGCCTGGTCCGTGACGTGGCCACCTGATGCCCAGTGGGCCCCAGGCCCCACACCCTGATTTCAGGAGCCCCAGCATCTTGCACATCCCGTCGTCGAGCGGGTAAACGACAGCTCCGGCCACCTGCAAAACAGCAGAGCGATGATCCCCCACCGGATCTCGAGCAAGAAGTGAGGTGAGAAAAACAGGCCTTGGCGGCCCCAAGCTGAGTACCAGAGCTTCCTTCCACAGGCCCTCCGACCCCGCTGGCTTGTAGTTTCCGTGCTGCGCGCAGAAGCTCGCACCTCTGGTTTCTCAGTCCCGAATGCCGGGAAGTTGCTTCTCGGGGTGAAGGCAGCCGGAAGGAACCTGCCCCGCCCGGTGCGAATGGAGTGAAGAAGCAGGAGAACTTCTCAGAGCCGCCTGAGAACCAGTTTACGGGCTCTGGGACGGGCCGTGCAGAATACAGGCCTCAACAGCTCGTATGGTTTCACAGTGGGGGTGGAGCCTGCAGAGACGGCCTGAGGCCATCAGTACAATGGTAGTGAGGCTCACTGTCCGTGAGAATGCCAAGACATCACATGGATGGACCAATAAGCAGGCTGGATCCTTTCAAACCCCAGGTCTCCCCTCTGGCCTCTTGGAACCTCGGTCTCCTCTTCTGTCAAACATGAACACGACACCTGCCTCACCACCTCCCGGCATGGCAACAGGGACCGAGGAGTGGAATAGGGGCTCTGTGAGCTGCCGTGCACGGAATATAGGTGGGTCACTGTCACTCATATGATCACAGTATCTCCCATGGCATCACAGCACGAGCAGTACCTGCAGTGACGGCCTGAGGCCATCAGTGCAATGGCTGTCTTGGTCAGCTCGGGCTGCTATGACAGAATCCCACAGACGGGGCAGCTCAAAAAACATTTATTTCTCACAGTGCTGGAAGCCAGAAGTCCAAGATCAAGGGGGTGGGTGGGTTGGGTTCTGGTGAGGACCCTCTTCCTGACTTGTAGGCGGCCCCGTATATGACCATGGAGTGCTGGACGGATTCTCAACTCAATGTCACATTAATGTTCCATTAAAGGATCCTAAAGATGTGTCTGAGATCCTCCACTAAATGTCCCACCCAGTTGACTCCAGGTTAGGCTGCCCAATGTGGCCGCCACCTTTCAAATCGAGAAAAGACACACAACACACTTTTTTCCTACTTTAAATGTGAAGGCTCTTTTTTTCCAGCATTCCAAGAAACAGAAATCAGATTTCCTCAGGGTAGATACAGGAAAGATGAGGAGAAGCACGGAAGGAAACCCCAGACTCTTAAAGACATTTTTCCAAGGAAGATATACAGATGGCCAACAGGCACATGAAAAGATGTTCAACATCACTAATCATTAGGGAAGTAAAAATGCAAATCAAAACTACAATGAGATATCACCTCATACACGTCAGAATGGCTATAATTAACAAGACAGGAAACAATATGTGTTGGAGAGGATGTGGAGAAAAGGGAACCCTCATACACTGCTGGTGGGAGTGCAAACTGGTGCAGCCACTATGGAAAACAGTATGGAGATTTCTGAAAAAATTAGAAATAGAAATACTACACAATCCAGCTATCCCACTACTGGGTATTTATCCAAAGAACTTGAAATCCACAATTCAAAGAGACCTATTTACCCTATGTTCACTGAAGCATTAATCACAACAGCCAAGAAGTGGAAGCTACCCAAGTGCCCATCAACAGATGATGATAAAGAAATGTGGTATATATACAATGGAACACTACTCAGCCATAAAAAAGACAAAATTGTGCCATTTGCAACAATGTGGATGGACCTTGAGGGTATGATGTTAAGTGAAATAAGCCAGACAGAGAAAGAAACACCACATGATTTCACTCATAGGTGAAAGATAAACTAACACATGGATAAGGAGAACAGATTAGTGGTTACCAGAGGGGAGAGGGGTGGGAGACTGGGCATAAGGGGTAAGGGGGGACATATATGTATGGCGAGGGATAAAAATTAGAATGCTGGTGGTGATCATGATGGAGTCTACACAGAAGCTGATGCATAATAATGTACACCTGCAATTACACAATGTTATAAACCAATATGACCTCAATAAAATAATTGGAAAAAGAAAGCCAAAAGCAATGCCTAGTGAGCTGCCTTTTGTCGCATTTATGTAACAAACTACAAAGAAAGTGAAACCTGAACCCAAGGTGCCCAGAAGGCAGAGGGCATCACGCAGACAGCCAGAGGTCTCTTCCCTCCAGAGTGGGTCTGTAGGGCGGGCGCCCAGGAGCCGGGTACCAGATTTCCAGACTTCTCCGGGGGAAGGAAGAGCCAAGGCTCCAAGATCAGCAGGAGAAGCAGAACTTCACGGTGCGAGGCATGTGTTTCAGGAGCAGGAGGAAATGGCTCAGCGCCCACTGCCTCCAGTGGGTTCCTGTTTTCTGGATTGTTCCATGGAGCCCTCAGGATAACAGTGGGGGGACGTCCCTGGGCACGGCAGCACCTCCCACTGATCTGCCTTGTCGGGCTGTGAAACGGCCACGTGGAGCACGGCTGGAAAGGGCGGCTGGCTTTCCCGGCTCTCCCACTGGGTTCCAGCCCAGGTTCGTGGGGGTCTCGGGCTCAAAGTCCCTGTTCCTTATCGCCTGGACCGGCGGGGAGCTCCGAGCCTGCCCGTCACAGGGACATATGCCTGCGGCCCCGGGGGAGCGGGTCAGCAGAGCCTGGGGCTGGACCCCCGACACCCCCCCCCAGCCCGGGCTCCTCTTCTGCCTGGATGTGTGGGTGACTCCTGCACATACGGATGCGGCTAAGGTGGGGAAGGGACCAGGACCCGTTCAGAAAGCATCTGCTCCCGGATGGTGGCCTTTCTCAGGGGTTAAGATTGCCGTCTACCGAGAAGTCCTCTCCGGTCTTCTGTCTCCCTCTCTGTGGCTCCAAGATGCCCAAACAGGATTAACCATGAAGGCATTTTATTTCAGAAAATGCCTGCATGAGACACTCGGGGAAGGCTGGAGACCATCCGACCTCGGTGTGAGGGAAGGAGAGGGGACAGGGAGGGCGTCACGGAGGCTGTCAGCTCCTGGGAAGGCTCTATGAGGAGTGTGGGGTCCTTGAGACAAAGACACCATCAGAGGAGGCCCCGTTCCCCTGGAACGGGCCCTCCATGCTGGCAGGGGGCAGCCGGCATCCGCACAGACCTGGGGAGGGAGGTCAGGGTCACAGACCTGGGGGAGCCCTCGAGGGGCACGCGTAGCTGTCCCCATCTCATAACATGGGAGACAGCACAAAAGTGATGGACAGCTAGTCATTGTCCCCCTCGCCCCGTGGGGCTGTCGGCAGGACATCATCACTGTATCAGTCATGGTTCTCCAGAGAAACGAAACACAAGGATGGAGATACATGGTAGATGATAGATAGATGATAGATGATAAATAGACCGGCAGATGGATAGATGATAGATAGATAGATAGATAGATAGATAGATAGATAGATAGATAGGTAGTTAAATAGATAGATAGAAAGACACATAGATGATAGATAGACTGACAAATAGATAGATGATAGATGGATAGCCAGGTAGATAGATAGATAGGTAGATGATAGATAGATGATTGATAAGTAGGTAGATATCTAGATAGATAGATAGATGCAATAGGGTACATACGAGATAAGATACATACGTGTGTTTCATATTCCCATACACAAATATGCAATAGAATACGTGTGAGTATATATGTGCACTAGAATGCATACACAATAGGATGTGTGTATATGCGTGTGTGTATATATATATACACACACATACATACACGCAAATATATACAATAGGATAGATGTGCAATAGGATATATATGTCTATATATGTACACAAACATAGATGTATGTATATAGGCATATGTACGTATATAAATATAAAAGATATATATACAAAGAAATTTATTTCAAAGAATTGGCTCGCACAGTTGTGGGGCTGGTGAGTCTGGATGGCAGGCTGGGACCTCAGATGGCAGCTGACTCTGCAGTCTTGAGGCAGAATTCCTTCTTTTCCTGGAAACTTGTGTTTGCTGTAAAGGCCTTCACCTGATTAGACGAGGCCCACTATGGTATGTAGCGTCATCTTTTACCTCAAGGCGGCTTCTCGCACACTTGACTCACACCTACAACACCTTCACAGCCACCCCCACACATGTGTTCAGCTGGGTACCTGGGGGCCATGGCCAAGCTGTGTGGACACATCGTCCACCACTCCCTGTGGAGCCAGCCCCCCACCCGAGGACGTGCTCTTCCTTGCCTCTTTTTGGGGCCTCTGCCAGGTGTGGCCAGTGGAGGGGTCTTCGAGTAGGGCCCTCAGGGTCCCAGAAGTGCAATGTCCAAGACTTAAATGCCCTGGAGCACCCCAGGGGAGGCACCTGTGTGTCCACTGGGGAGGGGGCAGAGAACTTTCCCCATGGTCTGGGTGGAGCTCCCAGGAGCCCCCTCAGGGCCGGGGCAATGGCTCTACCCTGTCCGGAGGTTGAAAACACGCCGCCCGCCCACCTCCGAGCTCCTGTTTCCTGTCTTCCTGTCCTGCTTGTGCTGTGGGGTGATGCTCAAGGTGACAGGAAATTTTGTGGGGATCCAAATCCACCACTGAAAAGCCTGCCTTTAGGGGAGGGAGGTGGGACGGAGGACCCGTGGGTGCTGTCTCAGGGGCTCCAACGTCCTCAACCCTAACGAGCAGCCTCCAATAGGTGCTCTGGGGTTGGGGTCCCAGATGTAGAAGTGAGTGGAGGTGGGGGGCCGTGGTGATGAGTTGTTATGGTAGCAGAGGGAGGGAGGCCAGGCACACGGTGACAGATGAGTAACAGACCTGCCGGGCCTGCATTGTTGGCGGTGCAGTGCCCCCATGTGGTCGAGGAGGGCAGTCAGCGCCACCCAGGACGTCTCTGGGGGGGGGTCGCCAACTTCACCTTGCCCAGATGAGGAAACCGGGCTCAGAGCAGTCCCAGGGGAACATTTTGCTGCTGGAAACACTGTTGCGTGCAGGATTCGTCACTTGGTAACTTTGTAAACTTGTCACTCTGTTGCACTCCCCGCTTCCTCACGGCCCCAATGTTGAAGCCACCGCGGCGGGGCTGACGGCACGCTCCCTGTGCTTCCAAACAACGGGAAGGAAAGAGGTTGCCAAGGAAGGGCCAGCTGCGCACTGACCCGGAGGCCCCGGGCAGTCTGTCTCTGAGCCCACCTATGTCTCTGGGCAGTTGAGTAATGGATGGTCCTTATCTGTTTTCCGTGCGATGCAGCGTTTCAGGAGTTAGCGTGTGTGAGGCCTGCAATCCAGTGGGAGAACAAGAGGGCGAGAGGAGGAGGGGGGAGAACCAAGTGGGGAGCCCACGGCGGCCACAGACGAGGACCCCTCCCTGCCCCTCTCACCCCTGTGCCCCTTGCCTTCCAGATCCGCCCCTGAGCCCCCCGGCCCCGGTCTCCCCGCCATGATGGACATGAACATGACGCGGCCGGACAACGCCACGCTGCTGATGCTGCAGGACCCCACCATCGCCGTGGTCCTGCCCGTGGTCTACTCGCTCGTGGCGCTGGTCAGCATCCCGGGGAACCTGTTCTCGCTCTGGGTGCTGTGCCGACACATCGGGCCCCAGTCGCCCTCCATCATCTTCATGATCAACCTGAGCGTGACGGACCTGATGCTGGCGAGCGTGCTGCCCTTCCAGATCTATTACCACTGCAACGGCCACCACTGGGTGTTCGGTGAGCTGCTCTGCAATGTGGTCACCGTGGCCTTCTACGCCAACATGTACTCCTCCATCCTCACCATGACCTGCATCAGCATGGACCGCTTCCTGGGCGTTGTCTACCCACTGGCGTCCGCGCGCTGGCGGCGGCGACGCTACGCCGTGGCCGCCTGCGTGGCCATGTGGCTGCTGCTGCTGGCGGCCCTGTCCCCGCTGGCTCGCACGGACCTCACGTACGAGGTGGAGGCCCTGGGCATCGTCACCTGCTTTGACGTGCTCAAGTCGACCATGCTGCCCAGCGTGGCCCTGTGGGCCGTCTTCCTCTTCACGCTCTTCATCGTCCTCTTCCTCATCCCCTTCGTGGTCACCGTGGCCTGCTACACGGCCACCATCCTCAAGCTTCTGCGCACGCCCGACCCCCACGGCCGGGGCCAGCGGCGGCGGGCGGTCTGCCTGGCGGCCGTGGTCCTCCTGGCGTTCGTCACCTGCTTTGCGCCCAACAACTTCGTGCTGCTGGTCCACATGGTGAGCAGGCTCTTCTTCGGCCAGAGTTACTACCACGTCTACAAGCTCACACTGTGCCTGAGCTGCCTCAACAACTGTCTGGACCCCTTCGTCTACTACTTCGCATCCCGCGAGTTCCAGCTCCGCCTCCGGGACTACCTGGGCTACGGCCGGCTGCCGGCCGACAGCCTGGACGCCCGCCGGGAGAGCCTCTTCTCGGCCCGGACGCTGTCGGCCCGCTCCATGGCCAGCGGCCACGCAGACGGGCTCGAGGGGGCCGGCCAGCCCTGCCTCAAGAGACAGGAGAGCCTGCTCTGAGCCGGGTGACCCCCGGGACGGGGCGGCCAGACCCCTCCCTTCCGTCCTGGCGTCCGGACACGGCCGCCCACAGAGGGTGAGAGCAGATGGGAGGACAGGCAGGCCCCGTGGGATTCTGCAGACGGTGGCAGAGGGCGGACGGCCAGGCGGCCCCACTGTGTCCCCCACGGCCCCCGACAGCCCATCGGGAGCCGCCCACGTGACTCTTTCTCCGCGCCTCCCGGGTCTGAGGTGCACGCACACCCTCTGCTGCCCAGCCGGGTGCCCCCGGACCTGGTGTTCATCTCATCATCGGTCACTCCCAGTGCTCGGATGTGGCCAGACGATGGTGGACAGGCCCCTTCGGCCCCCGTGCTCCGGGAGCTCAGGGGTCCCCCCCATGTCACCAGGTCCCCACAAGAGCAAACGACAGGGGCTTCCAGAATGGCCGGTCGCTCTGGCCCTTCGGGACACATGCTTGACTTAAATTTCACAAGTGGAGACCCCCAGAAGAGACAGATGCCCGGGAGGCGTGGGTCAGGCCCCCCCCAGTGGACGAGAACCCGTGGAAGCCCAGTTGTGTGAGGACAATGAGTGTCAGCAGCCACGATGGGTTCCCCGAGATGCTTTGGGGTGCAGGAGGTTCCCTCTGGCTGGTCCTCTGGCTCCTGCCCCAGCCAAGAGCCCCGGGCCACAGAAGCATCTGGGGTCTGGCCTCCAAGAGCGTGCTCCTGGCCTCACCCAAGGGATCCTGTGGGGACCAGGCACCCAGCAAGACCACTGGACACACAAGCCCCCCAGAAGTGTCAGCAGCCGAGACCCCCGTCGTCACGTGGGTGGGGGCATATCTGTCTGTTCCCACACCCGGCACGCACCTGTCACAGCCCCAATGCCTTGCTGCTCCGGGAAGATGAGGGGCCCCCATCCCTGGAGCGTCCAGGAGGCCAAGACAGCGGAGTCCTGGGAACCGAGGATTCGCCTGGAACAGCAAAGTTTCTGACACTTTGCACATCACAAGGGGACACACGGCGTTGGGTTCACGGCCCCTTTGGAAGAGGACGGCCTGCGGTCTGCAAGGCAAGAGCTGGGCGGGGCCCAGAGTGGGGGGGCTCGGGGACCTCCAGGGTGAGATGGCCGCAGGGCAGGCGGCCTCCCCACTGTGGGTCCGAGATGGAGATTGTGAGCTGTAATTCGGGGCCTCTGGGAGGGCCTGCTTCCCGCCATCATTGCTTGGGAAGAAAAGCACACATTGGTACCGGAGTGAAGAGTGTCCCCCAAAATCCATGTCCACCCAGAACCTCAGGCTGGGACCTGCTGCATGAGGGTGGCCCTAAATCCAGTGACAGTGTCCTCATCAGAGACAGAAGAGGAGACACAGACACAGAGGAGAAGCCACGTGGAGATGGAGGCAGAGATGGAAGGAGGCGGCCACCAGCCCAGGGACACCTGGAGCCCCAGAAGCTGGAAGAGGCAGGAAGGACCCTCCCCTGGAGCCTGTGGAGGGAGCGCGGCCCTGTGACACCTTCATCTCAGACGTCTGGTGTCCAGGACTGGGGGAGGATGAATTTCTGTGGTTTTAAGCCCCTCAGTTTGTGGGAATTTGTTACAGCCGCCCCAGGACACTTGCACACACATTTAAGCTGTGCCAAAATTCCGTGGCTGTGACGCCAGCTGACATACAGACACCAGAGATTTCCAGAATCGATGGCTTTCACACCTTCATCCCGATTTTAATTCTGGAACGGGTGTGCAAGGGGATGAGCAAATGCAGTTATCTTTGGAGCCCCGAAGATGGAGCTCCTCCAGGTGTAGGGCACAGAGAGGACATGAATCCCACCTGGTGCTCCCAGTTGCAGGCTCCCGGGTCCTCAGAGCTGAGCACCCTCTGCAGCCGAGGACCGGGCAGGGCCCCTCCCACCGACGGCTGCTCTGAGCAGGGACATGGTGGAGCACGCAGGGCCTTGCTCCCTATTCCGTGCTGTGGACCCCGTCCTTTCCTCCGGGGTCTCCAGTCCCCTCACTGTGCACGGTCCTAGAATCGAACTGAACGTCCCCGTGTTTGCAGGGAGCTGAGAGCCACCAAATGGAGGCTTCCGGAATGACACCCTGAGCCCGACCTGAGAAAGGACTTCAACCGGCGGGCGGAGGTGATGCAAAAAAGGCCGGTGTTGGGGACCGGATTCTGCACGGAAGCCGTCGCATCCTCTGCTCTTCCCAACTGTCCCGAAGCCGAACCCTAGAAAGCGTTGTCGAGGCAGCAGCATCCACAGCGGGAAACGCTGAGCCCGCGAGACGCTGGCCCCCCCAGTCCTGGGCGTGGGCCTCCCGCATCTGATGCAGAAAAGCTGTGAAAAACCTCAAACCGCCTTCACAGGATGCCTTCCTCCCCTCTGTGAAGAAGCCTCACACCTCCGTGTGTGGAACTCCGCCGTCTACACAACATCTTCCTCCCTGGGGGGTCAGATCCCACAGCCCTCGGGTTCCAGAAGGTGCTGGCGTGGGTCACCAGCATTGCTATTATTGGGGTGTCCATCAAGGGTGGCTGGCGCCCCCATGAGCTCTGCGTAGAGGGGTCCCCGATTCTGCTGACGTTACGGGGGGCCCACCAGGGTCTTTGGCATCACCGGGAATTTCAATCCAGAATTTGCTCCTGCAGGCGACAGTCGGCCCTCCTGTATGGGTCTGTCCTATAACGTGAGACTCCAGGGCTGGCCTCGGTCTGCTATCAGCAATTTAGTAAGGTTGTATGCATGTGTTTTCCCCAGAAACTTAATCTGTCCTCCTGTTGAGCATCAAGTAAAGGTATAATACATTTGTATTACAGACACATAAAAAAAGATACTGTCCTTCAGCTCTTGGCAGGATGTGGAGAGAGGGGGCCCTCGGAGAAGCAAGACCCTCGGTGACATTCCTAATTGTCCCCAGGACGGAGGGCGAGTGTTTCTCCCTCTGACTTCTGAGACGATGCATTCCAAAGACACCTCCCATTGCACGCTGGAACTGACATGTTATCCTCCCGCAGGACCCTGGAACTTCAGTGACAAGACTCTCAATCGGTGGCAGAATTGGGGTGCTTCTGAGCACACGGCATGTGTTTAGGTGGTGGAACATGGATACGGGAGGCGGGGTGACATCAAAGATTTGATGGTTGGGAAGACGGGACTGTGGCTTTGTTAAAAAGAAACGCCAATCTGTTAAAGGTATGTATGTAAATAGTCATGTGTGGAATGATATGATGTTTGCTGTTCACCTTACAATAGCAGAGCAAATACAAGCATACACGCACACATACACACATGCGCATATATGCATACATGCACACATACATGTGTGCATATGTGCACGCACACGTGCATGGATGCATATATACGCACAGACGTGTATACACACATGCATATAGCACACGTATGCACACAAACATGTACACACATGCACAACACACATCCGCATAGCTGTACATGTGTGCGCACACATGCACGTGTGCGGGCAGGCATATTTGGGAGGACTGGATGAAAGAAAAAGAGCAGAATGCCGATCCCCAATAATGGTTGAAGTTGATGAAGGGAACAGGTTACATTGTATCTTTCTCTTTACATGGAGCATATCTGAAAATATACTAAAAGAGACATGGTATCCTGGGAAATGTCACATGAAGATATTTGATTTCTGCAAACTGTATCATTGAATGCTGGACACTGTCTCCTTTCAGAAAGGCTGACTAGGGAAGAAGCAAATGCTCTCGACCCAGCTATTCTTTCTTTTTCTTCTAATTTTTTTTATTATGGTAAAATACACACAACATAAAATTTACCATCTTAACCATTTTTGAGTGCACAGTTCAGTGGCATCCAATTCATTCATGGTCTTGTGCAGTCATCCCCCCAGCCATCTCCAGAATGCTTCATCTCGTAAAACTGAATCTCTGTCCCCACTAAACATCTCCCCGTCCCCTCCCCCAGCCCCTGGCCCCCACCATCCAGCTTTCTGTCTCTGTGAACCTGACTCCTCTCGGTCCCTCCTAAAAGTAGAATCACACAGCATTCGTCCTTTTGTGACCGGCTTATGTCACTCAGCAGCCTGTCCTCAAGGTCCATCCCCCTAGCTTCTCTGAGGCATCATTTACATACTACAAAGTTCACCCATTCTAAGTGTACAGGTCAACGACTTCCCGTACATTTGCAGATATGCTGTAGAATCACCCCGATGCAGCTTTAGAATATTTCCATCACCCCCAAAAGATGCCCGGTACCCCTTTGACATGTCCAGCCCCAGGCACCACGCTCTGCTGTCTAGAGATTTGTGTCTTCTCTTCATGTGACGTAAGTGGACTCACAGGACACGTGGGGCACTGTGTCTGCTGGCTTTTTCCCACCACGACGTTTTTGGGGCTCATCCGCAGTGTAGCATCAATTCCTATGCTTTCCTTCCTGCTCCAGTGGCTCGGTCACCACCTCTGTCTGTCATTCACCAGGAATCTCACTCCCATAATCATTCCGGTGGTTTTTATGTGAAAACCTATAGACAGGCTCAAAATAGCCCTACGTTAGCCAGATTTTGCCCTCCATCTCCAAAAAGGATCAGATCAAAATTTGACATGAAATAGCCAGGGCCCCAAAAACCCTACTCCTATCACGTCATGCCACAAACGCGTCTTCACTATCAAATTTTCACTCTCTCTGGAGGACACAGCCAAGTAAAAGCGTCCAAGATTTACCCAGACTTGACCATGTCATAGTTATTGGAGCAAAGTAGAAGCAATTCAGGTTCAACTGTTTAAAAGCTTCAACTTGGGACTTCAGTTTTTAAAACATTTCTGATCTGTCTCTGGAAATCTGCGGGATTCCGTAATGACAATGGGATTCGCGAGTGCCGTCGAAATCCCTCATGGTCACGCAGCGCTTCCTAGACTGTATGTAAACAGCAGATCGAAATGCCCATCAACCTGTCCCCTCCTCGTCTGCGACTCTGAGAACGAAAGAGGCTGGAACTTGTAAGGAACACGAGATCCTGGATAAGCGGATCCTGGAAGAGTGTTGGGAAAACTGGTGAGATTCAAACACAGCCTGGAGACACTTAACTTTCACGGCGATGGACTGATGTTGGTTCTTGCTTGGGACCCATGGGCCACGTGATGCAGGATGCTAACATGATGGGGAAGATGTGACCCGGACATGGATGCTCTGCTATTTTTGCAACCCCCATGTAAATCTAAAACTATTGCAAAATCAACCATCTCTATATTTTTTTAAAATAAACGATTGGCTCGTGAGTAGAACTAAATAGGAGTCTTTGGGGCTTGCTCTGGAGACCTGGGGGGAGTGGACCCAATCGAACGCTTTCCGAGAATTTATGCTACAAGGTCAGAGGGATGGATTCTCAAAGGTGTTGATCCTTCAATAAATGTTTTCCAAGTTTGCCTTTGAAATACCTCCTGTTTCCTTCTTCCCGATAACAATTAAGGGACACCATCGGTGGCAGCGGAGAAATGAGCAGCCTGCCCTCAGACAGAGCTGGCAGAAGGCTGGCTGGACACCATTTCTGGTGTGCAAAGCAAAAATCGGTCCTTAACACCTTCATCTTGACCTTTCCAGCCAAATGTTGGTTGGCGTGACCAGGAGGAGATGATTCAACTATAAAGACTTTATAATTGAGCTTTAAGGGTGATGGCTCGACTTAGAAACTATTATTATAAGGATTATTTCTAACATTTGAGGGAAATGCAAACCTCAACCAATCAGGAAATGAGTCCTGAATTACGTGGGATGTTTTGGGGCAGGCTGTCCCGGGTGAGGCTGGACGGCAAATTGGAACCAGCTGTTGAGAGACTGGCTGGTGGGCGGTCACCCCTCTGGGGGTGTTGCTGTGGGGGGCTGGGGGCTGGATGGACAGGGATGGGATGGTGGAGGAGTCCGAACACCTGAGTCCTGCCCTCCGGGTTCACAGCCCCTCTGTCGGGGGAGAGCAGGAGTGGACAAAAGGGGCTTCGAGATCTGCTCCGAGGCTGATGGCTCAGGGGCTCAGGGGGTCGGGGAGCTGGCTCCTGGCCCGCAGCCTCCACCACGGCCCCCACTGCACGAGGGAGCCAGCGAGACCATCACTGCCTCTAAGTCCCGTATCTGCATCACTGCCCGGTCTGCAGGCATCCAAACCTGGTTTGAAGGACTGTCCCAAGCCTTGTGGGGGTCTCCCAGTACAGATGGCTAAGAGAAACAAAAGGAGGTAACAATGCCACCCAAACATGTAATAGGATGGCACATTAATGTACATATACATATATACCGCACATACACAGACACATGTACATATACATACACACATATGTTTCTATTCATATACGTGTATTAGTCTGGGGACATTTTTCATTGTCACAATGAGAGAGGGTGCTCCTGGCACCTGTTGGGTGGAGACCAGGGATGCTGCTCCACACCCCACAGGGCACAGGACACCACCACATCAGAGAACGGTCTAGCCCCAGATGTCAGTAGTGCTGAGGCTGAGAAACCCTGACCTAGCATGAGAGATTGATATCTATCTATCATATCTATCTATCTATCATCTATCTATCTATCTATCTATCATCTATATATAATCCTCTATCCCTCTATCTATCCATCCATCTATCATCATCTATCTATATCTTTCACCTATCATCTATTTATCTATCAATCATATCTATCTATCCATCTGTCATCTATCAATCTATTTCATCTATCTGTCATGTATCAATCATATCCATCTATCTACCTATCCATCTATCATCTATCTATCATCTACCTATCTATCATCAATTTATCTATCATCTTTCTATCATGTATGTATCTATCATCTATCTATCTATGTTTCTTTCATCTCTCTCTCTATCATCTCTATCTATATGTCTTTCCTCTATTTAACATCTCTCTATCATCTGTCTCTCTATCTCTCTATCTCTCTATCTCTCTATCTATCTATCTATGTATCATCCATCTATCTATTTCATCTATCATCTATCTATCAATCATATCCATCTATCCATCTATCATCTATCATCTACCTATCTATCTTCTATATATAATCATCTATCTATCCATCTTTCATCTATCATCTATTTATCTATCAATCATACCTATCATTTATCTATGTATCATCCATCTATCTATTTCATCTATCATCTATCTATCAATCATATCCATCTATCCATCTATCATCTATCATCTACCTATCTTCTATCTATCTATCATCTATCCTTCTTTCATCTATCATCTCTATCTTTCATCTATCATCTATCTGTCTATCTATCTATCTATCTATCTATCTATCTATCTATCTATCTATCATCTATCTCTCGTCTATGACTGTGGTTCTCAAGCAAGACCACTTCTGTCCTCAGGGGACACGGATTCTGGAGACAGTTCTGGCGTCACATCTTGGAGGGCAAGTACTGACCGCCATCTAGTGGTCAGAAGACGGAAATGCTGCTAAACATCCCGGGACGCGCAGGGCAGCCTCCACAAAATGCAGGATGTGTCCCCAGATGTCACCATCGCCGAGGCTGAGAAGCCTGTCTTAGCGTGAGAGATTCTGTGTGTCTGCTGTTTATCTTGTCTCCATCTCTCTTTTTCTCTCTGAATCTCTGCCCCCACCACGCCCACGGGGGCCCCGTCTCCCAGCGCCCAACCACGCCCCCAGTGAGCTTCATTCTCCATGACTCACCGCGACCGCGGGGACCCCCATGTCCCCCCACAGCGCGCCCGCCGGGACCTCCCCATCTCCGCCCCCACCGCGCCCACGGGGGCCCCGTCTCCCAGCGCCCAACCACGCCCCCAGTGAGCTTCATTCTCCATGACTCACCGCGACCGCGGGGACCCCCATGTCCCCCCACAGCGCGCCCGCCGGGACCTCCCCATCTCCGCCCCCACCGCGCCCACGGGGGCCCCGTCTCGGAGCCCCCAAACACGTCCCCAGAGCTTCCTTCTCCATGACTCACCGCGACCGCGGGGACCCCCATGTCCCCCCACAGCGCGCCCGCCGGGACCTCCCCATCTCCGCCCCCACCGCGCCCACGGGGGGCCCCGTCTCCGAGTCTCCAACCACTCCCCCAGTGAGCTTCATTCTCCATGACTCACCGCGACCGCGGGGACCCCCATGTCCCCTCACAGCGCGCCCGCCGGGACCTCCCCATCTCCGCCCCCACCGCGCCCACGGGGGCCCCGTCTCAGAGCCCCCAAACACGTCCCCAGAGCTTCCTTCTCCATGACTCACCGCGACCGCGGGGACCCCCATGTCCCCTCACAGCGCGCCCGCCGGGACCTCCCCATCTCCGCCCCCACCGCGCCCACGGGGGCCCCGTCTCAGAGCCCCCAAACACGTCCCCAGAGCTTCCTTCTCCATGACTCACCGCGACCGCGGGACCCCATGTCCCCACAGCGCGCCCGCCGGGACCTCCCCATCTCCGCCCCCACCGCGCCCACGGGGGCCCCGTCTCAGAGCCCCCAAACACGTCCCCAGAGCTTCCTTCTCCATGACTCACCGCGACCGCGGGGACCCCCATGTCCCCCCACAGCGCGCCCGCCGGGACCTCCCCATCTCCGCCCCCACCGCGCCCACGGGGGGCCCCGTCTCCAAGTCTCCAACCACGCCCCCAGTGAGCTTCATTCTCCGTGACTCACCTCGACCGCGGGGACCCCCCATGTCTCGCCACAGCGCGCCCACGGGGGCCCCGTCTCTGAGTCCCCAACCACGCCCCCAGTGAGCTTCAGTCTCCATGACTCTTACCGCGACCGCGGGGACCCCCCATCTCCATTCCCCTACACAGCACAGGGGACCCTATTCCCCCCCATCGCGCCCGCGGGGACCCCTCCTCTCTGCTCCTCTACAGAGCCCGCGGGAGCCCCCCATCTGCGCTCCCCTACAGAGCCCACAGGGAACCCTATTCCCCTCCACCGCGCCCTCGGGGACCCCCATCTCCGCTCCCCTACAGAGCCCGCGGGGACCCCCATCTCTGCTCCCCTACAGAGCTCACAGGGAACCCTATTCCCGCCCATCACGCCCGCCGGGACCCCCCATCTCCGCTCCCCTACAGAGCCCGCGGGGACCCCCATCTCCGCTCCCCTACAGAGCTCACAGGGAACCCTATTCCCGCCCATCACGCCCGCCGGGACCCCCCATCTCCGCTCCCCTACAGAGCCCGCGGGGACCCCCATCTCTGCTCCCCTACAGAGCTCACAGGGAACCCTATTCCCGCCCATCACGCCCGCCGGGACCCCCCATCTCCGCTCCCCTACAGAGCCTACAGAACCCTATTCGTCTCCACCGCGCCCGCGGGAACGCCCTTCACCTCCGCCCACCTGCCTTACCCGCGCGGACCCCCATCTCCGTCGCCCGACGGCACCCGCAGGGACCCCCACCTCCGTCCCCCTACAGCATCCGTGACCCCTATTTCCACCCCTCACCGCCCGCGCGGGGACCCCCGTCTCCGTCCTACCGCGCCCGCGGATAGCCCATCTCCGCCCCCACCGCGCCGGTGGCGACCACCCCATCTCCGCGCACCCCACCGCGCCCGCGGGGAGCCGCATCCACCCTCACAGCGCCCGCGGGGACTCTCACCTCCGCCCTCCCACACTCACAGCGCCCACGGGAGCCGGGGGGCGTCCGGGTTCTGGGGCCCTGGCCCCGCCCACGACCCCAGCCGGGATCCGAGTCAGCATCCCCAGCGCGCGCCCAGCCTCAGTCCCCGCGGCGCGGCGGGGGCGGGGCGAGCGGCGGGGGCGGGGCTTCATTCGGGCGGGGTGATGGGCGGGGCCTGGGGGGGCCTCGTGCGGCGCGGGGCGGGGCCTCGCCAGAGAGGGGCGGTTCCTGGGCGGGGCCTCGTGCGGAGCAGGGCGGTTCCTGGGCGGGGCCTCGTGCGGAGCAGGGCGGTTCCTGGGCGGGGCCTGGGCGGGGCCTCGTGCGGGGCGGGGCGGGGCCTCGTGCGGAACGGGGCGGTTCCTGGGCGGGGCCTCGTGCGGCGCGGGGCGGGGCCTGGGCGGGCCTCGTGCGGCGCGGGGCGGAGCTCCGGGGCGGCGGTGCCGGCGCGTCTGTGGTGCGGGGAGCGGAGCGAGGGCCCGGCGGCGCCATGGTGCTCTGCCCGGTGATCCGGAAGCTGCAGCACCAGTGGGTGGTGCTGGCCAGCGCCTCCCCCCGCCGCCGGGAGATCCTCAGCCAAACGGTGAGCGTCTGGGACGGGCCAAGGCCGGGTCTGCAGCGGGGCCTGGTGATGAGTGTCTGCAGGGCCTAGTGACCCAGGGGGCTTAGTCTCCAGAGGGCATAGTGACGGGGTGGGGGGCCTAGTGACCAGGGGACTAGTGTCCAGGGGCCTAGAGTCCAGGGGTCCCTAGTGTCCAGGGGGCCTAGAGACCAAGGGGCCTAGTGATCAGGGAGCCTAATGTCCATGGTCTGCAGGGCCTAATGACCTGGGGCCTAGTGTCCAGGGGCCCTAGAGTCCACGGGGGCTAGTGTCCAGGGAACCCAGTGACCTGGGAGCCTATTGACCTGTAGGGCCTAGTGACTGGGAGATCTTGTGAGCTGGGGGCCTAGTGTCCAAGGGTCCTAGTGACTGGGGGGCCCAGTGTCCAGGAGGCCAGGTGACCCAGAGTCTTCATGACTCAGGGAACCAGTGACGTGTGGGGCCTAGTGTCCAGGTTCCCTAGTGACCAGCGACTTAGTGTCCAGGTGGCCTAGTCATCTGGTGAGCCTAAGGACCTAGAGGGCCTAGTGACTGGGGGATCTAGTGACTTGGGGGGTCTAGTGTCCAGCGGGCCTGGTTACCTGGAATCCTAGTGTCCAGGGAGCCTAATGACCACAAGCCTGTGACCTGAAGGGCCTGGTGACTGGGGGACCTAGTGACCTGGGCGACCTAGTGTCCAGGGGGCCTAGTGTCTAGGGGGCCTATTGACCTGGAGGGTCTATTGACTGGGGGACATTGTGACCTGGAGGGCCTGGTGTCCAGGGTATCTATTAACCAGGGGCCTATTCACCTAGAGGGCCTAGTGACTGGGGGGTCATTGTGACCTGGGGGACCTGTTATCCAGGGAACCTAGTGACCTGGGGTCTTATTGACCTGGTGGGCCTAGTGACTGTAGGACATTGTGACCGGGAGGTCCAGTGTCCAGGGATCTAGTGACCTGGAGGGCCTATTGACCTGGAGGGCCTAGTGATTGTGAACCTTGTGACCCAGGGTCCCTAGTCTGCAGGATACCTAGTGATCTGGAGGACCTTAGTGCCCAGGGGGCCTAGTGACCTGGAGGGCCTAGTGTCCAGGGGACCAGTTGACTGGGGAACCTATAGACCTGGAGGGCCTAGAGTCTGGGGTACCTTGTGACATGAGGGGCCTAGAGTGCAGGGGACCTAGTGACCTGGAGGGCCTAGTGATTGTGGACCGTGTGACATGTGCGGCCTTGTGTCCAGGGGATGTAGTGACCCGGGGACATAGTGACCTGGAGGGCTTAGTGACCGTGGGACATTGTGATCTGGGAGGGCTAGTGTCCAGGGGGCCTAGTGTCTAGGGGGCCTATTGACCTGGAGGGCCTAGTGACCATGAACCTTGTGATATGCTGGGGCCTAGTGTCCAGGGGACCTAGTGACTCGGGGTCTATTCACCTGAAGGGCCTAGTGACCATGGATGTTGTGACCTGGGGATCTAGTGTCTGGGGTACCTACTGACAGGGGGTCTCTTCACCTAGTGGGCCTAGTGACCGTGAACTTTTTGACCTGGAGGACCTAGTGACCGTGGACATTGTGACCTGGGGGGACTAATGTCTGGAGCACCAAGTGACCAGGGCCTATTGACCTGGAGGGTCTGTTGACTGGGGGTCATTGTGATCTAGGGGTCTAGTGTGCAGGCGACATAGTGACCTGGAGGGCGTAGTGACTAGGGGACATTGTGACCTGAGGGCCTAGTGACCTCTGGGGTCCAGTGACCAGGGGGACCTAGTGACCTTTGTGGCCTAGAATCCAGGAGGGCCTAGTGACCGGGTGGCCTAGTGTCCCAGGGGTACCTAGTGACCAGGGGCCCAGTGACCAGGGGGCCCGTGACAGGGGGGCCAGTGACCGGGAGTCCCATTGACAGGGGGCCCTGAGACCCGGGGGTGCCATGGCCAGGGGTCCTAGTGACCAGTAGGCCCAGTGCCCAGAGGCCCAGTGATGAGGGGGTCCAGTGAGAATGGGGCCCAGTAACTTGGGAGCCTGGTTACCAGGAGGGCCAGAGACTGGGGGCCAAGGTGCATGCCCCAGGGCCCAGTGCCCAAGGGCTTAGTGACCAGGGCTCAGTGACAAGGGCCGGGGTGTGTGAGCACGGGCCTAGTGACCAGGGCTCAGAGACGAGGGCCGGGGTGTGTGGGCGCGGGCCTAGTGACCAGGGCTCCGAGACGAAGGCCGGGGTGTGTGGGGGCGGGCCTAGTGACCAGGGCTCAGAGACGAGGGCCCGGGTGTGTGGGCGCGGGCCTAGTGACCAGGGCTCAGTGACGAGGGCCCGGGTGTGTGGGCGCGGGCCTAGTGACCAGGGCTCAGTGACGAGGGCCGGGGTGTGTGGGCGCGGGCCTAGTGACCAGGGCTCAGTGACGAGGGCCCGGGTGTGTGGGCGCGGGCCTAGTGACCAGGGCTCAGTGACGAGGGCCGGGGTGTGTGGGTGCGGGTCTAGTGACCAGGGCTCAGTGATCAGGGCCAGGGTATGCAGGCAAAATCCTAGAGAGGATGGGAGACCCTAGTGATGGGGGTCCAGGGCTGTGGGCCGGGGAAGGAGGAGTCTATGTGATCGGTGGGCCAGGCCCTAGTGACCCAGTGACCTGCTGGCTGCGGTGTGCAGGGCGGCCCAGCCAAGGCCAGTCTGTGTGCCTGAGCGGGGTCCTGCCTAGAGCTGCTACTGGCAGAAGGGACAGGGGCAGAGGGGAGGGGACTGTGCATGGTAGGTGGCTGTGCTGTCTGGGGGGGTCTGTGCTGTCTGGCGGGGCTGTGCAGTCTGGGGGCTGTGCTATCTGGGGTCCTGTGCTGTCTTGTGGGGGCCATGCTGTCTGGTGGGGGCTGTGTTGTTTGGGGGTCTGTGCTGTCTGGTGGGGTCTGTGTTGGCTGGGGTTCTTTTCTGTCTGGTGTGTGATGTGCTGTCTGTCTAGGGGTCTGTGCTGTCTGGCGGGGCTGTGCTGTCTGGGGTTCTGTGCTGTCTGGGGTTCTGTGCTGTCTGGGGTTCTATGCTGTCTGGTGGGGGCTGTGCTGTCTGGGGGCTGTGCTGTCTGGGGTTCTGTGCTGTCTTGTGGGGGCCGTGCTGTCTGGTGGGGGCTGTGTTGTCTGGGGGTCTGTGCTGTCTGGTGGGGGCTGTGCTGTCTTGGGGGGCTGTGCTGTCCGGGGTTCTGTGCTGTCTGGTGGGGGCTGTGTTGTTTGGGGGTCTGTGCTGTCTGGTGTGTGATGTGCTGTCTGTCTGGGGGTCTGTGCTGTCTGGGGTGGCTGTGCGCTCTGGGGTTCTGTGCTGTCTGGGGGCTGTGCTGTGTGTCTGGGGGTCTGTGCTGTCTGGCGGGGCTGTGCTGTCTGGGGTTCTGTGCTGTCTGGTGTGTGATGTGCTGTCTGTCTGGGGGTCTGTGCTGTCTGGGGTGGCTGTGCGCTCTGGGGTTCTGTGCTGTCTGGGGGCTGTGCTGTGTGTCTGGGGGTCTGTGCTGTCTGGCGGGGCTGTGCTGTCTGGGGTTCTGTGCTGTCCGGGGTTCTGTGCTGTCTGGTGGGGGCTGTGTTGTTTGGGGGTCTGTGCTGTCTGGTGTGTGATGTGCTGTCTGTCTGGGGGTCTGTGCTGTCTGGGGTTCTGTGCTGTCTGGGGTTCTGTGCTGTCTGGTGTGTGATGTGCTGTCTGTCTGGGGGTCTGTGCTGTCTGGGGTGGCTGTGCTGTCTGGGGTTCTGTGCTGTCTGGGGGCTGTGCTGTGTGTCTGGGGGTCTGTGCTGTCTGGCGGGGCTGTGCTGTCTGGGGTTCTGTGCTGTCTTGGGGGCTGTGTGGTGGGGGCTGTGCTGTCTGGTGGTGGCTGTGCTGTCTGGGGGGGCTGTGCTGTCTGGGGTTCTGTGCTGTCTGGTGGGAGCTGTGCTGTCTGGCGGGGGGGCTGTGCTGTCTCGGGGGGGCCGTGCTGTCTGGGGGGGGCTGTGCTGTCTCAGTTGCTCTAGTTTCTGGCCTGTGGACTGGGTGGAGATAGGGGAGCGGAGGAGGCCCAGTCTGGACATGGGTGGAGGGGAGGGGTGGGTACCGAGTGAGGGGTGCTCTCTGTACCTCCAGGGGCAGGGCTGGGGGCACTGAATGGATGGAGGCTCACAGAGTGGTCCAGGGGACGTGGGGGTTCTTGAGGTACACGACTGAGGGGCACCCCTTAGAGAGGTGAACAAGGGAAGTCAGAGCCAGGTGTGTGCCCTGTAGGGGTACCTGTGGTGATAGGGAGTTTCACCTCTGTGGACAGGCCGACATTCCTGTCCCCAGTGGACTCTGGGATGTCACCCGACTGTGACCACCTCCCCAGGGCTGTCCTAGCTGCTCATGGTGTCAAGGACCAAGTGAAACGCAGCTCCCCCTTAGGCAGCCAGTGTTTGTAGCATTTTTTTGTGTTTTGTGTGGGCAGTATATTTGACCACCACTGGGGAGGGGAGCGCTGGCCCTTGGGACACCCTGAGAGCCCTTCCACCCCCAGAGCTGTGGACCCCAGCACCCCAGTCAACACCACCCTGCTGGTGTTGTGTGGCTGCTGCTGTGCCAGTGTCTTCCCGCCAGGACCCGCCACCCCCTGCCCCACCAGGAGCTGGCTATTGGTAAAGGTCCCATGAATAGATGGACGGCCGGAAGGGGGCGTGCCCGTCGGGAAGGCCACAGTTCCTGTAAACCGTGCCCATTCTGTTCCACGTCCTCGAGTTCTTCCGGTAAACCCTCCAGCCTTCCTTTTCTCCCGTTCCAGGGTCTCAGGTTCGAGGTGGTCCCTTCCAGGTTCAAAGAGAACCTCCAGAAAGCCTCGTTCCCCACCCCTCACGCGTATGCCGTCGAAACAGCCAAGCAGAAGGCCCTGGAGGTGGCCTGCAGGATGCACCAGGCAAGGCCCCGCCTCTGCTGCCCGCAGGTCCTCTCGCTGTGAGGGCGCGTCCAGGTTTCAAACATCCGTGTTATAAATAAATGCCGTTTACAATGTGCAATTGCTGTAGCTTACCTGTTGCTGAGTGTTCCTGTGTAGTGTGCTATTGTAGCCCTTTAATGGTGTCCTTTATGTAACAACGTGTGTCTATTACTCTGTTACAATGTAACACTATGACAATTAATGTAACAGTATCATTACAATAAAGAATACAGCTCCTTTATGACTATGTAATATACTATTATAATTGATATAGCAGTATCATTTATGATATAGAATTAATGCAACTTATTTATCACTAGGTGTTACTACGTAATATACTACTGTTATTACTATAATAGTGTCACTTATGATATAGAATTAATGTAGCTTATCGATTACCGTGTATTACAATAATATCTCACACCAGCCCTGGTGGTCTAGTGGTCAAGATTCAGTGCTCTCACTCTCATGGTCAGGGTTTGTTTCCTGGTCAGGGAGCCACACCCACATCTGTCATTGTCACACTGTGGTGGCTGCACGTTGCTGTGATGTTGAAAGCTGTGCCACCGGGATTTCAGATACCGGCAGGGTCACCATGGTGGGCAGGTTTCAGTGGAGCTTCCAGACTAAGACAGACCAGGAGGAAGTACCTGCCACCCACTTCCAAAAACATTGACCATGAAAACCGGTGAATAGCAGCAGAGTATTGTCTGATAGGGCACTGGAATGGGAGAAGACGGTGCAAAAAGACCGGGCAGGGTTCCCTCTGCTGTCCACAGGGTCACCAGGAGTCAGAATCCACTCGACGGCACTAACAACAAAAATAATATCCTACTGAAATTAATATAGTAAATGTATTCTAGTTAATGCTATAATTATAACATAACTATTGGTGTAAAAAAATGAATATTGATTATTTGATTTTTGGCAATGGAAATGTTAGTATTACGGTGCGCCCAAAGATCAAGGTGGTATACAGATGTCAGATGAGCGTCTTGGGGTGACACTTGTGTCCCTGCCTGGCTCATTGAGGACATCCAGGTCTTGCTTTCTGAAATAAGACTGGCTTTGTACCAGTGATGCTGTTTCACGCCCGTCGTACCACGAAAATGTCTGCATAAGACACGCAGGCATGCCATTTCTAAATCTGAGTTTGGATTTCTTGCAGAAAGACCTCCGGACCCCCGACATTGTCATCGGAGCGGACACCATCGTGGTGAGTCCACTTCCCAGCCTCGGGTTCCGTCTCCGTGTCCTTGGTGACTGAGGTCAAGGTGTGGGCGGAGCTCGCCCCTTCTGGAGGCCCCAGGGGAGAATCCGTCCCAGGCGTCTCCCAGCTTCTGGAGGCCTGCGGACCATTCTCAGCATCCCTTGGCTTGTGGGCATCCCTCCAGTTTTCACATGGTCGTCCCTCTGTGTGTCTGTGTCCCAATTGTCCTCTTCTTAAAGGACACCAGTCATAATGGATTAGGGCCCACCTGACTGCAGTACGACCTCACCTTAAATTCCATTACATCTGCAAAGACGACATTGCCAGGTAACATCCTGTTCACCAGGTGGGGGGTTAGGGCCTGGACATATCTTTTGGGGGACACAGTTCTACCTGAGACGGGGGTTTTGTCCACAGAGCCTTGTGCTCTGCGATGGGAGGTCGCGCAGATTGGTCCTCACCGCGGCTCTGCCACACTGGTGACGGCCCTCTGTCCACCTTCCAGCTGGCCTGATGGTGACCTGAAGCCAGCAATGCTGGGCCTCGATGCCAGCGTGCCACGGACAGTCTCCAGACAAGGGGCCGGCAGTGTGAACGCTGAAACAGTCCGGGCTCGGAAAACACTGGATGGGGCCGTCCCGGGGTCCACGTCGCCCTCACGTGCCGTCTGTTCCCATGTAGCCCAGGTCGATGGGACCTGCATGCATGTGGGCGAGAACCAGACACTGTCTGCTTAACGGTTCAGGGCATCTCTACATGGAAGTTAAGAAGTGAGCAATGCAGGCTCCTCAAAAGGCTAACCATAGAATTACTGTAGGACTCAGCAGTTCCAGTGCTGTGGGCTGAGCTGTGTCCCCAAATTCACATGTTGGAGCCCTGACCCCTAGGACCTCAGAACGGGGCTGTATTTGGAGATGGGTCTTTAAAGAGGTGATGAAGGTAAAATGAGGTCATGAGGGTGGGTCCTGATCCAACAGGACTGGTGTCCTTATGAGAAGAGGAGATGAGGACACGGACACGCACAGAGGGACGACCATGTGAGGACACGGGGAGAAGACGGCGTCTACACACCAAGGAGAGAGGCCTCAGGAGGAACCAGCCCTGCCCACACCTGGGTCTCAGAGTCCAGCCTCCAGAACTGGGAGAAATAAATGTCTGTTGTTTAAGCCCCCAGTCTGTGGTCCTCCGTTATGGCAGCCCTAGTATCTACTCTTAGGTATATACCCAAAAGAATTGAAAACAGGTGTTCAAACAAAATCTTGTACACGCACATTCGTAGCAGCACTGTTCACAATAGCTCAAAGGTCAGAACAGCTCCAATGTCCATCGATGGATGAGTGGATAAACAGAATGGGGTCCATCCACACGGTGGAATATTACACAGTCAGGAAAAGGAGTGAAGCACTGACAGGGCTACAACGTGGATGGACCTTCAACACACGATGCTCAATGAGAGAACCAGACACAAAAGCCCACACAGCGTGTGATTCTATTTACACGAAATGTCCAGAACAGGCAAATCCATAGAGAGAAAGTGGATTAGTGGTTGCCAGCGGGGATTGGGGGGGGGAACTGCTTAATGGGTACCCAGTGTTTCAGGATGATGAGAAAGTTCTGGAAGTAGATAGAAGCGGTGGTTGCACAATGTTGTGAATGCACAAAATGCCACAGAACCGTTTACTTTAAAATGGTGCATTTTATGTCATGTGACTCTCACCTCAAATTAAAAAAAAAAAAACCACGGGTCTAAAGAGTGGACGGGGCGGCTTTTATGCCCCCGGCTTAAGGCCTGGAGAGACCCTCTCCCTCTCGCTTCTCTCGCAGACGGTGGGCGGGCTGATCCTGGAGAAGCCGGTTGACAAACAGGACGCCTACAGCATGCTCTCCAGGTGGGTGCCCACCACCTGCCTCCTGGGATATGGCAGACAGAGCTGCGGGGCCGGGTGGACGGGCCGCAACCCCCCTCCGGGTCAGCTCAGAGGACGGGCCGGCACCCGTGGACGTACGCTGTGCTGATTTCACCCTCTGGGGCTCCCGCGGGGGCCAGGTGTCCATCAGCCTGCCCCTCTGGCCCCTCCCATCCTTCTTGGCTCCCCACGCCCCTCTGACCGGCTTTCCCCAGGAGCCCAGTGCATCTGAGCTTCCGCTCCGGCCACGGGGAGGTGGGCACTGTCCCTCCCTGCCTGTCCTCGGGAGGAATTGTCCTGGATCCCTGACCCTGGGCGGGCCACACCCTCACACATCTGCACGGTCTCACTTCCGTCCTCTGCACTGTGTCTGTCGGCCGGCATCTCGCTCCGGCCCCAGACAGCAAACGGACCCCGAGAAAGAGCCGGCTGACAGCTGCCCGGTCCCCACATGGCCGGCCTCCCCGTCAGGATACCTGTGCTCCCCCATGACGGGGACCTCGAGTCCCATAAGAGACGGCCCCCGCGCTCCCTTCTGCTCTAAGAGCGGTGACCACACTGGCATCGACCTGCACTGGTCACTCTAGGAAGGTTTCCTTGGGGACCCGGTGGCTGGGACGATGGCGGCAGAGGCCGGCGAGCGGACAGGGTGCGAGGACTCCAGCCGTACCGTGGGGCATCAGAGGCGCTTCAGCCCACGGCCCCCGCCTGACCACGTGGCGCTGGGCGTGTCTTGCAGGTTGAATGGGACCGAGCACAGCGTGTTCACGGGCGTGGCCATCGTCCACTGCTGCAGCACAGGTACCTCGGCAACTCCACATCCTGCCTGGGTCGGGGTCACCCGGGGGAGCCGGGCGTTCTCGGTGACCTGGGCTCACAGAGGGAGCCGGGTGTCGCTCCCAAGGAGCCCTTTCCTCCTGTCATGCCCGGGGAAGTCGGGGTCTGTCCTGGAAGTCGTGGGGTCACCTCTGGGCGCCCGAGGGAGGCGGTGCTGGGGGACGGTGTCTGGATGGCGGACACGTGGGTGTCCAGTCCTAAAACCCATCAGTGACCCGTGCAATGTTTCCTGAGACCCTTTGGTCCTGGAGGCTGACGAGGTTCGCCCACGTTGGCGTCTCTAAATTACGTCACGGCAAAGTTCTTAAAAGACGCGCGAAATCCGTGAGGAGTAACTTGAACGGCTGCTTTGCAGAGACTTTAGGTCCGGGGAAGGACCCTGACGTGGAGTTTGAGCTCCTGGCCCTGGGCCCCCTGACTGCATCCCCCGATGGGCGGCCCCAGGGCATGTGGTCAGCGATTGGGGCACCTTGACCCTCTCGGGCCATCTTGGACTTCAGCCTGGGGCCCTTCAGGCAGAAAGCAGTTGCTGGAGACTGAGATTCCCAGGGACCCTTCAGCTCTCGCTTCTCTTTCATATCTTTGCTGTTGGCTCAGACCCTCCTAATGCTGGGCTGGGGCGTGAGTGTCCTGGGACGGCTGTACAAATGAGCACAAACGACAAGGCTTAAAACCCCAGGAATTCACCCTCCCCCAGTCCTGGAGACCAGAGGTGTGAGATGAAGGAGTCGCAGGGCCGTGCTCCCTCCGGAGGGTTCAGGGGAGGGTCCTTCCTGCCTCTTCCAGCTTCTGGGGCTCCAGGCGTCCCTGGGCTGGTGGCCGCCTCCCTCCCGTCTCGGCCTCCGTCTCCACGTGGCTTTTCCTCTGTGTCTGTGTCTCCTCTTCTGTCTCTGATGAGGACACTGTCATTGGATTTAGGGCCACCCTCCCCCAGGACGCCCTCATCTGCAACCTTCACTTAATCACATCTGCAAAGACCCTGTTTCCAAGTAAGGTCTCATTCCCAGGTCCCGAGGGACATGAATTTGGGGGTCACCATCACTGCAGGACAGCTGGTGAGGGCGACTCTCTCAAGCGGCTCTTGTGCATGGTTGCTGTTCTGTGCGTGGGGCTTTTCCAACCCCACAGGCAAAGATCTTGTGTTGACCCCAGCAAACCAAAGGCGCCATCTCAGCCGGGCCCGCAGGCTTTGTCTCCTCCTGCTGATTTTATTTGCTTGTTTTCTCTTCTTTTCTCTCTCTTTCTCCCTTGTCGAAAATGAACTCTTACCCCCCCCCCCCCGCTAACCAATCTCTGAATTGCACACAAAGGTCAGGAAACTCCCCCAAATGCAGAGACACAAACCTGGGGACCCTGAGGCCGCGCCCTGGCCAAGGGTCCTCACCTCGGGCTTCCCACCTTCCAGACGGCCGGCTGCACACCGAGGTCACGGAATTCTATGAGGAGACGAGGGTGAGGTTCTCGGAGCTGTCGGAGGAGCTGCTGCGGGAATACATCGACAGCGGGGAGCCCACGTGAGTGCCTGGCGGGAGGCGGCGTCCCGCGTCCTGGGCGGAGGTCCCTCGGCCCGGCTGTACAGCCTGAGCTCCAGAGGGTCCGCTCCACGCCCCTGTCTTCCGGAAGTGCCTGGCTTAAACATGCTTCTGAGGGTCCCCGGATGATCATAAACCGCTGGCGGCCCCCCCGGGGCGCCATGCCCGCTCCTGTGATGGTGGCACGTTTGGGGAGCTGGCGTGGGGGCAGGGGGTGACTCTGCTTCGACAGCAGCTCTCTCTCTGGACCTCAGAGGTCACCGCAAACTGTACCGGCCCCAGGCAGCAATCGTCCTCAAGCTGGGGACATGGGCTCAGCTGCTGGGGCTGGGCTGGGCGGCCCACTGTCCAGCTGTGCTGGGCCTGCTCCTGGGGGCCGGCTGGTGGCCCCCCTCCTGTGTCTGATGGTGGCTTGGGGACCGGCCTGCTGTGTTTCCTCATGAAGTGGCTCCATCGGGGTCCACACGAGGGGCCGGGCGCCAGCGGCAGCGGGAAGGGGAGCACAGATGCCCCAGGCTCCTGAGGCCGAAGGTCGGAGCGGGCGTTCTGCTGGTTAAAGCCAGTCTCGGGCCAGCGCAGGGCGAAGTCGGGGAGAAGGGTGCCCTCAGGGTCGGGTGATTTCCTGAGGCGGCTGTGACAAATGAACCCACCCTCATGACCCCATCCAACCCCAATCAACTCCCACACATCCCATATAACAATCCCATCCCACTGGGCGTCAGGGCTTCCACATATGAATTTATGGGGACACACACATTTAGTTCACAATAGGAGGGTGATTGTCCCATTTACAATGAGAGGGCTGGACTCAGCAGGGCAGTGCAGGGGCCGAGGTGACAGGATGGTGAGGACAGCGGGGTCCGGGCTCAGCGGGGCAGTGCAGGGGCCCAGGTGACGGGATGGTGAGGGCAGTGGGGTCCGGGCTCAGCGGGGCAGTGCTGAGGTGAGGATGGTGTTGGGTGGCTGATGGGGACAATAAACCCAGTGAGAGAAATCAGCGAGCCCTTCATCAGTTGCTGTTGCTGTAAGAGGTGGATAGAAGGTGCTAGATCCCCCCGTTCCGTGGTCCCCTGTGGGACATTGCCAGACGGGGCCGGATGGATGTCACAGACGTGGGGGTCATCTTGCTGCCGAGGGGGCCTCCAGACCAAAGCCTCCTGCGGCTTTAGGGACCCGGGTCTGGGGAGGAGGGGAAAGGGCTTGGATGGAAATGTGCTGGGTGCTCAGTCACTGGACGAGGGTCTTCCGGGACCCCTGTTCCCCTGTAAGGAGGTCTCAGCAGGGGCGCCCGGGGAACACCTGGGCCGAGGACCCCCGTAAAGAGGCCTCCGAATGGGGCGCCTGGGCAGGGATGCAGGGCTGCAGAGCAGCATGGCCGGGGGTCCTGGGTCCTTGGCTGTGACCCCCTGAGACTGTGGTCCACGGGCCGGACACTGGGCTGGGGTGGAGGGCAGCCCCCCGGGCCACCACGTGCACCTGTACGATGGCCGGTGGTCAGGTCTGAAGGCTCACGTCCGACTTTAGCCCGGAGCCCAACCCTCCGTATGAAGCCCCCGGGGTGCAGATCTTGGGGTCCCCTCCAGTCCCCGCGTCCGACTGGAATGACAGGGTCGCAGCGGCTGTGCCTTTGGCCCGAGAACCCTGGATGTCTCCCGTGGTCTCTTACCGTGTGTCCTCCCCGCCCCGTGTGGCCCTTCCTGTGCCCTCAGGGACAAGGCTGGCGGCTACGGGATCCAGGCGCTGGGCGGCATGCTGGTGGAGTCCGCGCACGGGGACTTCCTCAACGTCGTGGGCTTCCCGCTGAACCGCTTCTGCAGGGAGCTGACGAGGCTGTACTACCCCCCACCCCGCGAGGGTCCGCAGCAGCTCACACACGACCCCCTCCCGGCCCTCGACACCCGCGACAGCCTGAGCGACGCGGAAGGCGGAGGCTCAGACGGGGCTCAGAGCCAAGAGGCTTGCGGCGGCCGGGCGGAGGCCGGCGGAGAACGAACACAGGCTGAGGGTGCACAGGAGGCGGCTTCCAACAGGACGTGGGATGGCCCGCCCCCGTTCCCCACTGGCCTTCTCGAGCTCATCGATGGCTTCAAGGCGTCAAAGGTACCTGAACAAGGTGTCCTGGGGCGGCCGTAATGCATGACCCCAAACCAGGGGCTTAAACCACAGGAATTCACCCTCCCCCAGCCTGGAGACCAGACGTCTGAGATGAAGGGGTTGCAGGGCCACGCTCCCTCCAGAGACTCCAGGGAAGGGTCCTTCCTGCCTCTTCCAGCTTCTGGGGCTCCAGGCATCCGTGGGCTGGTGGCCGCCTCCCTCCCGTCTCAGCCTCTGTCTCCATGTGGCTTCTCCTCTGTGTCTGTGTCTCCTCTTCTGTCTCTGATGAGGACACTGTCATTGGATTTAGGGCCACCCTCCCCCAGGACGCCCTCCTCTCCATCCTTCACTTAATCACATCTGCAAAGACCCTGTTTCCTAATAAGGTCCCGTTCCCAGGCCCCAGTGAGGCGAGGCCGGAACTCTGACTGTGTGGCAGCCTTGGGGCCTGGGCGGCAGGTGGACTATGGCATCAGGTCACCAGCTTCTCAGAGGGCAGACAGAGTCAGCGTCCTTGTCCTCCTGTGGCCTCGGGGCTGTGTCCTGGCCAGACGGTGCCCCTGGCAGAGTGGGAAGCAGCAGGCCCAGCTGGATGCTCCCTGGAGGCAGCAGGCGCCCATGGCGGCAGCCTCTGCTGTCTGTCCTGTGTGGTGACCTGGCCCGGGTGGGAGCTGGCGGGGAGCTGGGACGCTGAACGCAGGGGCTGAGGCTGTGGGACGGGGGACCACCCCCTCCCTGCTCCACCCCCAGTCACCTCCCTGTTACCTGCTCATCAGGAGAGAATCTCTCGTGGTTAAGAAAGAAAGGTGGTTGTGCTGTGTTGTACCTCAAATTCTCTAAATTACCTGAAAATAATAATGAAAACAGTGCTCCTGCAGTGTGTCACACCATTGAGCTATAGAGTGGGTCCAGCGTCATCTATTGATCTTCCATCATCTGTCTGTCTATCGTCTTATCTATATCTATCATCTATCTATCCATCATCTATCTATCTATCATCCATTCCATCTGTCTATCTGTCTATCTATCTATCTGTCTATCTATCTATCTATCTTCTATCTATCTATCTTCTATCTACCTACCTGCCTACCAACCTATCTATCTAGCATCCATTCTATCCATCTATCTATCTAGCTAGCTAACTAGCTAGCTATCTTCTACCTACCTACCTACCTACCTACATATCCATCCATCCATCCATCCATCCACCTATCTACCTATCATCCATTCCATCTATCTATCTATCTATCTATCTATCTATCTATCTATCTACCTACCTACCTACCTACCTACTTACCTACCTACCTACCTACATATCCATCCATCCATCCATCCATCCATCCACCTATCTACCTATCATCCATTCCATCTATCTATCTATCTATCTATCTATCTATCTATCTATCTACCTACCTACCTACCTACTTACCTACCTACCTACCTACATATCCATCCATCCATCCATCCATCCATCCACCTATCTACCTATCATCCATTCCATCTATCTATCTATCTATCTATCTATCTATCTATCTATCTATCTATCTATCTATCTATCTATCTACCTATCTACCAACCTATCTATCTAGCATCCATTCTATCCATCTATCTATCTATCTATCTACCTACCTACCTACCTACCTATCTATCATCCATTCCATCTATCTATTATCTATTTATCTACCCATCTATCATCTATCTATGTATCTATCTATGTATCTATCTTTCATTCCATCTGCTTATCTATCACTATCTATCTATCTGCTTATGTATCTATCTTTCTATCATCCGTTCCATTTATTTATCTATCCATTTAACTATCTGTGTATCTACATATCTATCTATCTATCTATCTATCTATCTATCTATCTATCTACCCACCTACTTACGTGTCCATGTGCCCACCTATTACCTGGGTCATAAGACAAAGATCTCCCAAGGCCGTGCCGACCAACGTGTGCCGACCAAGTCGAGGGGCCGTGTGGAGTCTGAGAGCACCCTCCACCTGCCAGGTGGATCCTGGTGTTCTCCATGCTCGTCACAACTGGGCTCTTTCCCATGGTGCCCCCGTTGTCACAGGAGGCTTTTGTGTTAGCCGGTGGCCACGTGGATGAGGGTCATTGGTGTCCCCTGTGGTCTGGAGAAGCACAGAGAATCTGTGCACCTGGGGATGGACCTCTGTCTCCAAATTCACCCCATTCTGAGGTTCTGGGGGTCAGAGCTTCAGCATATGAACCTCGGGGGGACACCGTCCAGCCCGTGGCAGCAGCAGGACCACAGTGTTCCTCCCGTGGGACCATGTGTGTGCTTGGTATTCCCTGATTTGGTGTCACCTTGCGCCAACCTTGTACCACGTGGACCTAAAGCCCCTGCTCCCCGGAGAAGAAGGTCCAGCTGACGAGTTAGAAACCTCTGACGGTCTGACCTCCATCTTCCGAGTCACGAGAGTGACACGTACTCCATAAGTCACTCATCAGGCTCATTGTCGTTGTTTTTCGGACAGGCCCTATTCACGGCGTGCAAGCTGAAGGTGTTTGATTTACTCAAGGACGAAACCCCCCTGAGGGCCTCGGAGATAGCCTCGAGATTCGGCGCCCCTCGGGGTGGAGTGGCACAGCTGCTGGATGTGTGTGTGGCCCTGGGGTTACTGGAGAAGACACGCAGAGGTCAGGACTGCTGGGCGTCTTGCCGAGAGTCTTTGCGGGTGGAAGCCAGTCTTTGCGGGTGGAAGCGAGTCACCGGGTGAAGGCGGCCTCCGGGCCAAGGCGGGGAGGGCCCGACCTCCGTCCCTCTGCCTTCGGGGTCGTCTGTGCACAGCGTGTGACAAGCAGAGGATGGATGAGAGAAAGGAGCAGAGGCCACTGTGTCAGTGTTAGGAGAGCGCTGTCGTGCGGGCTCTGATGTCGGATGGGCTGTGTCAGGCCGGGTTGACCAGAGACAGAACCAATAGGAGATGTGTGCGCACAACGTGGATGTGCGCTTCTGCTGACTTATTTATGTAGATAGGCAGATGGAGGAAAGAGATGGAGGGACGAGATGGAGGTACCAGGTGGGGGCAGGAGATGGACGGATGAGATAGAGGGACCAGATGGAGGGACAAGATGGAGGCACGAGGTGGAGGCACGAGGTGGAGGCACGAGATGAAGCGATGAATTCATGGATACATAGATAGATATAGATTGATAATAGACAGATGATAGACAGACAATGATGAGTGCGTAGATAGATGCCGGACAATATAGATGGATGAAAGGGTGGGTAGGTGGGTGGATGGATGATAGATAGATGATAGAAGGATGATAGATAATAGATGATAAATAGCCAGAGGATGGGTGGACAGATAGTAGACAGATAGATGATGGAAGATACACGTAGATGGATGTATGCGCAGGCAATGTGGGTGCATGGATGATACCTATGTAGATAGATTGGTGGATAGATATATAGATGATGGATAGATAGATAGACAGATGATAGATAAATGATACTTATAGATAAATATAGATATTGTAGATAGATGGATAGATGAATAGATAGGATAGATGGATGGATGGATGGATAGATGGTAGATGGGTGATGGATGATAGAGAGGTAGGTAGGTAGATAGATAGGTAGATAGACAGATATGTAGATAGAGAGATAGATAGATGATAGATAGGTAGGTAGGTAGGTAGAGAGATAGGTGATAGATACATAGATGATAGATAGGTAGATAGATAGATATGTAGATAGATAGATAGATAGGTAGGTAGATAGATAGATATGTAGATAGATAGATAGATAGAAAGGTAGATAGATAGGTAGATAGATAGATGATAGATCGATAGATAGATAGCTAGATAGAGAGATAGGTAGATAGATAGGTAGGTAAATAGATAAATAGATATGTAGATAGATGGATGATAGGTAGATAGGTGGATAGAGAGATAGATGATAGAGACATAGAGAGATATGTAGATAGATAGATAGATGATAGATAGGTAGGTAGGTAGGTAGAGAGATAGGTGATAGATACATAGATGATAGATAGGTAGATAGATAGATATGTAGATAGATAGATAGATAGGTAGGTAGATAGATAGATATGTAGATAGATAGATAGATAGATAGAAAGGTAGATAGATAGGTAGATAGATGATAGATCGATAGATGGATAGATAGATAGCTAGATAGAGAGACAGGTAGATAGATAGGTAGGTAAATAGATAAATAGATATGTAGATAGATGGATGATAGGTAGATAGGTGGATAGAGAGATAGATGATAGATACATAGATAGATATGTAGATAGATGATAGATAGGTATGTAGATAGATAGATAGGTAGAGAGATAGATAGATTGATAAATAGGTAGATAGATAGGTAGATAGGTAGAGAGATAGATGATAGATACATAGATGATAGGTAGGTAGATAGATAGATATGTAGATAGAGAGATGATAGATAGGTAGATAGGTAGAGAGATAGGTGATAGATACATAGATGATAGGTAGATAGATAGATATGTAGATAGATAAATAGATGCTAGGTAGGTAGGTAGATAGATAGATAGATAGGTGATAGACACACAGAGAGATGAGGGATGGAAGGACGGGTGACACCCTGCGTTGCTGAACTGAACGGAACCCTGGCGCGTGGTCGCGAGCAGAGGGCACTACGCCTGGTCCCTGAGTAGCTTGGGATGCTCAGGGGGGCAGGAGAGGCCTCTCTGCTTCTGGGATAAGGAGGAAAGTGGGTGCTGGTGGAGGCCCATGACCTGCCCTTCACACAAAAGGCATAGGAATACATCCTTAGTATCTGCAGCGTAAACAGCAGCACTTCCTCCCGAGCCAGAGCACTTGAATAAGATTCTCCTCTACTGAACACAGTGACTGACCGAGGAGAAAGGCTCTGACGTCCAGACGTAGAATCCCCGGTGCCCTGGGAGCATCTCAGGGCTCATTTTGGCAGAAGCCAGGCACGGTTCTCCGCCTGAATCCGATAGGCAGTTCCTATGTCTGTATGGCACATGCCTGCTTTTCAGTGGGCCTCCACAGTAAGGGCACTTAATCCTTAAAATGGGCACAGTGCCGTGTTTCACATCCAGGGACCACAGTTGTGTGGGGCCACCATCGCCTCTTCCCCCACCTCTGACTCTGCAGGTGGGGGTGTCCCAAAAGGGCTCCCGGGGGCCTGGTTCTGTGGACAGCCGGCCTTGGTGTGAAGTTCAGGGGGAAAGGAAGGCCCTCTCCCAGTCAGGGCTCTCCAGAGAAACAGGACTCAGGGGATATAGACTAGGACATTCACGGCAAGGAACTGGCTATGCAGTCGTGGGGCCGGACGACTGAAGCCTGCAGTCTGAAAACTCAGTTGAGGCTGACCCTGCCCCCTTGAAGCAGAATTCCTTCTTCCCCAGCAAAATCCCATCTCTGCTTTTAAGACCTTCAACTGATTAGATGAGGCCCACCCTCATCCTGAGGGTCGTCTCCTTTACTTAAAGTCGGCAGATGCCAACCACGTCTACTAAACACGTGCACAGCAACACCTAGCCTGGCATCTGCTTGAGCGACTGGGGGCTGTGGTCTGGCCGAGTGGCCATCCCAGGGGTCTTGGGGGAACTGCCTCTGGGACGATGAGCCCGTTTGGGGACGATGAGTGTGTTCCCATCTCCACGGCGCCGAGCAGCTGCGTCCCTCCCCTGCTGTGGGGTCAGCCCGGGGATCCCTGGCCGGACACCCCACGGTGCCCCGTCCCTTCAGCTTACAGCAACACAGACTTGGCCAGCCGGCACCTGGTGTCGGACGCGGAGTACTCCCTGCACGGCCTTGTCATGCACCACAACGACCACACCTGGAATCTCTTCTCACACCTGGAGCGCGCCATCCTAGCAGGACCAGGCCCCGGCCACACGTCTCTGGGGGACAAGGCCACACACCTGTCTCAGGTACCCTTCCCGTTCATGACACGTGTGTGTCGCTAAGGGACCCGGGGACGGACCGTCTCCAGCCTGCGGGGTGACGGGAACCTCTTAGAAAAGCAGTGGGCGTCTGCCGTCTTGAGCCCAGGAATCCAGCATGGGCCGGAGGCCGGAGGGACGGCAGGGGACGGCTGGCTGGTCACAGCTCCGGTGACGTTAGGAGGCGCCAGGGCGTTTTAGGGGGCAGAGCTTGAATGAGGATTCCTGCGGGCCGGGGTCCGGCAGGCTGCGTTGAATTGATGCCCGGTGGCTCCCACACAGGGTCGCCCTAGACCGCTGCCCACTCGACCCACGTGTGCACGGCTCGTCCGGCAGTGTCTCCCCTGCGCCCTCTCCAGCGGGGGTCTTTGGGGTGGACACGCTGTGGGTCCCGTTGGGCCTGTGCAGACGGCGGGTGGGGTCTGCAGGGCGGGGCCCCACAGGGGCTTCGGGGGTGCACAGCTGGCTGCTGCCTCGTTCCCCGGCCACGTGTGCTGAGGGCAGAGCGCACATAAGGCAACAAGTCAGCTCTGTGCCTCAGGTGGATGTGAGCACGGTGGAGCGTGGGGCTCAGGTCAAGTGGGGGGAGGCAGAGATGGAGATAGAGAGAGAGAGAGAGACACAGGGAGACAGAGAGACAGGGAGACAGAGAGAGACAGGGAGACAGAAAGAGACAGAGACACTACGAGACACAGAGAGAGACAGAGACAGGGAGACAGAGAGAGAGACAGAGACATAGAGAGACAGAAACAGAGACAGACATAGAGGGACAGAGACAGGGAGACAGAGACAGAGAGAGACAGAGACAGGGAGACAGAGAGACAGAGACACTGGGAGACACAGAGAGAGAGACAGAGACAGGGAGACAGAGACACAAGGAGACAGAGAGAGAGACACACATAGAGGGACAGAGACAGGGAGACAGAGACACAAGGAGACAGAGAGAGACACACACATAGAGGGACAGAGACAGGGAGACAGAGACACTGGGAGACACAGAGAGAGAGACAGAGACAGGGAGACAGAGACACAAGGAGACAGAGAGAGAGACACACATAGAGGGACAGAGACAGAGACAGAGACAAACAGAGGGACAGAGACAGGCAGACAGAGACAGAGACACAGGGAGACAGAGAGAGACAGACATAGAAAGACAGAGACAGAGAGAGAGACACACATAGAGGGACACAGACAGGGAGACAGAGAGAGACAGACATAGAAGGACAGAGACAGGGAGACAGAGACACAGAGACAGAGACAGGGAGACAGAGAGATAGAGACAGGGAGACAGAGATCAGAGACAGAGAGAGATAGACACAGGGAGATGGAGAGAGAGACAGAGAGACAGAGACAAGGAGACAGAGATCAGAGCAGAGACAGAGAGAGACAGAAATAGAGACATAGAGACACAGAGACAAACAGACAGAGAGGGACAGAGACACAGGAATACAGAGAGAGACAGAGTCACAGAGACAGAGACAGGGAGACAGAGAGAGAGACAGACAGACACACAGAGACAGGGAGACAGAGAGACAGAGACAGAGAGACAGAGACACAAGGATACAGAGTGAGAGAGAGACAGACAGAGAGAGACAGTGAGACAGACACCAGGAGGCATAGACAGAGACAGAGACAGGAAAACAGAGAGACAGAGACACAGAGACATACAGAGACGGAGAGGGACAGAGACACAGGGTGACAGAGAGAGATACACAGACGGAGACAGAGAAAGACAGAGACAGGAAGACAGAGACAGAAAGAGACAGACATAGACAGAGACACAGGGAGACAGAGAGACAGAGTCACCGAGACAGAGAGAGGCAGAGTCAAAGACAGGGAGCGAGAGATCAGAGACAGAGAGGGACAGAGGTCAGAGACAGAGAGACATGAACTAGAGACAGAGTCTTAGTCTGCGGGGCTCCATGACCACATCCCGCAGACCTGGTGGCTTGTAAATGGGAGACACTTGTTCTGTCCAGCAGGCTGGGCATCTGAGGTCCAGGCTCGGGAGGATCCAGTGTCTGGCGAGGACTCCCCGTGGTTCCCAGACGGCATCCCCACGTGCTGGACGGGGCGAGGGGGTCTCTGGGGACTCTTATAAGGCACTGATCCCATCATGGGGGTCCGCCCTCACGACCTCATCACCTCCCAAAGGCCCCCCTCCTGATACCACCCCTCTGGGGGCTATGCTTCCAGATAAGAATCTGGGGGACACAGGCATTCAGACCATCACAGAGACAGAGACGAAAGAGAGAGAGACACAGAGACAGAGACACGGACGTAGAGACACAGAGAGGGAGAGACAGAGAAGCAGAGAACAGGCAGAGACCTGGAGACAGCCTGTGGGGTGGCGGAGGAGGGGGAGACTCCTCACAGCCTCGCGGCCGAGGGGGCAGAGGAACGGCCCGCTGACCGCTCTGGGGGGACGGCAGGATAGCCCACCAAGCCCGCGAGCTCCCCATCCTCGGACATGCCGGGTGTCACTGTGGCCCGGGTGCAGGCACACGGGGCCCCGGTGTGGGTCTCTCACACCCCTTCTGTCTTAGAACTCCCGTGACCAGAGCAAGGAGGCGACGCTGGGGCTCCTGCGGGCCACACACGGCCTTGCCAAGCTGACCGCACGCCAAGTGGCCACGGCCTTCGACCTGTCCTGGTTCACCTCCGCCTGCCACCTGGGAGGTGCGTAGCCCCCGCCGGGAGCCGGGTGCAAGAGGCTCTGAGTGTTTCTTTTCTTGAATTCAGTCACGGGCGCCTCACCTGCTAATAACACTTGCAAAACGGGTTCATCTCTGCACGAAGGGCCCAAATTTGGCCAGGGCGGGTGTGGGGGCTCCACCAGATACTCCCAACGGCTAGGAGGTCCTGGGGATGGCCCTTCCTGGGGGCTGCCGAGTTGGGGAGAGAACCACGGAACCCTCTATCCCCCTCTCGGCAGGTCTGCTTATGCCCCACTCATCCTCCACCCCAGCCTGGCTCAGTTCTTACCCCAAGACAGCAGACAGAGGAGCAGATGCCTGCCCAAGAGATGTAGTGGGATCAGGGTCCTGAGAGGACTCCTGAGCCGTCACCTTGCATTTCCCCATCCTCTCTGCACAGCCTTCTCCTGGTGGCCAGAGTGGCTGCTGTGGTGCCAGCCATCGCACCTGCATTTCTGCAGCACCAAGGAGAAGGGAAGAGCACACCTCTCCCCACTGCTTGGCTCTCAGGATTCCCCAGTGAGTCTGCACGCACCCCCCGCTCACCCGCCCTGGGCCAGCCCCAGCTTGTGAGGTCCTGACTCTGGGAGGCTGCAGCCTGCGTACGACACCGGCTGGCTTATTCCCCAGCACTGGCCCCAATGCCATGTCCTTGAACAAAGTTCAGCTCTGGGGACTCGCCAACGGTTTTGCCAGCGCTGGGAGGCTCGGGCCCCAACATCTGTGTTTGTGTCCTGCAGGGTGCACGGGCGCCCTGGCCCACGCGCTGGCCCGGGAGTACCCGCGTCTCCAGGTGACCGTGTTTGACCTCCCCGAGGTCCTCGAGCATGTGGCGTGTTTCCAGCCCGAGGGACGGCAGACGGAGCAGATCAGGTTCCTGCCAGGTGACCACGCGTCCGTCTCTGCCAGGCGTCACGTGTGTCTGGCCGTGTTTGTGTCTTATATAGAGCGGACAGGGGTGTGTGTCCACGTGGGCAGCGGTGTGTGTCCGTGTGTGTGCGCCACTGACAGACCGAGTGAGGCCACAGAAGCCACAGCGGGAAGGCCGTGGGTCAGACACGAAGAAGAACTGCCAGGTGGCAGCCATGAGCACGGGACGGATTGAAGGACACTCTTACCATCCTGCACCCGGTCACCACCGTGGCCTGGCCTGTGGGCAGATGTGCTGGGAGTCCCGACCTCCAGCCCCGGGACCCCTCCTGTTTCTCTAGTTTTAAAAAACAAGGGCAGCTGTCCTGCTGGGGACTGAACCGTGTCCCCCCAAATTCATATGTTGGAGCCCTGACCCCAGCGCGACCGTATCTGGAGACGTGAAGGTGAAATGCAGTCACAGGGTGCGTCCTGGAGACCAGACGTCTGAGATGAAGGGGTCGCAGGGCCGCGCTCCCTCCACAGGCTCCAGGGGAGGGTCCTTCCCGCCTCTTCCAGCTTCTGGGGCTCCAGGCGTCCCTGGGCTGGTGGCCGCCTCCCTCCATCTCTGCCTCCGTCTCCATGTGGCTTCTCCTCTGTGTCTGTGTCTCTCCTCTTCTGTCTCTGATGAGGACACTGTCATTGGATTTAGGGCCACCCTCCTCCGGGACGCCCTCATCTCCGTCCTTCACTCAATCACATCTGCAAAGACCCTGTTTCCTAATAAGGCCCCATTCCTGGTTCCCAAGGGTCACCACTTGAATATGTCTTTTTGGGGGTCACAGTTCTCCCCACGACAAGCGGGGTCTCTGCTTCAGCATCCCAGAGACCGGCGCAGCCCCTCTTCCATCAGCTGGAGGACCCGTTCTTGTGCCCTGACGATTTATTCCATCTTCTTTTCAAACCAGGTGACTTCTTCACAGAGAGCCTCCCGGACGCCGACCTCTACGTTCTGTCCAGAATCCTCAGCGACTGGGAGGACGACAAGGTCCACGAGTTGCTGAGCCGCATCTCGGGCAGCTGCAAACCAGGTGAGGCCACGGCATCTAGTTTCCGCTTTTAGAAGACAGTTTTCATTTAAACAAAAAAGGAGTAAATTTTACCAAGACAGTGAGTCGCCCCCTCCACACTCTGGTGCTGTGTTTCCCGTCTCCTTGAAGACGGACTTGATTCCTAGCTGGTGCCACAGTTTCTGAACTTCTTGGTGTCTGGACCCCGACCTGTGGTTTCGAGGGTCACCTGGGTCCCCAGAGCCTGCGACGAGGTTTGGGGGCTCCCGTCCGCACACCTCCTCCTGGACGACCCCCGGCCATGTCTCTCCCGGGGCCCCAGTGGGCGCAGGCTCTCCCTTCTCCTCCTCTGATTTCCCCCCAGCTGCTCTGTGGTCCCCGGGCTGTCTCCACGTGGTCAGGGCCGACGGGGGTCCTCAGGCGTGGATGCCCCGTCAGCCTGAGAGGCTTGGGGCGAGCAGACAGGACAAGGCGAGGGCCTGGACACAGAGGCCCGTGTTACCCCAACCCACCTGTACTGCTCAGGACTCTGCCTACAACAGACTCACAGGACGTGTGTATATATATGTATACAGAGAGAGGTTTATTATAAGGAGTTGGCTCATGCGACTGGGGAGGCTGACAAGTCCCGGCTGCAGACCCAGGGAAGAGCTGTCACAGCTGGAGTCTGAGGCCGTCTGGAGGCATAGTTCCCTCTTCCTTGAGGAGCTACAGGTCTTTTTCCTCTCGAGGCCGTCAACTGATTGGGTGAGGCCCACCCACATTATGGAGGGCCATCTGCTCTACTCAGACTCTACCCATTTCCACGTTAATCTCATCTAAAAACACACTCACAGACACACCCAGAAGAACGCCTGAACACACATCTGGGGACCGTGGCCCAGCCAAGATGATCTGTACAACTCACCATCACACCAGCCCCCACACCAAGCCCCTCCCACAGGGGTCTGACCCCCTGCAAGCTGGGCAGGGCATGTCTGGGTTACCCAAGGCTCCTGGCTCAGGTGCAGGGCCCCGTGGGGGGCAAAGGGACCGTTTGGTACTGGACTGGAGAACATAGAGGGGGTCCCCTTTGCCGACAAGGGGTTCTCCTGGACCCAAGAGGTGCAGCAGCCCCTGAGCCCCTGTTCTCCCAGGGGACGAGCGTGGTCACCCGGGACTCACAGGACACACGGGAACCAGGGAGCAGGGCAGCCACAGACCCGCCCAGAGTGGGCACAGGTACACGTCAGCCTGTAGCCAGCACAGAGCCAATGTTTCCGGACCCCAGGGCCCAGGAACGAGCCTCCCCTTCAGGAGGGTGGAAACCAAGTCCCGCGCCAGCAATCGGCCCCAGAAACGCACGGGGGTCCTCAGAACCAGCCACGGAGCTCGAGGGCCGCAGAGCCACACTGCCCACACAGGGAACAGGGATTTCCACGGGTTCCCAAATCACCCGTCCCGTCTGTGGATGGAAAATGCCCGTCGACATTTATGGCCTCAGAAACGTGCCTGCACGTCCCCGTTTCTTAGGGACGTCCTGGAGACATGCTGGAGGGAAATGAAGACAGAAACCCAGAAACCGGAAGCTAGGGCTGCTCCCGCCCCGGGAAGGAATGACATTGTGGCGTCCTGGGGGTAGGCGGGGTCGGGGCCTCGAGAGCCAAATCCCCACCGACCTCGGGAGACAGTCGGGTCACGTCGGGAGAGTTGGTTCTAAGCGACCTTTATACTGTGAAGGGTTGGGGGCGCAGCCTTGGACCTCTGACCTGCTGGCTAGACCCACTGTCACATTTCGAGGAGTCCTGCCGAGTGTCAGCCTGCAGCTGGTCCAGGAGGAGAAGTTGCCCCACAGAAATGGGGAGACCCCGGGAACCCCGGCTTCCCTCCCCCACAGCTGGGCTCAGGTCACCTGCACCCGGGGGGCCGGGGGGTCGCAGGGGAGAAGGGAAAGTGGCCTCTTTATGTAAAATAGGGCTTTTGGAGCCCATGGAGATAACCTCGTGTGCACACACACAGTCACACTTTCTGTTCTCCATCCTCACGAGGATGTTCCCCACCAAGGAGCCAGCTGTTCTGACCCCCTATGGGCAGCTCCGCCCTCCGCCCCGGAGGTCACTCAACTGATTCCCACAGAAGGGGAGGCCCTGAGGGCATCCAGCAGGCGGCGGGGCTGCGGCTGTGTCCCGTGATCAGAATTCCTCACGTGTTTCCACAGTGAATTCCTTTCGTGGAGCCCCGGCCGGTCCCTGGCCTGGACCAGGCACCCCAGGCTCTGTCCTGTGATTCTGTGTCTCTCTGTCTCTGTCTCCTTCTCTGTCTCTTTATATCTCTGTCTCTGTCTCTCTCTCCTTCTCTGTTTCTCTCTGTCCATCTCTCTGTCTCCCTCTCTCTGTCTCTATCTCCACCTCTGTCTCTGTCTTGCCTTCTCTGTCTCTCTCCTTCTCTATCTCTGTCTCTGTTTCTCCTTGTCTCTCTCTCTGTCCATCTCTGTCTCTCCTTTTCTGTCTGTCTCTCTTTTTCTGTCTCCCTGTCTCTCTCTCTCTCCATCTCCATCTCTGTCTCTCTCTGTCTCTGGCTCTCTGGCTCCCCAGGGTGGCGGGCACTGCCTTCAGCCTCTCCCCCATAATTCTGCCCTCCCGTCCCCCTCTAAGTGCTGGCCGTCCTGTCCCCGGGGACGCTGCCTCTAGCGTGCTCTGCTTCTGCCCTTAGGCGGTGGCCTCCTGCTGGTGGACACGGTGTGGGACGAGGAGGGCCCGGAGAACGCGACGGTGGACGAGGCGAGGCGGGCGGCGCGGAACGGCCTGCGGCGGGCCCTGGACGGGCTGGTGTGGCCCCCGCGCGCACAGAGGAGCCTGGCCGAGTACCGGCGCCTGCTGCAGCGACACGGCTTCCGGGACGTGGCGGAGACGCGGGCGGGGGACCAGCTGCACGTGCTCCTGGGCACGCGGCCGTCCCCCCAGGAGGCTGTCCCCACTCGGCCCCTGAGGGGACGCCTTCACTGCAGAGATGCCTGAACGTGGGGGGTCAGAGCAGATTAAAGACGCCAGAAGCCCCCATCTCCGAGCTCGTTTGTGGGGTCTGAAAATGGGGCGCTGCCTCGGGGGATGGCCACGGGATCCACGCGGGCCGGGGAGGGCGGGTCCACGGTAGCCGTGAGTCTCGGGGACAAACCCAACCAGAGCAGGTGTCAGAGGTGAGAGGACGCGTCTAGAAGCCCCCAGAGAGACGGGAAGGCTGGGAGACAGGGCGGGCAGCGTGGACCCTCACCCCTGCCTCCCCGCCTCCCGCCAGACGCTTCAGCCCACCTCTCACGCTGGCAGCTCACGTGGGATCCGGGCGAGACGGCTGTTCACCGCAAACGTCCCCAGCATACCAGTGGAGACGCAGGTCTGTCTCACAATTCAGCAACTTACCTGTTTTCTTAAAGGAGCAAGCTTGTGCAGGTAACTCTGTATATTAGGTCATAGGAAGTATGCAGCAACTTACAGGTTATTTACAAACATAATTATTATTAGAAAACATTATTGTCAGAACTATGATTTCTAAAATAAATTCTGTACAAAGGAAATTATTAGGAAAAAACAACCGACTGTCAGATGGGGGCAGCTAAGACCACCATAGGTTCTTAGACAGGTACCTAACTTACAAATACAGAGGCATTTATATAAATTTTCTCTGTGTAATACATTTTAAATAAATAGAACATATAAATGACGTATGTTTTATATATAAATGTATAGGGATATATATTTGTAATTTACATACTATTATAATTGTAGAAATACCATTATAAATTACACATTATACTTTACATATAATTTTACATCTAGTTTTATAAGTACTATTATGATTTTTATACTATTACAAACTATATAATTATACTATAACACATATAATTTTGGATGGACTTCAAATTTTTTTTAAAAAGCACAAATGTGTCTCCCCGGGAGGCAGGACGTGCAGCATGGATCACGCAGGGGCTGAGCCATCCGGTGTGGCGCCTGTGGCTCTCCAGAGAGCAAAGCAGAGACGCTCACGGCCCCTCTGTCCCTGTCTCCTAGGTGGACCTGCAGAGCGAGTGGCCAGGAGAGCCGAGCGCCTCACCGGCCCCGCCCCGCCTCCCCGGGCTGGTGCACGGCTGCTGTGCTGGGTGACAATGACCCGGGCACCTTGGCCACCGCAGTCAGCCTCCTTCCTTTCCCGGGGGAACAGGCCGAGTCCTTCGGGTGCCCCTGTGGTCCCTGTGTTCAGCCAGGCTGAGCAGAAACCTGGGGCGTCCCCGGTGGGAACAGCGACTGGGGTCCAGGGCGCATCGCACACCTGCTCTGCAGCCCTCGGGGTGCCCGGAGCTGTCTCAAGGTCACCAGGTTTCTCAGAAGCAACCAAGCGTCCATCTCAAGGTCACCCGGTTTGTGCCTCTAACCAGAGGTGCCAGCTCCCCTGCCCGCGGCACCCGAGCCCCCCCAGCCCTGGACGCAGGGAGCCGGATGAGCTGGGGGCAGCGTGGCTGTGCAGTCAGCCCAGACCCCCGCACCCCAGGAGTGGCTGACCCCGAGGTCGCACACCCACAACTGTGCCCTTGAACCAAGGACCCACCCACCCGAGGGAGACCCCCGGGCCTGACAGTGAGGGCCCGATGACACGTGAAAGCCGACGGAGGGTCCGTGGGGTCCCCAGACTGCCCACTCTCCCTGTCTCTGCTAGACTTGCAAAGAAGTGAGAAAATATGAGTCCTCCACGACCCGTGTTTGCATTTATTAGAACTAACACCCAAAAACAGTGCTTCTAGGAAATTGTGGGAAAGTGAGAGTGTGTGTGTGTGTGTGTGTGTGTGTGTGTGTGGGCCCACACACAGGTGTTTATTCTTTAGGAGACAAGATTTCAAGGTTGGAATTCTGGGCTGGGCAACCTGACCGGACCCCCGCCCTCCAGGCAGAATTCATTCATTCATTCATTCCAAAAATATTTCAGCACACACTGCATACCGCACAGTCTGAATGCATTACTGGCTGGAATATCGGGGGGCGGGGATGGGGGAAGGAGCTGCGACAAGAGACTGTCAGGACCACAGCTGAGTCCACAGCGCCCCGCCCCTCCCCTGTCCCCCGTGGGTCCCCATCTTTCGCTCTCCCTGTGCAGCCTCATGACCCCCCACTAGACCACGTCACACAACGCAGGGCTGGAAGGAACTGCCTGTCGACTAGGACAGACTCCCAGGGCCCAGCTCACAGCACGTGCCCCCCAAATCCCTCCTCACCTCGATGACTCACCTCCAGCCGTCAGCTGAAACCCTGAATCTTCTAAGTTGCCTCCCCCGTGTCTTTCAATCACCCAGCCGCTTCTCAGATGCTCTAGGGTGCAGATTCAATCAGATCACCTGGTGGCCCGGCCACAGCTCATCTCACTCCGTCAGAGCCCTTAGGGGACGCCACCGAGAGCTGGGTCTTGTCTCCCCACTGCTGGGGTCTTGGAACTTAAACCCTTGGAGGAGACGCTCCCCGCCTCCGCTTCCCACTCACCCCACCTCTCCCTTTCCAGGCCCAGGTGCGCAGTCTACCTGGGCTCTCCCCTCCCAGGTACATGGAGCTCTCGGTTTCCGGCATGCACAGCCCCGCCGCCCTCCCGGGTCAGCCCTAGTGGGACAGGGGGGCCATGACTCTCACAGTCTCACACACACACACACACACACACACACACACACACACACACACACACACACACACACACACACACACGGTGTCTGTGTCTAATGCCCACTTTCTACAGAAGAACACATTCTGAGCCCCAGTCAGCGATGACGGGAAGAGACCACGTTCATTCATTCACTCATTCACTTGTTCATTCGAGAAGCATTCCCCCAGCACCGTCTGGGGGCCAGGCACAGGTGGCCAGGGACCCCCGGGCGCTCAGAGGAACCAACACACGTCACACTGGGCTGAGCGGTGGGGTGGCGGCCAGGAATGCAGGCGGAGCTCGGGGAGGGGACGTTCCCACGCCTGGGGCAGGGGAGCGGGTCACTGAGTTAACGGCCCCACCAGCACGGGAGGAATGTTCCAGTGTCCCGTGACACAGGGTCTGAGACAGAAGCACTGGTTCCAGGGCCTCACCCGCAGCCCCGGCCTGAGCAGATGCCAACCAGCTGGATCCTGAAGGAGCAGCTTCAGCTGGCTGGCCCCCGCTAGCCGTGACAAGCCTCGCCAGGGTCCCTCCCCATCACTGGGGTCCCTCCCAGCCCAGCGAGCTGATCCCGGGAACAAATGAACAAGAGATGCTTTTCTCCTCTGAGACACGGCCCCCTGAGCAGACATCCCGTCCCCCCAGACCCCATGGCCGCCCTCTGTCCTCCACTCCAGAGCCCCACGGGGGCTGCGGGCGTGGACCTCCAGGGACTTTCTCTGCCCCCCTGTCCCGGTGAAGCCTCAAGAACATGCCAGAACCTCCAAGGCCCTCCCCACAGCAATGCCCCCAGGGCCAGACGCTGACACTCCTCCCCCCCACAGCTGGACCACCCTCTGCACCTGGGCAGCCCCAGGCACTGCCCGTCCCCTGCCTCTCCCTGGAGGTCAAGACCAGACGCAGGAAGCCATGGTCAAGGACACAGGGGACTGGGGAAATCACCGGCTCCGAGTGCCCGAGGCTCTTCTGGGTGCTTCCCAGGCCTCCACCCACCCGTGCACCCAGTGCCAGGGGGGTTTTACCTGCTGGTGGGGACGCAGGAGACCAAAAAGAAGCAAAAGGGGCAGGGAGAAAAATGAGAAAGGGAGGGAAGAAGACAGAGACAAACAGAGCGGGAGAAAAGAAACGAGATTCTGGCTCCGCAGTTGCTACTGAAAAGCTATTTGGCGGTCCTTACACCGTGTTCAGTCCGTGACGGTTACCACTTGTATCACTTAGTTACAATTCACTAAAAAGTTTGCAACATTTCAAAACACCTCGGCCTCGGGAGCGTCCCTGTGCATGTCTGCGTGTGCACGAGCATGTGTGCAAATGCATGTGTGTACATGAACTTGTGTGCACGTGTGAGGGGTGTACACGTGTGCATGAAGGTGTGTGCATGTGCGCGGGAGTGAGCGTGCGCACGCGTGGCGTGTATGCACGAGCATAAGCGTGAGTGCATGCGTGTGAGTGTGAGCATGTGCCGGGCAGCACACGCCCTCCTGCCCCTCCCGGAGCCCCCTCGTCGCAGCGCCCGGAGCGCCACCCGGAGTCCCGTCATGGGGTCAGGGTTCCGGGGCCCCCGCGGGAGCTGGGGTCGTCCCGGGGGGCTCGCGCAGGCCCCGCGGACGGATAGGAAGAGGGGCCGGGGTCTCCCGGGCAGGGGGCGAGCACGCCCTGGAGAACCGGGCCGCGGGGGCACGTCTCGGGGGGAGCGAGTGTAGGGGGTCGGGGCGGCCTGGGGGTCGAGGGTCCGGGGGGCGGGGGGCTCGGCCCCCTGCTCTGGCCCTGCGGGTCACGGCCGGGGTCCGGGGGTCAGCGGGGCGAACGCGGAGGTCACGACCAGGGCTCGGGGGTCGGCGGGGCAAGCCCGGGATCCGGGCTCAGCGGGGCGAAACCGGAGGTCACGGCCGGGGTCCGGGGGTCAGCGGGGCGAACGCGGAGGTCACGACCAGGGCTCGGGGGTCCGCGGGGCCAGCCCGGGATCCGGGCTCAGCGGGGCGAAACCGGAGGTCATGGCCAGGGCTCGGGGGTCGGCGGGGCCAGCCCGGGGGTCACGGCCGAGGTCCGGGGGTCAGCAGGGCGAAACCGGAGGTCACGGCCAGGGATCGGGGGTCGGCGGGGCCAGCCCGGAGGTCACGGCCAGGGCTCGGGGGTCCGCGGGGCCAGCCCGGGGGTCACGGCCGAGGTCCGGGGGTCTGCGAGGCGAGCCCGGTGGTCCGCCGGCCTCCCCTACCCACCGCCGCCATCTGTCGCCCTCGCGCGGGCCCGGCTTGACCTTGACAAGGTCACGGCGTCCGCCAAGCCCCCGACCCACAGGGCGCATGGGCGGGGCCCGGCTCCCGACATGCCTCGCGGCGCGGAGCGCGGAAGAGGCGGGGCGTAGTCGGCACCACGGCCAATGGTCACGGAGCGCGGGTGCGCGGGGCGGGGCGCGGCGCGGCTCCCGGCAGCCTGCGGGGGCGCGGGATCCGGGAAGGGGAGGGGCGTCGGCGCGCGGCGCAGCCAATGGGCGCGGCGGGCGGGGGCGGGGGCGGGGCGTCGGCACCTTAGCGGCTGCGCGCTGGCCGCCCCGTCCTTTCGGTCCCGGCGGCGGCAGGGCTGAGCCAGCGGCGCCTACCCTCGGCTCTCCGTGTCCCCGTCCGCTCTCCGCCCGCTGCGCCGCGCGCCCCGCCACCATGACGGAACAGGCCCTCTCCTTCGCCAAGGACTTCCTGGCGGGAGGCATCGCCGCCGCCATCTCCAAGACGGCCGTGGCCCCGATCGAGCGGGTCAAGCTGCTGCTGCAGGTGCGGGCGGCCTGCGGACGCGGGGGCCAGGGCCCGGGCGCGGGGGAAGCCGGCCGGGCGGGCCACGGGCACCGGTCCGGCGGGCGGCCGGGCACCGGAAGTGGGACGGCGCGCCGCTTTGTCCGCGCGCCTCCGGCTTCCGGGGGCGGGCCGGGCGCGCGTCACGTGGGCGCTGCCGCATGGGCGGGGGTGGAGCCGCGGGCGCGCACGCGCTCTCCGCGTCGTGGACGCCTGCGCGTGCGCTTGGAGTCTGGCTTGCCGGGATGCTGCGGCGCTGTCCGAAGGGCGCATGCGCGCCTGCTGGCCGCGTGAACAGACTCCGCGGTGGAGGCGGGGGCGGTGACTTTGGGCGCGCCACGGGGTTCCTGCTAACGCACTTTGGCGTTGGATATCGGTTCTTCCTCCCCCTTTTATACTCCGTGTTCAGAACAAGAATAAACTGTCATTGTGTGTTGTTAGAAATGTTGCAAGTTGCTGCAAATGTATCGTTCTGGTGGCAACATTTGTTGCCTTAGAAATGTATGGTTCTGATGGCAACATTGTTGCCTTACAAAATGGATCGTTCTGGTGGCATCATTGTTGCCTTAGAAAATGGATCGCTCTGATGGCAACATTGTCGCCTTACAAATGGATCGTTCTGGTGGCATCATTGCTGCCTTAGAAAATAGATCGCTTTGATGGCAACATTGTCGCCTTACAAATGGATCGTTCTGGTGGCATCATTGTTGCCTTAGAAAATGGATCGCTCTGATGGCAACATTGTCGCCTTACAAATGGATCGTTCTGGTGGCATCATTGCTGCCTTAGAAAATAGATCGCTTTGATGGCAACATTGTCGCCTTACAAATGGATCGTTCTGGTGGCATCATTGTTGCCTTAGAAAATGGATCGCTCTGATGGCAACATTGTCGCCTTACAAATGGATCGTTCTGGTGGCATCATTGCTGCCTTAGAAAATAGATCGCTTTGATGGCAACATTGTCGCCTTACAAATGGATCGTTCTGGTGGCAACATTGTTGCCTTAGAAATGTATGGTTCTGATGGCAACATTGTTGCCTTACAAAATGGATCGTTCTGGTGGCATCATTGTTGCCTTAGAAAATGGATCGCTCTGATGGCAACATTGTCGCCTTACAAATGGATCGTTCTGGTGGCATCATTGCTGCCTTAGAAAATAGATCGCTTTGATGGCAACATTGTCGCCTTACAAATGGATCGTTCTGCTGGCAACATTGTTGCCTTAGAAATGTATGGTTCTGATGGCAACATTGTTGCCTTACAAAATGGATCGTTCTGGTGGCATCATTGTTGCCTTAGAAAATGGATCGCTCTGATGGCAACATTGTTGCCTTACAAATGGATCGTTCTGGTGGCAACATTGTTGCCTTAGAAAATGGATCGCGCTGATAGCGACAATGTTGCCATGTCCGTTGGCAACACTGTTGCAGCGACAAACAGTTACCGAGTTAAAAGAAGGGTGTTTCCAGATGTGAGGTCTCTGGGCAACTCGAAGTCCGCGTGCAGGAGCTAGTGTTTGGAGCCGACATCTTCAGTGGGGGTGGTGGTGGGTGTTAGAGAAAGGCCCCCGTGTGACCCGCCCCCATCGCCCCTCAGGTGCAGCACGCCAGTAAGCAGATCGCGGCTGACAAGCAGTACAAGGGCATCGTGGACTGCATCGTGCGCATCCCCCGGGAGCAGGGCATCCTGTCCTTCTGGAGGGGCAACCTGGCCAACGTCATCCGCTACTTCCCCACGCAAGCCCTCAACTTCGCCTTCAAGGACAAGTACAAGCAGATCTTCCTGGGCGGCGTGGACAAGCACACTCAGTTCTGGAGGTATTTCGCCGGCAACCTGGCCTCCGGGGGGGCGGCCGGAGCCACCTCTCTCTGCTTCGTCTACCCCCTGGATTTCGCCCGGACCCGCCTGGCGGCCGACGTGGGGAAGTCGGCCACGGAGCGGGAGTTCAAAGGCCTGGGGGACTGTCTGGTGAAGATCACCAAGTCTGACGGCGTCCGGGGCCTGTACCAGGGCTTCAACGTCTCTGTGCAGGGCATCATCATCTACCGGGCTGCCTACTTTGGCGTGTACGACACGGCCAAGGGTAAGTGGGTTCTCCCTGGCTGCTGACACGGCGCCGCTGGCCGGGGGGGCTTCAGCAGCTGACACTCATGTTCTCCCCGTTCTGGAGGCTGGAATCTGAGACCCAGACGTGGGCAGGGTTGGTTTCTCCTGAGGCCTCTCTCCTTGGCGCGTAGACACCCGTTTTCTTTCTGTGTATTCACGTGGTCATCCCCCTGTGCGTGTACATTGTTGATGTCTGTATGTCTTTTTTTTTATTTTTTTATTTTATTAATTTTATTTATTTATTTATTTATTTATTTTTTCCCCCAAAGCCCCGGTAGATAGTTGTATGTCATAGCTGCATAGCCTTCTAGTTGCTGTATGTGGGACGCAGCCTCAGCATGGCCGGAGAAGCGGTGCGTTGGTGCGCGCCCGGGATCCGAACCCGGGCTGCCAGTAGCGGAGCGCACGCACTTAACCGCTAAGCCATGGGGCCGGCCCGATGTCTGTATGTCTTAATTTTGCCTTCTTGTAAGGATGTGAGTCTTATTGAAATAGGGTTCTGCCAAATCATCTCATTTTGTCCTGATTATTTCTGTAGAAAACCCTGTATTCAGACACAGTTTTGTTCTGAGATCTTGGGGGTTGGCAATTCACTGTGATTTTTTGAGGGGGCACAGTTCACCCGTGAAAGTAAGCCCCCCCCCCCGTCAGTGAGGGCCCAGGCCTGCTGGCACCTCTACAGCAGAACGGCCTCAGGTGTGGCATGTCCACTGTCCGAGCCTCGTGCATCCGCTGCTCTGGAGAGGCCACTCCCAGGTGCTCTGCTGGCCCCTGGGCCGGTCCCACTGGAGCTTGCAGGCGGCTTCCCCCTGTAGCTGACCCCACTGTGACCTCTCCAATGTCGCCTGGTCTCGGGAGCTCCGTGTGGAGCCAGGGGGCGGCAGAGTGCAGCTGTGGGGCCTAATGCTGGTGGTGACCCTGCAGGCATGCTCCCCGATCCCAAGAATACCCACATCGTGGTGAGCTGGATGATCGCCCAGACGGTGACGGCTGTGGCGGGCGTGGTCTCCTACCCCTTCGACACCGTACGGCGACGGATGATGATGCAATCGGGGCGCAAAGGAGGTATCTTTTCTAGGGGCTGGGAGGGGGCTGGGCAGCGGGAGGTCAGAGACGTTCTCGAAGGGTCTCGTGGCCTTAGCCTGTGGGATTCTGGGGCCATCGGATAAGGAGTTTCTCAAGGTGGCCTGGCTTAACAGCAGGCTCTGGTCGATGGCAGTGACCCATGTCCAGGCAACACTGGATCCGGTTCCAACAGCCTCTTTTCTGGCCTTGCCTGCAGACTTGTTCACGCCCACGTCCTGGGTCTGCCTCCCTTAACTGTCTCCGGGGCGTCCACGGGCCCTGAGTGGACCAGGGGTTGGAGGTGGGGTTCTGTGGAGGAGTTCTGTGTGTTTCATCCCCACCCCCCAGCAGTAGGCCCAGTGGGGCCGTGAGCAGGGGCACTGGGTGTCCAGAGCCTCCTTTCCCGCGGTCCTGACTCCAAGTTGCCCGGATGGTGGCATCCGGGGATTAGCCTCCCTACCGTGTCTTTCGTGGTTGGTCTCGTGCCCGTTTCCTGAGGAACCTCCCGCTGACCCCCACCCCTCTTCCTGCAGCCGACATCATGTACAAGGGGACCGTCGACTGCTGGCGCAAGATCTTCAAGGACGAGGGCGGCAAGGCTTTCTTCAAGGGCGCCTGGTCCAACGTGCTCAGGGGCATGGGGGGCGCCTTCGTGCTGGTCCTGTACGACGAGCTGAAGAAGGTCATCTAGGCCTCGCCGTGCCGGACCCGGGACCAACCGCACCTCAGAATTCCTAACTGTTACGGACCATTGATCTTCGAGAAATTCCACTATCCTTGTCCCAGCCCGATCCCGCATAGGGGCCGGGGAAGGCTCTAGACAGGGTCCTTGTGATCGTGACCACTGGCGCCGGGATTCCGTGTCTCGATTGCGGGGGGGAGGGGAATCATGCCGTCTTCGTGGGTCCACGGCCAGGCAGCTCGGAGACACGGCCGTAGAGTCCAGGTAGGGCCCGCCTGTGTTTAAGTATTTATTTAAAAAGGAATCATGTCTCCCATTTGTACTTAAGCACTATCTTTTGCACAGCCGAGTATTTCCGATTACGTTCTGTGTTGGGCATTCCGCTGCAAAACAATAAAATCGGGCACAGAGACCCTGTGTGGTGGTCTGTCTGAACCAAGCGGCCTCGTGGGGTTGGCGGCCCAAGGGGTCAGGGTGATCTCCAGCTGGGAAGCGGCAGGATTGAAACCGGGGCCCTGGCTGCCCGTCTGCAGCCTGGTCTGTCCCCCAGGCCGCCTGTGGATGGAAGAAGGGACAAACAGAAGCCAGGACCCTGGGGTCTCGGAGCTTCTCTGTGGGGAGGCCTGTTTGCTGACAGGCCTCTCCTTTCTGAAGTCCTCTTCTGCCCTGAGCTCCTGGGGTCTTCTCCATCCACCATTCGAGCATTAAGCCACCAAGGAGTCCCCAGGGGTGGCAGCTGCTGTGCGTCCGTGGCCCACGCCTGCCCTGGCCTCTCATGAGCATTCACTGCCCCGTGTGTATGCCTGCATGGGGGAGCCCGTTGCCCAGCCCCCAGGCAGCTCAGCGTCCACCCCATGGAGCCATCTCTGCACAAACACTTATGTTCAGTGCAGGAAACAAAAAAAAACTGCAGTCTCCCCCGGGCTGAACTTGGATCCTGGTATCGTCTGCCTCTGGGCTGGGTGAACTGGGGTGGGAAGGCCGGCCCTGCTCTCCTGGGCGTCAGAAATCCTGGTCCAAGAAGGCAGATCTTGTTCTTTCTGATTCCAAAACCTCGGTGCCTACAAACCTTCATGTCTGTGGAACAAGACGGTTACATTAGAGATGGAGAAATTGAAGCAAGCTTGGCCCAAGATGTGGCTTCCGTGGGGTAACAAGACAGGACAGGACTGTCCACCGTCACCCCCACAGGGCCCCTGCCTGCCTCCACGGAGGAACCTTGTCAGGGAGCCCCGGCGTTCAGGGTGGACTAGCTTTGAACCTGGACACCCTCCGTGTCCTCCCGGGAGCTGTGCCGGATTGAGAATGAGGACATGGCCTCACCCTGTTCCTTCTAGCCTGGTGGGGAACGGCCCATTCAGTTAGATAATTACGGCCCCGTTTAATTAGCACTTCGCTGGAATCCCGTCAGCTGGTACCCTGGGTCCCGTGGGGCATTCTGCACGTCATCACCTTCTCGCTGTTCAGCAAAGTAGGCAAAATCGGAAAATGCAACTCAGGCTGATTTCCTGCCTGTAAGAACCTGGAACTCTAAGGATGGAAGCAAGCCAAACAGCCAGAGGTCACTTCACGACTCAACACGCCAGACAGCGTTTCCAGGGGAGCCCGCCTCCTGGAGACCAGGTCCCCAAGTGGCGGGTGGTGTGACGTGAGCGTCCTTCCTCCTGGGTTTATGGCTGGGTGTTGGCGGGTGGCCGTCTTCCAGCGGCTCCGCGGGGTGGGGGGCCTCAGCGGCAGGAGTTTACGCCGTGGGCCCTGAAGCTCTCATGCCCTGCCGGGGGCAGCAGACAGCGGGGTTCCCCGCCTTCCACCATCTCCATCTCCTGACGCTCTGCGGCTTCCTCGTGCTGGCCTCCCCCGACGTGGGGTCCCATGGCTGGGACGCCCCCTTACTGCTGCCCCAGCGCCCCGTCTCCTGTGTGCGCTTCCCGGGGTCGCACACGGAGCTCACGAGCGCTGTGAGCCGCATCCCCGTTACGTGAGGCATTTAAGGTGCTGACGAAGAGAACACGCAAGAAAACACATGGGACCATCAAAGACAGCGCTCGCGAAGGGGCAAGTCCAGTTAAGTGTTAGTGGGGCCCTGGGTGCAGCCTATCTCAGGAGGCCAGACAGAGGGGTCACGGCCAGATCCCACCTCCGGGCCCAGGAGTGAGTGAAAAAGCTTTTTATTTAGGAAGTGAGCACGATACAGGGTTTTGTCTTTCTTCGTAGTGGCAACTCTGCGCACGCTGCACTGGGGTCCCCCTTCTCTCCGGTCACAACGTCCATTCGTCCAACTGCGCCTGGTCGCCCCCGAGAACAAGGCCTGGCCTCCGGCTTCACGTTTCCCCTAGAACCTGCACCTCGGCCACCGGACACTCCTCCCGGCTGGCTTTGCCGGCCTCCCAGACCATCTGTGAGAGAGGGGGAGTTCAGCCCGGCCCGTCCAGAACCTGCCTGGCCTGGACACTGCGCGGCTCACGGGGGCTCGTGGCCCCAACCCCCGGGGGACCTCCTCGGGGGACCACCCCTGCTCACAGGCCAGGCTCCCGGTTCCTCCCGTGCGCGCCGCCCACTGGGGCCCACAGGAGAGCGTCCTGCTGCTTGGGCCGGGCTGCGGCCGCCTCGTCCCCAGACCCGCGCCCTGGCAGCAGCCACCCCGTACTAGCTTGTTCTGCAGGTGGTCGGTGATGTGGTCCTTCATGCGGGGGATAGGGGGGAACAGCTTCTGCGTCACCGAGTACCTGGGGGAAGAGACATTCACGCTGGGAAACCAGGACCAGCCAGCCCCCGTAGGGGAGATGCAGCGTCCGCAGAGGGGCCACAGCGAGGCCGGGATGGAGTTAGGACCCGACCCTCCTGGCGGGGGGCTCTCGTTCCCGGCCCCCACGGCCAGGACACGCACGAGTGGCTCATCACCGTGTTAGCAGAAGCTAAGACTGCTTCTCAGTCGCCTGCACCTCGCCCCACCCCTGCCAGAGACCCTGGAAAGATGGAGGCGGCCTCCAGCTCCTATCACCATGGCAACGACCCCATGCCAGGGGCTTGTACCCTACCCGCTGGCAGCTGGCCCACCCACGCCTAAAACCAAGCCCCTCCGCAGGGCGGCTCTGCCTGAAGGGGCTGGAAGGGTGGGGTGAAGCCAAGAGAGAGCCACGGTTGAACCAGAGTCGAGGGCCACCAGGTGAGCACTGGGACAAAGATCCCCAGGCCAGGACAGGGCCTGTGCCGGGCTCACCCATCAGGCTGAACCCCCCCGGGCATGTGGAAGGGACCCCCAGCAGCAGGAGTTGTGGTCGGCTGGGACAGGCCATGATAACGCTATCGGCTGGCCTGCTGCCCGCTGGGTGGGGAAGGGTCCCAGGGGCACGTCCTGACGGATGTTGGGGAGGGGGGAGTCTGGATAAGGTGTGACGGAGCAAAAAGTGGGGACATGTGGGGACGAGCAGGTGACCCTCGCTGCAGCCCCCCGTCGTGTGCTGGGGGTCTGGGGAGGGAGGAAGGGAGGGAGGGGCCCCCGGGATGCTGCATTGGGGACCGGGCGTCCTGGTGTCCCTTGAGCAGCAGGAACCAGATGGTGGAAACTAGGATCATGTTTCAGAAAGACCCCTGGGGCGCCTGGAGGCCCGGGAGAGGCGGGCGCGCGCGCCCGGGCGGTTGAGACCCGGGGGCGCGCGATCGGGGGCGAAGGGGTAGCGTCCGGCCGCGAGGGACCCCCAGGGTGGAGCGCGCCCCAGAAAACCACCCCGCGAACCCGGGGCCGCGGGGCGCTCACCTTCTGCAGAGGAGGAGCAGGAGCCCGAGAGCCAGCAGCGTGCCCAGCGCGGTCAGCGAAGCGGTCAGCCAGACGCGGAGGCCCGCGCCCTCCTTCTCCGGGTCACACACTAGGGAAGGGGGGCGGAGGGGACGCGTCGGGCCGGTCCTGGGGGTCCAGGGATAGCGCATCCGCGGCCGCTGCCCCAGGGGCCCGGGATGGGGAGGCGGCCGCACGCGGAGCACCGTCCACTGTGGGGACGGCGGCCACCTGCTCACCGGGACCCTGCGGGAGCCGCTCCCACGGGGAGAGCCCTCGCCAGAAGCCCTTTGCCCCCCGACTGACCACCGAGGGACACTTGGCGTTGACCCGTCGCCCTCTGGTCTTGCCAGTGCGCGGGACACCCAGCCCCGAGAGTGTTTTCAAAGAGCCCGGCTTCCCCTCGCCGCGAATGGTCCGCCGGGCCGGCTGGAGGCGTGGCGGGTCTGTCCTGCAGAACAACCGCCTCGCTCCAGCTCCGCGCCCTGGTCTGCGCGGAGAGGGATATTATGCCCATCGTGGATTTTTTGCATTAACTTTGATTTAAAAACAAAAACAAAAACAAAAACTATCGCATTAAACGATTTGTTTTAATGACAGATTTTTGGCAATAGTGGGCTCTTTGCCACGGAGCAAGACAGGCAGCTGGCTGGAACAGCTTGGGCAGGGGTGCAGAGCTTAGCAGGCAGGACAGGGGAACAGAGGGGAAACTGAGTCCAGGAGGTGCATGCAGCACGGACAGGAAGAGGATACCCAGGTGTCGGAGGAGCCTGAGAAAATGCACGTGGTTCTGAAGGCATCTGCTCTGCAAGCCGTAGGTGAGATGTAGGTGAGATTAGCCCGATGGCCAGGAAGCCAGTCCCAGAGGGAAGGAGGGGAGAAGGCAAAGGGGACCTCATGTCTCCACCCACCCCTGCCCCAGACCCCCAGGCCAGCCAGAGGGCAGGTGAAACCCAAAAGGCACATTGCAGGGAGCTGGCTATACAGCTGCTCTACCTGGAGAAAGTCTCCTACTTGCCCCTCGGACCTTTCTCTGTGATCTCTCTCTCCAGGGTCTGCGGGGAATGGATCTGGGTTTGGCGCACCGCAGACCAGGCCTGCAGGAATCACAAGAGCCCACGGGCCTCCAGGGGGCCAGGAGAACTGTGGGTCACGCAAGTAACAAGTAACCCAGCTTTGACTCACAGGGCCTGCAGCCCCCAGCAGCCGGGAGAGGGGCCTGGAACAGACGCTGCCTCAGAGCCTCCAGAAGGAACAGCCCTGCCCTCACCTTGATCTCGGACTTACAGCCTCCAGATCTGGGAGCTAACGAATTTCTGTTGTTTAAGCCACCCAGTCTATGGTATTTTGTTACGGCAGCACAAGTAATTTATCTATCTCTCTATAATTTTGTGTGCCAACTTGTCTCAACCACGGTACCCAGATATTTGCTTACCCATGAGTCTAGATGTTAATATGAAGGTTTTTTTTAGATAAGATTAATATTTAAATCAGTAGTCTTTGAATAAAGCAGATTGCCCTCTGTAGTGTGGGTGGGCCTCATCTAATCAGTTGAAGGCCTCAAGAGAAAAGACTGAGATTCCCTGAGGAAGAGGGAATTCTTCCTCTGGGTGGCCTTGGGACTCGAGCTGCAACGTCAGCTCCTCCCTGGGTCTCCAGCTGCCTGGTCTACCCTGTAGGTTTTGGACGTGCCGGCCTCCACAATTGCGTGAACCAATTCTTTAAAGCAAATCTCTCTCCCTGTCTCTGTCTCTAGATAGATAGGTAGGTAGGTAGAGAGGTAACTAGTTAGATGACAGATAAATGATAGAGATAGATAAATATATGATAGATAGATAGATAGATAGATAGATAATAGATAGATATAGATAGATGGTTAGATAGAGAGAGGATAGATAAATATAGATAGATAGATAGATAGATAGATAGATAGACAGACACAGATAATAGATGATAAATAGAGATAGATGATAGATATGATGGATGGATGGATGGATAGATAGATAGATAGACTGATACGATGGATGAATAGATGATAGATAGATAGATAGATAGATAGATAGATAGATAGATAGATAGATGATATGATGGATGGATAGATAGATAGACAGACAGATGATAGATAGATGATGGATAGATAGATAGACAGACAGATGATAGATAGATGATAAATAGAGATAGATAGATGATAGATATGATGGATGGATAGATATGATGGATGGATGGATAGATAGAGAGAGAGAGAGATGATAGATGATATAGGTAGGTAGGTAGGTAGGTAGGTAGATAGATAGATAGATAGATAGATAGATAGATAGATAGATAGATAGATGGATATGATGGATGGATAGACAGATGGATAGATACATGGTAGATAGATAGATGATGGATAGATAGATGTGATGGATGGATAGATAGATGATGGACAGATAGATAGATAGATAGATGAATAGACAGATAGATGATGGATACATAGATAGAGATATATGCACACATCCTGTTGGTTCTGTTTCTCCAGAGAACCCTAAATAACACAGGGGTCAGCGCAGATATGTCCCCTCCTCTTGTGTCTTCTGTAATACCAATGGCAGATGAACCTACACATCCCACTGGTTGTGTCTGCACAAAGGGGCCGTCCATTCATCTGAAGGATTCATGGAACTTGGCTGGAGTGAGGGTTCTGGTATGCAGCCCAGGGGGCTTGCACACAGTACCGTGTGGCCGTGACCCAGACACACTGCTCATCTGCCCCAGAATTACACGAATCCACCCAACTCTGTGGGACTCAAGCACGAGATCCAACATGGCGCCTGCCTTGGCCTTTCCATGGGTACTTGTGTGTCTGTCCTGGGGGCTCCTCGCCTGCCCTCACTCTTCCTTCCAGCCGTCCCCACCTCTCCAGTCACCCAAGTATTTGCAGCTGTCTCAACAGATCAGTTGAGTCACATCAACATGCATTGATCATTTTCACCTCAATGCATTCAAAATTCGAGCTCCATCACCCAGAGAAGGATGCTCATGACCACACTGGGGGCCGTGTTTCCTACTTCCTTCCCACCACGTGCACGGGGTGAGAGTGGGGGGTCTTGGTATGACATAAGTCAGCAGGGCTGGGACTAGGAGAAGGCAAATTTTGGCATTTTATTAATCGTGCATTTTTTTTTTTGCATTAATTTGGATTTTTTAAGATGTTGCATCCAACTATTTATCTTGATGGCTGAGTTTCGGGCACCCCCATACGTTTCGTCTGGCCCCGTCTGTTCCCTAACCTGGCAAGAGACAGTCTCCCTCCAGTCCTTCCTGTCAAATCTGACTGTAGTCCCCCACCGGCCACCACCCCTTCTCTCTGGCTGGGGCCACCATCTCCTCCACGTGCAAAAGAAGAAAAGTGCTGGAGGCAGCGTGGTGATGTCATGTGGGGACTGGTCTCAGAGCGATGGCTGCAGGTCAGGGAGGGGCCCTCGGATGGAAGTGGAGGGATCGTGGAGTTGGCAACTCGACAGGCCTGCAGAGCAAGCTTCCTCCTGCCCTGGCGATCCCTTCAGTGAGGGCGGGTGGCCCCACATGCAGAACAGGGAACCAAGGGTGTCCTCCCAAAAGTCGTGTCCACGTCCTGACCCCTGATGCCTTATTTGGAAAGAGAGTGTATGAGTGTCCTGGGGCTGCCGTAACCAAGGACCACAAATGGGTGGCTTAAACCACAGACATTTATCGTCTCCCAGTCCTGGAGGCTGGACTCTGAGATCCAGGTGTCACAGGGCTGGTTCCTCCTGAGCCCTCTCTCCTTGGCGTGTAGACGCCACCTTCTCCCTGTGTCCTCACATGGTCGTCCTTCTGTGCGTGTCTGTGTCCTCATCTCCTCTTTTCATAAGGACACCAGTCCTATTGACCTCATTTTACCTTCATCGCCTCTTTAAAGACCCATCTCCACATACAGCCCCATTCTGAGGTCCTGGGGGTCAGGACTCCAACATGTGAATTTTGGGGGGACACATTCAGTCCATAACAGAGGGTCTTTGCAGATGTGATTAAGTGAAGGATGGAGAGGAGGGCATCCTGGAGGAGGGTGGCCCTAAATCCACTGACAGTGTCCTCATCAGAGACAGAAGAGGAGACACAGACACAGAGGAGAAGCCACGTGGAGACGGAGGCAGAGACGGGAGGGAGGCGGCCACCAGCCCAGGGACGCCTGGAGCCCCAGACGCTGGAAGAGGCAGGAAGGACCCTCCCCTGGAGGCTGTGGAGGGAGCGCAGCCGTGCGACCCCTTGACCTCAGGGGTAGAGGGTGAATTCCTGTGGTTTAAGCCCCCAGCGTGTGGTCTGGTGTTACAGCCGCCCTGGGACACTCACGCACATGGCCTCAGCCCGGTGACCAAGTTTCCTGCTGTGCCACCTCCAAAATGTGACATTCCTGGAGCCTGGGAGGAGGGTCCCGGTCACCTGGCTTCAGAACAGCTCAGGGAGAAACGGCAGCCCTTATCCTGGGGAAATCCTTCTAATCAGGCATGGAGCCCACACCCAGGGTGACTGGATAGAAGAGATGGACCCCATTGCCCAGCACTGAGGCCCGGGCGGCTCCTGGTGGGACAGTCTTGTTCCCTCCAGCCTCTGCCCTCCCATGGCATGAACTCAAGGTGCAGGGTCACCTGCTTTCTTCAGAGCCCTCTTTGGGGACACAGAAGCAGATAGAGCGTTCAACACACACACACACCAGGCGAAATGAAAGGCGCCACTCACCAAAGCGTTTGGGGTCACTCCACTCGCTTAGGATTTTGGTGAAGAAACTCTGGGTTCTTATCTGCACGGTGTAGGTTCCGGGATTGCTTAGCACAAAGAAGTTTTTTTTCAGGACCTGTCATTTAAAAGCAAACAAAGAGGAAAAGACCATTCCCAGTTGGTGGGGAGAGAAGAATGGGGCCCTATAAGGGGTTGAGTGGGTCCCCCCCACACTCCTATGTGGGAGCCCTCAGTGTCTTAGAAAGGGGCCTTATTCAGAAATAGGTCGATGCAGATGTCATTAGTTAAGACGATGTCAGATGGGATACAGTGGGCCTCATCCAGTGTGACTGGTGTCCTTATAAGTAAGGCAAATCTGGAGACAGACAGGCACAGAGGAATAAGGTCGTGTGCATACGGGAGGGATCCGACCGCAAGCCAAGGAGCCCCAGACCCTGGAAGAGGCAGGAAGACCCCCCCTGGAGCCTCCAGAGGGAGCGCGGCCCTGTGACACCTTATCTCAGACTTCTGTTCTCCAGGACTGGGGGAGGAGGAATTCCTGTGGTTTTAAGACATTGAGTCTGGGTTCTTGTCACGGCTGCCCCAGGGAGCTAATACAGGCCCCCCAGAGAGAGCCTGAGCAGCCCCTGTGAGGACCAGCGGGAAGACACCCAGTGCTCAGAGGGGCCCGGGCCCTGGAGCCCCCTTCCTGTCTCAGCCCAGGCTCTTGTTGCCCGAACAAAAATGTTCTTTGTAATCACTAGACAGTAAATAATCCGTGGCCACCACCAGTGAGGCCAACATCAGTAGTGCCATCTGTGGGGTGTTGTGTAGTAAATGGAGCCCTATAGGGTGTTGAGTGGTGTCCCCTCAAAAAACATATGTCCCCTGGAATCCAGGAAGGAGACCTTATTTGGAAACAGAGTCTTTGCAGACATGATTAAGTGAAGGATGGAGAGGAGGTCATCCTGAAGGAGGGTGGCCCTAAATCCAATGACAGTGTCCTCATCAGAGACAGAAGAGGAGACACAGACACAGAGGAGAAGCCGCGTGGGGACGGAGGCAGTGAGAGAGCATAGGAGAGGAGAGAGGGAAAGAGAGAAAGAAAGGATGAAAAGAGAGAGATGGAGAGTGGGAGAGAGAGATTAAGAGAGGACAGAGAGAGAGGGAAGAGGGGAGAGAGAGAGAGGCAGAGATGGAGAGAGAGTGAGTGGGGTCCATTGCCGGCGGTTATGAGATGCCTGTCCAATGCATGGACCACCTATGTGGAAATATTTGCCTCTGCTGGTCACAACGCACGGTTTTGGTGACTCCCCCACCAAATTTGGGTGCCTGGCCCAGCCTAACGAGTTTGGGGTGCGTGGCTGAACCTCCTTGGGCAGCACCAAGCAGGCAGTAGCCTCTGGGTCTATCTGCTTGGGAGCTTCATGTCAGAGTCGCTGCTTCCTCTTCCCTCAATACTGACTTTGTGAGATTGATGTACGGGTGTGTGACACCCACATGCAGAGTCTGGCATGTGGGCGCTGCTGGATGGGCAGTAATAAAAATAGCCAACTTGCACTTGCCGATGCCATATTCAGGGAGGACGGGGGCGCTCACCTGTGTTGTGTAGGCAGGATCTGTGCCCTGCAAGACAAAAACAAGAAGCAGTGGGTGCCTAATCCTGCCCCCTAAGAAAGCCCCCCCCCCACCGTTTTTCTCCAGGTGGCCCAGTGAAGCAGCAGGACTTCGGGATGCCCTGGGCAGTGATGGCATGTCAAACGGTGAGCTTAGTGGTAAAGAGCGCCTTAAGAAACAGCCTTTCCTGTGTGACTGCAGCAACGGGGGTGGGGGCCTCGTGAGTGTCCATTGACCAACAAGACGCACTGTCTCCCCAGGCTGCTTCTGGGGTGTGCCTGTGGTGGAATGGATGGGTGACAGTGCAGGGAGCTGTAGGCTGACTTGAAGCTGGGCTACGACTCTGCCTCTGGCTGCAGCAATGGCTGCACCCTCCAATCATGTAGGGGAGAAAGGAGTTTGGGTGGTATTCAGCCACAAAACACCAACACTATAAAATGCTGATTTGCTCAAAAACAGGTGGCCTTTTTTTTAGTGAATACAGCTTGTTTGAGCAGTTTCAGGTTCACAGAAGAATCGAGTATAAAATAATCAGTAATTGAGTATGAAAATAAATATAGTGCAAAAATAAATAAAAATAATAAGTATAAATTGATAATTGCATATAAAATGTTGATTAACTAAAAAATACCCAGTCTTTCTTTTCATAGAAAATTAATAGACTTTATTTTTTTTGACAAGTTTTAGGTTTACAGAAATATTGAGCATAATCACCAGTTTAGTATAAATAATAAATAAAGATAATACAGGAATAAGGAAAGAAAAATAATAAGTAAATAATTGAGTGTAAAATACCAATTATCCTAAAAATAATTGTTTTTTTAAAAATAAATAGACTTGATTTTTTGAGTAGTTTCGGTTTACGTAAAAAAATGAGCAAAAGGGGCCGGCCCGGTGGTGCAAGCAGTGGGGTGTGCGTGCTCTGCTGCGGTAGCCCGGGGTTCGTGGGTTCGGATCCCGGGCGCGCACCGATGCACCACTTGGCAAGCCATGCTGTGGTGGTATCCCATATAAAGAGGAGGAAGATGGGCACGGATGTTAGCCCAGGGCCAGTCTTCCTCAGCAAAAAGTGGAGGACTGGCAGATGTTAGCTCAGGGCTGGTCTTCCTCACAAAAAAAAAAAAAAAATGAGCAAAAGCAGTAACTGAGTATAAATAATACATAAATATATAAATAGACATAATGAATAAATAAAAATAAATAATTAAATATAAAATAGCAATTAGCTCAAAAATATTTGGTCACTTTCTTTTAATTTATAGCCTTTAATTTTTTTTTTCTTGCCTCCTCTTTTTGCTGAGGAAGACTGGCCCTGGGCTAACATCCATGCCCATCTTCCTCCACTTTATATGGGACGCCGCCACAGCATGGCTTGATAAGTGGTGCATAGGTCCGTGCCTGAGATCTGAACCTGTGAACCCTGGGCCGCCAAAGTGGAGCACGCGAACTTAACCACTATGCCACCGGGCCAGGCCCCTATAGACTTTAATTGTTTTGAGCACTTTAGGTTTATAGAGAAATTGAGTATAAAATAATCAGCAACTGAGTATAAATAATAAATATACACCAATAGGTAAAAAAATAAATATATAAGTAAATAACTGATATAAAATACTGATTAAGTCCAAAATACTTGGTCTTTTTCTAATTAATAGATTTTTTTCAGTAGTTTTAGGTTCATAGAAGAATTGAGTATCAGTACATAAATAAGTCTAAGTAAATAATGGAGTTTAGAATTCCAATTAGCTCAAAAATACTTGGTCATTTTCTTTTAATGTACAGACTTTAGTTTTTTCGGAGTAGTTTTAGGTTTACAGAAAAACCAAGTATAATCTAAACATACTTGAATGTCAATAGTAAATAAATGTATTACATAGATACATAACATAGTAAATAAATATTTGGTGGCCTTATATTGTCCTGGGTCCAGACCTAGCAAGGGAATTGCTGACTCAGTAAGATACTTTCAAAGAGTTTTCCAAAGCAGCTATACCGATTTAAATTCCCAGCAGCAGCATACGGGGGTTCCCGTCCACTCAGCCTCACCCGTGCTTGGTCTGGTCAGCTTTTCTCAATTTAGGCAATGTATTGGGTGTGAAGCCAGCCCTCGGGGTCTAGTGGTCACCCCCACAGCCCAGGTTCGTTTCCCAGCCAGGGGACCACACCACCCGTCTGTCGGTCATCACACTGTTGCAGCTGTGTGTTGCTGGGATGCTGAAAGCTATGCCACGGGGATTTCCAATACCAGCAGGTCACCCGTGGTGGACAGGGTTCAGTGGGGCTTCCAGACTAAGACAGACCAGGAAGAAGGACCCGGCACCCACTTCCAAAACACTGGCCACGAAAACCCCATGAATAGCAGCAGAGCGTTGTCTGATAGAGGCCGGAAGGGGAGAGGGTGGCGCGAAAAGACTGGGCAGGGTTCCCTCGGCTGCCCACAGGGGCGCTGGGAGTCAGATCCATTTCCGACACTAACAACAAAACAGACGTGAAGTAGTCTCTCGTTGCGTTTTGGATTTGATGACATTATCGTCTCTGATGACTAATGATGGGGGAGCATCTTCTCACCTCCTTATGGGTCATTAATATATCTCCTCTGGGCGAGTGTCTGTTTAAACCTTTTGCCCATTTTTTATAGGGTTGCCTGTCATCTTAGCATTGACTTGTGAGACTCCCTTATCTACTCGAACATAAGTCCTTCAACAGACACGTATGTACGTGTCTTCCCTTCTGTCATCTGCCTTCTCGATTTTAGCTGCGTATTTCGAACACGGGTATTTTTAGTTTTGCTAAAGCTAAATGTTTTTATGCTTCATATTTTTTGTGTCTTTTCTACCCAAAAGCCGCCAAAAGAGTACAGATTCTAGAGCAGGGACGCCAGCTGGGAGAAGCATTTACCATTTGTATTTGAAGTTCGTAGTTAAATCTTCGAGTGAAGTGGCTTGATGTTCTCCACTCCATGAGAGCGTAGGTTTTATTACACCATCCCGTGACGTTGGGTGGGCTTAATCTCTCTAGGCGAGGAAAAAAGACACTCGTATGAGCAAAGCAAGTCAAAATCAGTTTTCTGGACATACTCTTAAAATAGGCCTCCTACAAATTCAAGGGGAAAAAGGCAGGAAAATGTCATTCAAAGGTTGAAGAATAGTGAAAATATCAACAGACACGCATGACAAAATTATGTTGGGATGCGGGCACATGAAAAGATGTACAACATCACTAATTATTAGGGAAATGCAAATCAAAACTACAATGAGATATCCCCTCACACCCGTCAGCATGGGTACAATTAACAAGACAAGAAATAACAGGTGTTGGAGAGGATGTGGAGAGAAGGGAACCCTCATTCACTGCTGGTGGGAGTGCAAACTGGTGCAGCCACTATGGAAAATGGTATGGAGATTCCTCAAAAAACTAAAATAGAAACACCGTACCATCCAGCTATCTCAATTCTGGGTATTTATCCAAAGAACTTGAAATCAACAATCCAAAGAGACTTATGCACCCCTGTGTTCACTGCAGCATTATTCACAATAGTCAAGACGTGGAAGCAACCCAAGTGCCCATCCACTGATGAATGGATAAAGAAGATGTGGTATATATACAATGGAATACTACTCAGCCATAAAAAAGACAAAATCGTGCCATTTGTGACAACATGGATGGACCTTGAGAGTATGATGTTAAGTGAAATAAATGAAAACAGAGAAAGACAAATGTGGTATGATTTCACTCATATGTGGAAGATAAACAAACACATGGGTGGAGAGAATGGATTGGTGGTTGCCAGAGGGGAAGGGGCCTGAGGGGGTTGGGGGAAAGGGGGAAAGGGGCACATTTATATGGTGATGGATAAAAACTAGACTATTGGTGGTGAGCACGATGCAGACTACACAGAAACTGATATATAACAGTGTACGTCTGAAATTATACAACGTTATAAGCCAATATGACTTCAATTAATAAAAAAGATACGTTGGGATGGTTAGCCTGATTCAGCCTTGGGATTAGCTCTCAGACACCAGCATCGGGTGAGACTTGCCCCCCTGAGACCCTTCTGGAAAGGTTTTGCAGGTCTGTGTAGCTGACACCCCCCAGAACAATGCTTGTTCTTTCCCCTCTTGCCAGTTCCAGTGCCCCTCATTCAGTGTTTCTCCAGCAGACAGAGAAAGTCTGCTGTGTGCACTGTGCCCTCCCTCCTTCCCACCTGACCCGCTCTGCTCAGCCCCGGGCAGCCCGACCTGCTCCCCACCCTGCCCCAGACCATCCCACTCCCAGCACCTCAGACGAAAACTTCACTGGGCGGCTTCTGCCCTGCCCCAGACTCCCCCCCCTTGGCTGGGACACAGCCTGCTCTAGATGTCCGGACCGCCTGCCTTCTCTCCTTCCCTAGACCCGTGCCTGCTGGAGCTGGCTCCTCCCAGGACCCTCCTGCCCCCCTTCCCTGTGCTTCCCCAGGGCTCTGCCCTGCCCCTCCCTCGGGTCCCCCTCCCCTGCCGCCCAGGCTCCATCAGGTTTCTGTGGGACCACGTCCCCACATGCACTGGCAGGCCTGACCCCACCAGGAGCCCAGCCCTGTCCCCACCTGCCTGCTCGGAGTCTCACCTGGACCCTGCAGGAAGTCCAAGCTCCCTGTGGGGTGATTCCCAGGTGTGGGTGCCCTGGCCCCTCCCTCTCATCCACCGTCCCCTCCTCCCCCTCCTCCCCCTCCTCCCTCTCCTCCACCGTCCCCTCCTCCCTCTCCTCCTCCGTCCCCTCCTCCCTCTCCTCCTCCTCTCCCGTCCCCTCCTCCTTCTCCTCCACCATCCCCTCCTCCTCCTCTCCAGTCCCCTCCTCCCCCTCCTCCTCCGTCCCCTCCTCCCCTCCTCCCTCTCCGCCTCTTATCCTTCTCCGTCCCTCCCCTCTCCCTCCTCCCCTCCTCCCTCACTTCCTCCTCCTCCCCTCCCTCCTCCTCTCTCCCATCTTGTCTCCATCAGTGCCCTCATCCTGCACCCAGCCTCCCCAAATTCCAGCTTGAGATCCACCTTCAGTCCCTCCGTCTGTCTCGCAGCATCTGCAGAACCAATCCGCAATTCCACCCCAGGAAATACTCTCAGAACTGGCTCCCCTCCCTCCTCCCTGCAGCCCTCCAGGCCCTGGCCGTCTGTTGCCATGTCTGCAGCAGGAGCCCCAGCATCTGAGGTTCTCCCTGGCCTGCTTGGGGGCAGGGAGGGGAGACTAGGAAGGGAGGGATGCCCCAAAAGGCAGCCGGATCAGTCCTGGTGGGGAAGGCCCCAAGACAGCCCAGACACACCTGCTGGGAACCACCCCAGCCTAGGGCTAGGGAGCGGGTATCCACCAGCCTCCTCCAGCTTCACCTGATGGTGGCACATCCGGGCCTGCCCATGGGCTGCAAAGGCTCTAGTCACCATCTAATGCTCTCATGTAGAGTCGCAGGTGTGGCCCTTGGAAGCCAGTGTCTCTGTGTGCGAGGAATGGTGAGGGCTGGAGGAAATGGGTAGGTTCCTTCTAAAGAGCCCTACAGTGGGTCGAAGGGTGGCCCCCAAAAGGCACATCCACGTCACTCCTGTGAATGGGACCTTACTTGGAAATGGGGTCTTTGCAGATGTGATTAAGTGAAGGAGGAGATGAGGTCATCCTGGATGAGGGTGACCCCAAATCCAATGACAGTGTCCTTATCAGAGACAGAAGAGGAGACACAGACACAGAGGAGAAGCCATGTGGAGACGGAGGCAGAGATGGGAGGGAGGCGGCCAATAGTCCAGGGACGCCTGGAGCCCCAGAAGCTAGAAGGGGCAGGAAGGACCCTCCCCTGAAGCCTCTGGAGGGAGCACAGCCCTGCGACCTCTTCATCTCAGATGTCTGGTCTCCACAACTGGGGGAGCAGGAATTCCTATAGTTTAAGCCCCCCAGTTTGTGCTAATTTGTTACAGCAGCAGCTGGAACTAACCAACCCCAGGACCCAAGTCCCCGGTATCAATGGGCAAGAGCTGTCCTACTGTTCATCAACCCACCCCTCCATGCCTGTCCACGCACAGAGGTGTGTGTGACGGATATCCTTGCACAGGGCCCCACACTTGGGTTAATGCTTCCCTGGCGCCATCTTGAAATTGTTAATAATATCATATTAATCTCCCTGGTAACAAAGTATCACAAGCTGGTAGCTTGAACAATAGGAATTTATTCTCTCCCAGGTCTAGAGACCAGAAGGATGGGCAGTGTTGGCTTCTTCTGGAGGCTCTGACAGAGAATCTGTCCCATGCCTCTTCCCCAGTTTCTGGTGGATGCTGGCCATCCTTGGCTGGAGACACATGACCTACATCTCTGCCTCCATCTGCCCACAGCCTTCTCCTCTCTCTGTGTGTCTGGTGGCCACTGGCCATCCTTCATGCTCCTTGGCTGTAGCCCCATCACCCATGTCTCTGCCTCCATCTGCCCATGGCCTTCTCCTCTCTCTGTGTGTCTGGTGGCCACTGGCCATCCTTGGTGCTCCTTGGCTGTAGGCCCATCACCCACATCTCTACCTCCATCTGCCCAGGGCCTTCTCCTCTTTCTGTGTGTTTGGTGGCCACTGGCCATCCTTCATGCTCCTTGGCTGTAGACCCATCACCCATGTCTCTACCTTCATGTCCCCATGGCCTTCTCTTCTCTGTGTGTCTGATGGCTACTGGCCATCCTTCATGCTCCTTGACTGTAGACCCATCACCCATGTCTCTACCTCCATCTGCCCATGGCCTTCTCCTCTCTCTGTGTGTCTGGTGGCCCCTGGCCATCCTTAGTGCTCCTTGGCTGTAGACCCATCACCCATGTCTCTACCTGTATCTGCCCACGGCCTTCTCCGCTCTGTGTGTCTGGTGGCTATTGGCCATCCTTGGTGGGTGTAGACCCATTACCCATGTCTCTACCTCCATCTGCCCACGGCTTTCTCCTCTCTCTGTGTGTCTGGTGGCCACTGTCTATCCTTGGTGCTCCTTGGCTGTAGACCCATCACCCATGTCTCTACCTCTATCTCCCCAAGGCTTTCTCCTCTCTCTGTGTGTCTGGTCACTTCTGGCCATCCTTGGTGGCTGTAGACCCATAACCCTGATCTCTGCCTCCATCTCCCCATGGCCTTGTCCTCTCTCTGTGTGTCTGCCTCACTGTCTCTTTTCTTCTTCTTATAAAGACAGCTGTCATAGTGGATTAGGACCCAACCTATCACATATGTATACACTCCACTTCCTCATAAGGTTGCAGTCACAGGAGCCAGGATGTGCACAGATCATTTTGGGGGACACAGTTCTACCCACAACAAGTGTCTTTGCCTCTGTGTTTTCTTTTGTGAAGCCTGATGGGAAAATGGGGCATGCACTGGGGGTCTGGAGCCTCAGCTCATGAGGTGCCACCTCCCCATGGGCTCTCGGACACCCACTGCCCCGGTGACCGCTGTCACCCCCACCCCTGCTGGGAGCCGGGGCGTGGGAGCCGGGGCGGCCGAGGTGGGAGCATGCACTGAGTCGCAGGCAGACCCTCAAACTGTGGGTCTGTACTTCCAGTGAGCTCCCGTGTCTGAGGGATCTCAGCTTCACACGGACGCAAATGAAACACAGCAGGTCAGCTCAAGAGTGGAGACCACGGACCAAGGAGAAGTCCCCTCAAGCTTTTTAAGCAAGAGGCCCCACACTTTTCCTCTGCACCAGCCTCTCAATTCAGTAGTCAGCGATGAGCTTCCTTACTCCATGTGGACCGGCTGGGGCTGGGCCTGGTTTTGTGGGGCTTGAAGCTGTCACAGTTTGGGGGGAGGGTCTAGTTACAGAAAATAATACCAACATAGTTTTCTAAGAGGGTTTTGTGTTATAAAATCCCATCGTCATGTGAACACAGGGCCCTGGGAGGGGCTCCCCCAGCCTCATGGTGAGTCCAGCCCCAAAGGGGGCTGTGCGGCCATCCTCTACGTGTGAGATGGAAATACTCTAAATGCAAGGAGGTGACTTCCTTAGGGGCTTGAACACAGAGCAGCTGCTACGAGCTAAATACGCGGGTCCCGCAAATTCACATGTGGAAGCCCTGACCCCCAGTGGGATGGTGTGAGGAGGTGGGGCCTCTGGGGGGCGACTGGGGTTAGACGAGGTCACGAGGGTGTCTGTTGTTGCAGCCGCCCCGTCTCGGGTATTTTGTTACAGCTGCCGAGCCGAGACAGCAGTAGCATCTCATAACCAAGGTTGGGAACGTGAGGGAAGTGTCCCCAGTCGTCACTCACCAATTTCCGATAATTCTTCAAAAATCTCAGAGCAGGGGATTCTGGAGCCTCGGCTGGTGCCATTCACCAAGAACCGGTAGAAATGGTCAGAGAATCTGGAGACGTCATCGAAATGACACCAGGTGTGTGTCCCCCGCTCGTCCGCTCTGTAACGTGCACACTGCCACTCCTCGTGGGTCCTGCAGCGAGTAGGCACGGCCAGGAGTGACCCGGGCTCTCCCCCGAGCCCGGGAGAGCCCGGCCGCGCCCGAGGCCACACTTACTTCAGGTCCTCCACGTAGAGGCGATACTGGACGTCGCTGGGGGCCTCCCTGCCCACCGTCCAGCTGCACGTCAGGAAATCCACGTCGTGAACCCAGCACTTCAGGTTCTCGGCAGCTGCCCCAGGCTTCCCTTCTGGGCTTGCAAAGAAGGGGAAAGAAAAAGGAGTCCCTTTCTAGGGCGACGTTATGATGGAGATCCTTGTGAATTCACACACCGTTGCAAGAAATAAGACAGAGACATCCCACGTCCCCTTTATGGAATGTCCCCAATGATGGCACCTCGCAAAACGGTAGGACCATCTCTTAACCAGGAAGTTGACACACATACATGCAACATACAGGACATTTGCATCCCCCATGTGGATCCCCCATCCTTTATAACCTCACCCACTCCCCTCCCGCCCCCAGCCCTGCCAACCACCCATCTGTCTTCCATTTCTACGGACTTATCACCTCAAGAAGGTCACAGGAATAAAATCACACGGCACACGCCTCTCTCGGTGTGTGTATTTCTCACTCGGTGCGCGTCCCTGCAGATCCGGCCGAGTTAAAAGTAATTACTTTCATACTGAGAAGACGCACGGATGACTGACACCAAAGCAAACCCAGAAAGAGCGTTTTCCGTCACCTTGCTCGGGGTACAAAATCGACGTCGAGAAGCTCTGACCGCTGGTGACGTTGACCGTGTAGTTCTTTGCTTTGCATGAGGGAAGCGCACGAAACTCACAATAGCGGTTGTTTTTTGCCTAAGATGGATAGGGTCATTGATTAGTTGTTTAGAGAACAGACCTAGTCAGATATTGATAATATTTAGGTTTCTTTAAAAAACTGCAGTTCTATGAAATCGACAATCCAAAGAGGCTTATGCACCCCTATGTTCATTGCAGCATTATTCACAATAGCCAAGACATGGAAGCAATTCAAGTGCCCATCAACGGATGAATGGATAAAGAAGATGTGGTATATGTATATACAATGGAATACTACTCAGCCATAAAAAAGACAGAATCGCCCCATTTGCAACAACATCAATGCATCTTGAGGATATGATGCTAAGTGAAATAAGCCAGACAGAAAAAGACAAACCCCGCATGATTTCGGTCATATGTGGAAGATGAACTTACACATGAACAAGGAGAACAGATTACCGGTTACCAGAGGGGAAGGGGATTGGAGGGTGAAAGGGGTAAAGGGGCACATGTGTATGGTGACGGATGAAAACTAGACTATTGGTGGTGAGCACGATGCAGTCTACACAGAAACTGATATATAATGATGCACATCTGAAATTACACAATGTTATAAGCCGATATGACCTCAATAAAATAAATTTTAAAAAACCCAACTGTAGTTCTTGCCAGGTTGATCTACAGATTCAATGCAATTCCTGTCAAAATCCCAGCAAGTTGTTTTGTGGATATAGACAAGCTGGAAACAGTAAATAAATCAGTGGTTCCCAGGGGTTGGAGGAAGGAGGGAGGGATGAACAGGCAGAGCACAGGATTTTTTTTAGGGCAGTTAAACTCTTCTGTATGAAATATGTGGTTATGCACTTGCCAAAACCCACAGAATGTCCAACGCCAAGAGTGAACCCTCATGTAAACTACGGACTCTGGGTGACGATGACATGTCCATGTAGTTTCATCAACTGTGACAAACGGACCACCTGGTGGGGGTGTTTATAATGAGAGAGGCTGTGCATGTTGGGGAGGGGGGCAGGAGTATGTGGGAAATCGCTGTACCTTCCTCTCAATTTAGCTGTAAACTTTAAATTGCTCTAAAAAACGAAGTTTAGTGGCCGGCCCGGTGGTGCAAGCAGTTAAGTGCGCATGCTCCGCTGCGGTGGCCTGGGGTTCGCCGGTTCGGATCCCGGGCGTGCACCAATGCACCGCTTGTCAAGCCATGCTGTGGCGGTGTCCCATATAAAGTAGAGGAAGATGGGCACGATGTTAGCCCAGGGCCAGTCTTCCTCAGCAAAAAAACGAGGAGGATTGGCATGTTGTTAGCTCAGGGCTGATCTTCCTCACCAAAAAAAAAAAAAAAGAAGTTTATTAATTTACAAAAAGTATAGAAAAAGTTGTATACAAATAATTCCATTTATGTATTAATAGAGAGAGATGATGCTTTTTCTAAGAATACAGTGATAAAAGAATTGCAATGGAAAAGATGGAAAAATTGTTTTAAAAAAGTGAAAACTTCTGTGAAACAAAGATTAAAGAAAAACGTAGTGGAAAGTGTTGATCCAAATGATGACATATTCTAGCTTCATACCTGCATTATATAATAAATTAATATAAATACAGAACACCAAGACCCAGACGGATTCGTAGGCAGAGTCTTCATGAAATAAAGGAGAGCCATGTAGAGTGAACCACATCTACGAAAGATTCACCCAGACTGGTTGTGAAATGCGTCTGAAGCTCGGGAAAATGTGCACTCTTGTGCATTTTTGATGCTGCTATAAAGCTTTCTCAGATAATTCATGTTAAGACTCATCACATATTCCCTATCTTTTGTCCCAGGAATCCAGCTCTGAAAATTTATCTAAAAGAAAGTTTACAATGACAAACTATGGGGGCAAAATGATGTTGTCCCCTCCTGCCTTAGCTCTGCGGGGCACTGTCTCTGAGACCAGCCGTCAGCCCGAGGACGCTGGCCTTCGTGGATGGACATGGTGGAGGACGCCAGTCCAAGCGAAAGAGACCCAAAGGTCCTAGGACACACTTTGCAGGATGCCTTAATGTTTTCAAAGGCGACGTAGCCATTTGACCCAGAGTGTGATGTTAAAGTGTGATGGATATAAGAAAAATGGGGCAAACAGATAAAGACCATTCGCAAAAAGGAAATTGTTAAATTCAGGAGAAACAAACACTTGTGCAGGAAGGGGAAAATATTCATAGTTAACCACATGGCACGGTGGTGACTAGCATCACAAACAAGAAAATAAATACGTGTTTATTGAGGGAGAGGAGAAGGAGAACGAATGGAGGATGGGAAACACGTGAGAGATGAGTTAGGCAGAGGAAACAGAGATCGAAGCCTCGTGTTCCTTAGGAGAAAAGCCACAAATTTTGCCTAAACTGAAAGAGTCAAGAATTTGCGACACCAGCGTGTTATATAGAGACGTGGAGGTATACCGCAACAGAATCGGGTTCAAGAAGGTGAAAGGGATGTGTCTGGGGAGCCACCTTGAGAACTGGGTGGTCCCTGTCCTCACGAGAGCTAGCTGTGGCCCCCACCTCGTGAGCATGGGGACGCGGCAGACGAGGGAATCACAAGAGAGTCCGATATTTGGAAAGAGTCCTGCGTATTTTCTTCTACTCCTTCAACAGTTAGAAAAACATCTAGATCTTTAATGCTTTTAATTTCCCTTGGCTTATGGGGTAAAGTAGGCATCAACTTAATTTTAGTCCCTTCTGGATATTGTACTGGCACCATTTATTAATAGTCCCTCATCTCTCCACTGATTTGAAATCTCATCTTAATGACATAGAAAATTCCCCCAAATGCCTGTTTCTGTTTCTAAACTATAATCTTTACTCTATTTATCGTTTAATTCATTTGTCCACTCTCATGTCAACACTCACCCACAGGGTGATTGAAGCTTCTCGGCCCATTTTGATATGTGGGAGGGTCAGTCCCTGATCACTAGCCGCCTTCATCTAAATCTCTTAGGTTCTTCTTCAGCAACTGTTGTTCCAGATAGAGTGTGGGGTCAACTTGCCAAGCTCCATGAACACCCCATTGGGGTTTGTCATGGAGTGGATTGAGTCCCCCGAAATTTGTATGTTGATATTCTAACCTCCAATGGGGCTGTATTTGGAGATGGGTCTTTAAAGAGGTGATGAAGGTAAACTGAGGTCGTGAGGGTGGGTCCTGATCCAATAGGACTGGTGTCCTTATGAGAAGAGGAGATGAGGACACAGACACACAGAGGGACGACCCTGTGAGGACACGGGGAGAAGACGGCATCTACACGCCAAGAAGAGAGGCCTCAGGGGAACCAACCATTGATCTTGGCCTTCCAGCCTCCAGGAATAAATTCCTGTTGTTTAAGACCCCAGTCTGGGATTCTTCATTCTGGCAGCTCTAGCAGACCAATCCAGGGCTGTGTTTTGGGGTGGGTTAAATCAAGAGTAATTTGAGGAAACAAGTTTATTCTGAAGGAAGTGATGGATGCTTCTACCTCATGAGGCACTTTGAGTTGTAAGTGGTTTGGATTCCCACCACGGCTTGCCCATGCAATCTGTCACAGTTCTCAAGACCTCGGAAGCCAGGAAAGGACACAGCGGGGGAGTCGGATGGGGGTTGGCAGGTGATGAGGGGAACAGTGATTTCTGAGCGTGCCCTCTTGGTCGGGCTTGGTCGTCTTCCTGCCGTATCTCAGCCCATTTTCACATCAATCGTCTCATGTGGGTACCATCTTAGGCGTCTGACAGATGAGGAACCCTGAGCCACGGGGTTGCCTGCAATCAAGTCACCCCACATTCTACAGAACCCGGGTCTCTGTGGTGCCAGAGACGGACTTAACCTTTGGACTCTGCTGGTGTCAGATTACTGAAAGAGAGGGAAATGTCTACCACGCTACACACAGCGAATATGGCTTACCTTTATGGGATAATTTGGATTTTCAACACACTTAATTTCAGTAACATTTCCATTGAGGTCCCAGGTCAATCTTCGACTTCTCGGCTCCATCCTTAAGTTCTTAATTGGTGAGTTTGCATCTGAAATGTTTATGGGTTAGAGTCAGGAGACACTCAAGATACTTAAACCAGTATCTCGATGGGAATGCCTTTCTCCCACTGAGTTGGCCTGTATCCTTGGGAAGTGGAGCTCTACACAGACGAGAAAGCCCCAGGAGCTGGCAGAGGCCGTGAAGCAATACTGCCTTATTGATCTCACGAGCTCAATGATAGAAAAAACAAGTCAGAAAAGCAGACCCCCTCTGCCATCCCTGTTCATGCAAAATTCACCTTCCGTGACCAGGTATCTCACAGAACGTTTTTCTCGCTGAGAACAAATTCTGGCTTGGCTATCCAGCTCAGAGTCTCCTATCCAGACTGGGATTTTGGTATGGCTTGCAAATTGCAATAATATATATATATATTTTGCTGTACTTCATAAAATATGAGGCCCAATAATTACGCGGTGATATTCATTTTCTTACCTAGTTTACAGACTGTTTGGGCAATCCTAATATTGTTGGGAAATCTCCCAGAGTACATACGTTTGATTAAGTTTTGAAATGTAACCAAAGCATATATTTCTGTGCCACAGTGTCGACGTGGAAGGAGATCGCAGGACTCAATGTATTTTGTCAATGACTCGCTTAACAATGTAGGAGGTGTTACTCAATCACATTGTGCCAATAACTCAAAGCTATAAAGGTACATCGGATGCTTTTTCAGGTTTTGTCTGTGACCCTTCATTTGGAGGACTTAGAGAAAATGACTGTTTATAAACTTTTATACAGTTTACAAACTGTAAGTCCCATGATGCGTTATCAAGATCAATAACCTAGTTGGATGAGCAAGACCGAACCCTATGAATATCTGGGTTTCTGGCATTATATTCTCCTAACCTAATTTATTCCTTAAAAAAACTCATCTGGGAAATTGCTTATAAGTTGAACATGTCATTTTTAATGGATTATTATGCCTCAAAATTTACATTCCCCTCTGCCAAAAAACACTACATATCATTAAAACAGATATGAGTGATGTTCTAGTAAATATTAGTTTTAGCATGCTTTTATCATATTTGAGGTTATTTCTCTAAATACTACACTTATATAAGTAATAAAAATATTACATTTTATTTTTATAAATACTATATTTATATAAATAAAAATACGTATGTATATATATACACATATATATAGTGTAAAATGACATAAAAAGGGAGTTTCTTGTCATTAATTATTCAATAAAGTCCACCTATGCTCTTTCAGAGTGGTTATTCTCCACCCAATTATGGTTGTGCTCACAAATAAAACATTTTAATAAAAAAGAGAAAAAGAAAATCTGTAAAGACAAATGCAACAAAATCAATGCAAATATGCACGAGATTGTCTCCTGCAACACACTCACCGTTCTCCAGTGTTCTGAAAGAAGAGAATGAAGAACTAGTGTTCTCCATTCTGAGACACTTTTAAAAGCTATAGATGATGGGAAATACTCTTCCAGTCATGATAAAGTAGCTAGTCTCACATTTATCTCTCATCATAAGCAACTGCAAATCTGGGCAAAATACATAAATCGACTCCTTTCAGATGTTGGATAAGAGGCAATGCAGGACTCTGAAAACTACTTGTGAAGAAATGACTTGACACTCTGAGCTGAGCAATCCTGAGAGTTAATTTGGAGGTGGGAGACATTCAAGTCCCAACCAGACAGGGTGGAGATTCCTTGCTAAATACAAAAGGCGTTAGTAGAGACCCCAGAAAAGTACGCCTTTGTGTCAGGGAGAAACAAGTGCCAGCTAAAGCTACTCCAGACTCACCCTGAAAAAGCTTTAAAACAAGGATCCGCCAATAAAATAATCGGCTAACAAAACAAACTCAACGTCTTTAAAGGAAGACCAAAACACCAGGCTGTCACCAACCCATCATTTACAACATGCAGCACCCAATGAAAAGTTATTCGATATACAGAGAAGCAGGAATGTGCTTCCTGTGCCCAGGAAGAAACATCAGTCCATAGAAAGAGTCTCATAAATGACAGACGATGAAGTTAACAGATGAGGATGTTACAATAGCTGTTGTAAATATGTTCAAGGACTTAAAGGAAAAGATGAACACAGTGCAGTGAGGAATGGAAGATACAAAAAAAGAAAGAACCAAATAGAACTTCTAGAGGTAGAACATAGAACATCTGAAACGAAAAACTCCCTGCATGGGCTTAAATCAGATGAGACCCTGAAGAAGAAAAGGTCGGTGAACTTGAAGACACAGCAATAGAAAGTGTCCACGCTGAAGACCCAAGAGAAAAAAGATGGAGACTCAAGGGAAAAAGGCTGACAAATGACAACCTCAGTGACTTGTGTGACAATACAAAGTGGGTGAGCGTATACTTGTCTGGGGCCCAAGTGGGTGAGAAAAATATTTGAAGCAATAGTGGCTGAAAATTTTCCGAACCTAATACAATTATAAACCCGTGGATCCAGGAAGCTCAGAAGCCCTACACAAGATACACACACAGAGACACACAGACAGACACGTACCAACAAAAAACAAACAAATTCCAAGAGACATCACAATCAAATTGCATAAAAAAAGAGTGGCGTAAAGAAAATCTCAAAGACTACCAGAGGAAAAAAGACACAGTACATATTAGAGAACAAAGATAAGAATTATCGCTGATTTCTCAGTAGAAATAGTGGAAAACAGAAGAAAGGAGAATGACATCTCTAAATGCTGGAAGAAAAATAACCATCACAAAATCCCCTGCTGACCTAGCATTTTATATCTAGCAAGAAATGGAGGGTGAAGTAAAGCCATTTTTAGGCTAACAAAAACTGAAAGAATTTCTTGCCGGAATACCAGGTCTATAAGAAATGTTAATGGAGACTCTTCCAGCTGAAGGAAAATAACACCAGAGGGAAACTCAGACCTGCACAAAGAAATGCAAAAAGAAAGTGAACAGGAATACACAGGGAATGTCCACCAAAATAGTAAATGTGTAGGTAAACATATAAACCTTTTTCCTCATTTATAATATTTAAACAAGGTGATTGTTTAAAATAAAAATAATCACAGTGTATTGTGGGCTTTACAAGATGTGTACAAGTAAAATGTGTGACAGAGCATGAAGGATGACATGAGAAGTAAAAGTATACCGTTTCAAGGTTCCTACATCAAATGTGAAGGAGAATAACATTTGAAGATAGAATGTGATCGACTAATGGAGCACACTTTAAACCCAAAGGAACCACAAAATCAGTGAAAGAAAGAGGGACAGCCAAAAAGCCAATGGAGGAAAAAAAACTGAACACTAACAAATAGTTAATTGGAAAGAAGTCAGGAAAAGAGGGGGAAAAAAAACAAAGAAAAACTGAGAAAAATAGCAAACAAGTAGCAAAATGGTAGAATTAAACCCAACCATATTAATAATTACATGTAAATGGTCTAAACACTCCAATGGAAAGAAAAATTTGTCAGACTCGATTAAAAAAGTACCCCACAGTATGCTGTCTGCAACAAAGGTACTTTAAATATAGTTTAATTTAAAATAATAGAAAAGCACATTTTATGGAAACTCTAGTCATATAAAACCTGGAATTGCTATGTTAATACAAGTCAAAATAAACTTCAGGACCAGGAGTATTTCCAGGGATAAAAATGGACCTTTCCAAATGATAAAATGGCCACTTCATCCTAGTATGTATGCTCCTAATAACAAAGCTTCAAAACACGTAAGGCATAAGCATAACCCCCCTCTCAAATAGATAGAATAAATAGAAAACAGTAAGTCTACAGAGGACTTGATAAAAAATATCAATCAATTTGACCTTATTGATGGAACAGCATAGTCCATAAGGGCAGAATGCATATTTTTACCAGTTGCACAGGGAAGATTAATTAAAATAGACCACGTACTGGGATGTGAAAGAAGTCCTTGTACATTCTAAAAGATTTAAATCATTCACAGTATATTCTCTGACTACAATAGGATTAAATTTGAGATCAATAAAAAAAATCTGGAAAATACCAAACATATACAAATGAAACAACACATTTCTAAATTACCACATGGGTCATAGAAGAAATCACAAGGAAATTTAGAAAATGTTTTGAACTAAAGAAAAATGAAAACAACAAAAAAAAGTGGGGTGCAGCTATAGAAGTGCTCAGAAGGAAATTCGTAAGATTTCATGTTTATGGCAGAAAAGAAGAACAGTTTAAATTCAGTAATCTAACTTTCCATATTAACAAGTTAGAGAAAGAAGAGGAAAGTAACCTTAAAAGAAATTAAACCTAAAAAAGCTTCCCTAAAATAATAAAGAGAATAAAAATCAATGGAAAAGAAAATGGAAAAACTATATAGATAGTGAGGAAAACCGAAAGCTGGTTCTATGCAAAAACAATATAATTCAAATACCTCGAGCTGGGCTGATCAAGAAAAAAAAGAAAGGGGAAAAATGACCAATTTTAGGAATGAAAGAAAGGACAATGATACAGATCCTGTAGATTCTGAAAGACTAATAAGGGGGCGGTTTGAACAAATTTATGCCAATGCATTCAACAACAGAGCACAAGAACAAACTTCTTGAAAGACACAAATTAACAACACTGACGCGAGAAATACAAAATCTGAATAGCCCAATAAATACTAAAGGGATAGAAGATGTAAGGAAAAGCCTTCCCATCAAGAAAGCACATATAACTTTGCTGGCGAATTCTATGAGACATTTAAGGAAGAAATCGTATCAACGTGCACAAACTTTCAGAAGAGAAAAGCAGGGAAACATTTTCTGACTCATTTTATGGGTCCAGCGTTATCCCGATACCAAAATCAGACAAAGACGTTAAAGGTAAACCAGAGTCCAATATCCCTTATAAACGTAGACACAAAATTCCTTCACGAAATATCGGGAAATAAAATCCAGCAATAAATAAAACTAGTAATAATACCTCCTGAGCCGAGAGGTTGATTCCAGGAACGCAAGGTTGTCTTAACCATCCATACCATTCACCCTATTAACAGCAAACTGATGATCTTATCAAGAGACAGAAGCAGAAAAGAAATTTAACACCCATTTGGGATTAAAAACACAGGAAACTGGGAATGGAAGAAAACTTCCTTACCCTGAGGAAAGAAATCTATGACAATCCTTGAGCTAATTCAGACTCAATGGTGGAGGACTAACCACTTCTCCTTAAGACTCGAACAACTCACTTCCTGCCTGTGGTCAGTGATTCTAGAACACCCCCGGGCCTGAAGTGACCACAAACATGGCGGCATCCTCTGCCCTGGGTCAGGAGGGCAGACGAAGACAGGCACTGGGAGAGGAGTCCAGTTGATACTGGGACCTGGGGCACGGGGGCCCCTCCCAGACCTCCTGAGTCTCTTGTTGTTGGGTGTGGGCTGAATTGTGTCCCCCTCAAATTCATGCTGGGTCCCTAACCCCCAGGACCTCAGAATGGGACCGTGTTTGCAAACAAGTTCTTTGCAGACGTGATTGAGTGAAGGATGGAGATGAGCTCATCCTGGAAGAGGGTGGCTCTAAATCCAGTGACAGTATCGTCATCAGAGACAGAAGAGGAGACACAGACACAGAGGAGGAGCCACGTGGAGACGGAGGCAGAGATGGAGGGAGGCGGCTACCAGCCCAGGGACGCCTGGAGCCCCAGACGCTGGAAGAGGCAGGAAGGACCCTCCCCTGGAGCCTCCGGAGGGAGCGCGGCCCTGCGACCGCTTGACCTCAGACGTCTGGTCTCCAGGACTGAGAGAAATAAATGTCTGTCATTTAAGTCTGGTATTTTGTTACGGCTGCCCGAGCTGACAAAGACAGCAGCCCCAGGAGACTGATACACCCCCCACCCCACCCCACCCCACAAAACACCCGAATTCCACTATGATTTGGGGAAAGAATGAACTTCTAAAAGGTTACAAGATATCGAGACTGTTACTGCAACTCAAGTCATTGAGACCCTGGGGATGGCTGGGTAGCTCGGGAGCGGGCTACAGAACCTCGGTCCACGCCTGCATATTGTGGGACCTGAGGTTAGACTGCCGTGAAGATCATCCAGTTGGACCCTCTCATGTCAAATCTCTGTGCCCACAGAGCCGAGAGCTTCCCCGGGGTCCCTGCCACCTCGGGGACCCTCCTCAAGCAGCCGGCTGGCGTCCCCTGGGATATTCTCTGCCCCACGTCCATCAGCCGCAGCTGTCACTCAAGGGCAGCCGGACACTGACAGCCGGAAATGGGCCTGGACCGCTCAGGGATCTTAGTCATCCTTTTCCACCTTATTAGTCCGTGTTACTATTGAATCTCATTATCTTTCATTAAATCGTCATGACGATTAAATCTGCTGCGAGCTTCACGGAAAGCAAGGAAATCCTAATTGGCTCCGTCTGTCAATCTCCATCATGCAAGGGAGAAAAACAGGATGGACTTGCCCCCAAAACATGTTGCCTTTCGGGTTTAAAAAAAAATGTCTCCTTTAGGAGATTTGAACTACGCATTTATCCCCCCAGGGAAAGCAAGACTCGTAAAGACGCCCAGGACATTGGATGGATCCTGAAGGGGACCCGAAGGCTGCAACCTTTCTCTGACTGGGCACAGACTGTGGCCTCCGTCCTTGGTCACGGAGGGAACACACTGCCTATCCAGGTGGCTGCTCTGGCTGGCCGAGGCGCGGTCATCCGAAAACACAGTGGTTTCTGCAGATGAGTGACGTCGACGTCCCAGGCTGCCTGGCTTAGGGCCGAAGTGCCATTTCCTGGCACAGAGAGAGCTTGGCGCTCTGTGGTTCTAATGGGATTTTGCATGGGCTTAAAAACAAGAAAGCAACTTGTTTGAACTTAATCAGATCTGCAAAGACCCTATTTCCAAGTAACTCACATCTCTAGGTTCTGAAGGTTAGGACATCAACATATGAATTTGGTGGGGACGCAATTCAGCTCATAACCATGGGCTTTCCAACGACCCCACCCAGGAATAGGATGATACAGGTGGAACACAATTTCCTACCGGAATAATAATCCTGGGTGAAGGCAAGCGATCGGTCCTGGCGCCCAAGCTACATCCAAAGACCCGGCATCTTGAGAGTATCAACCTCAAGATTCCGGCTGTGACATTGTATCAGTTTTGCAAGATGATCCTCTTCCCTGAATTACATGTTACGGCTGCGTGTGAATCTACAGCCATCTCACAGTAAACAGTGTATCTGAAAAACAACACCCGACAGACCCGCAAACCTCACGCACGTGGCTTTCCCCGGGTGCCTACCCTGGTCCGTGTGCAGCAGGCAGGAGACGGGCATCAGAAACACGGCCAGCCAGAGGAAAGCCATGGAGAAGGCAGGTCCCTGGGGAGGGAGGGCGTGTGCTGGAAGAGAAGAGAGCATTACCTCGGGGTGTGGTTCTGGGGTGGAGGAGAGAGGCGGGGAGGCTGTTGAGCCCTTAGGGAACAACATTCCAGGACGTCTAGGAGGAAAGTCTCCCGTGCGTGTGCATGTGTGCATGCGGTTGTGTGTGCACACATGTACAGATGCGTGTGTGTACGTGTGTGCATATCCATGTGTGTACACGTGTGCATGCCTGTGTGTTTATATGCCTGTGTGTGCAAATACGTGTGTGCGTGCGCACGTGTCTTGTGCACGTCTGTGTGCATGTGCCTGCCTGTGTGTGTGTGCACGTGTGTGCATCTGTGTGTATATGTCAGCCCCCGCCCCGGGGTTTGAACACGCTCTTGGCTCCAGCCTCATCCAGAGACCGGGAAAGCACACGCCACCCGAGTGCCAGGAAACACTTTGATCACAAAGCCGTGGAAGGAAGTTTAATTAAAAGTCTGAAATCGACGCAGACCAAATTTCCTGAACGGACCGAGTTACAGGAACTGAACGCTGGGCTGTGCCAGCGTCCCAGCCGGGAGTGTTTCCCAGGGTCCCCATGAAGCCCCCATGCAGGCTGGCCCTCCCGGACCCTCACCCAGCTGGCCGGTCTTCTGCACCCACCCCGGCCGTCAGCATCAGGGTCTCCTGGTGGACCCTCATTCCTCCCCACCCTGATGCTTCTTTTGTAAATGTCGCGAGCGCCGTGGGGGCCGACTGGTGGCTGCCACACAAGTAGACGACCCCACAGCAGAGCCTCAGACCCTCGCCTGCCATGGGGGCCACCCCCTTCACCAGGGGTCAGGCTCTCTGTGCACAAAATGCACCCCCTCCAGGCCACTCCACCTGGAGAAACTTGGCTGGGATGGAAGATCGGGGCCACGGACTCTCCCCACCTCGTTCTGGGCCTTCCTGTCCCCCATCGTGGGACCCAACCCGGACTCCATCGGGGGTCTCACCTGCTCTCCCCACCCAGTCCTGAGGCTCCCAGATTTTGCGTCTCAACACTGGGACCGAGAATGGTCTCCAACAGGTGCCAACTTTTGCACAAATCTGGCAGAAGATGCTGATACGCACAGTGCTTCCCGCTGAGCCCGGGGGCAGGCCGAGAGACCCCCGTCCAGGAGACGGGGATGGGGAAGACCCAGAATTGCCTGTCCCTCGGGACCCATCCAGGGACAGATATCTCATAATCCATTTGTAATGCAGGGACTAGGGTGAGGAGAGCGAGGCATTGGGCACAAAGTTGAAGGGGGTGCCCCCAACCCATCGTCACGATAAATAACATTTTAGCGCAACATTTACAAAAGTTCAAAGTGATAAATGCATGATGAGGAAAAGATCAGAATTTTAAACAAATACATGACAAGATGGCCTGGGACTCACCTTACTTAATGAAGACAGGTCCAGCAGCCCCACTGTGTCCCGGGGGCAGTGGGCATCGGTTCCTGTCTGCTCCGGTGAGTCAAGCCCCCACATACACAGAGGGGGTCCAGCGTAGTGACGCTGACCCCATAAGGCATCTTTCCCCTCTCGAAGATGTTCACATCCCTTAAAGAGCCAAATTGCACTAACCACGTCGTCGTAGCTGGCTGTTCCCCAAATTATGAAGGGAAGGGGCCGGCCTGGAGAAAACTCAGCCCCCAGACGTGAGCATGGGACTGGGGTCAGCGCATAAGGGGCCAGATAAGGGGGAACGGGGCTCAGGACCCTGCTGCCTCGGGGGAGGGGACGTGAGCCCGTCTCTCCGCCAGTGACAGTGGAGGATGCTGCGGCTAGCGGGTCACGAAGAATCAAAAGTCCTGCCAGAGACTCAGACGGGGTGGGCGCTCATGACCAGGTGAATGTCAGGGGTCTGGAGCCCCCACCCTGGGGGAGCCAGGGGGTGAGTGCCCTGTCACGGGGCTGCCCCAAATGCAGTCCTCGGCACCCCCATCAACATCATCGCTTAGGACCTCAGTCCGGGCAGCAATCTTGAGGGGAGGCCCAGGGAGCTGCGTTTTTAAATGTTTATTTATTAATATTTTTGTCGAGGTGAAATTCACATCCCATAAAACTCACCCTTTTAAAAGGCACGATTCGGCGGCATTTAGCACATCCACAGGGTTGTGCAACCATCGCCTCTATCTGGTTCTGGCACATTCTCATCACCCCAAAAGGAGACCTTGTCACCATCAGCAGCGACTCCCCATCTCCGTCCCCCAGCCCCTGGCAAACACTAATTTCCCTATTCTGGACATTTCATATAAATGGGATCACACACTCTGTGGCCTTTCGTGTTTGTTTCTCTCACTGAGCATCACGTGTTCAAGGTCCATCCAGGTTGTAGCCGTGTCAGTGCTTCACTCCTGTTCATGGCTGAGTAATATTCCACTGCGTGGGGGACCATGTTCTGTCTGTCCGTTCATCCACCGATGGCTGTGTCCACCTCTTGGCGACCGTGAATCGTGGTGCCATGCAGGATGTCTGTTTCACAAGCCCTTCATGGCCAACTGAGTCCCACGAGGGCTTTGAGGACCACGGACCCTGGGGACCCAGCCCCCAAGCAGCTCCCAGGCAGGCTGCACTGGACGTCAGGAACAAGCCCACTGCCCAGCCTGGTCCAGCGCCCCCCAACAGAAACAGCCCTATAGCCTCATTTGCATGTTTACATTTTCCAGTGGCCACTTCAAAAAAGGTGAAAAAGTGTCAAAAATACATTTTCTTGCTACATCTCTTTAACTGAACACAGCAGCCCGTTCCCATTTCAGCCTGTAACACTGATTACATCACTGTCACAATTCTTAGCGAGATACGCAGCATCCTCATGCTGAATCTGGGGTGCGTTGCCCACGAACCCCGTATCTCAGGGGAACCCGCCGTATTCAGATGCTGGGGGTCCCCCGGGGCTGCAGCCCCTGCCGCCTGCCTTCTCTCCCTCGTCCTGCCCTGAGACGGAGCGGGGTCTTACCTGGGACGCAGAGCAAAGTCCAGGGGACGGAGGCAGCCCCCTCCTGGCGCTCGCCCAGCCGTCCTGGAAGTCCTTCCTCCGGGCTCCCCCTTCCCCCGTATTTTCTCAGCTGTGCTGGAGGACGGCTCCCCAAAGAGAAACCGAAGCTTCCTTTCTCCCGATTGATTCAGCTTTTTTATAGTCTCCGGGTGGGGCCCCACCCCTGAAAATCCCACCCAATGAGGGTGGGGCATGTGACCCGGCCAGAGACCCCCGCCCCCCCTCCCTCCGTCTGTTTCTGTCTGTGGCTTAAACTTTGGGGTCAGCAGAACGGGAACAGCTGCGGGCTCTCCCTGGAACCAGCGTGCTTTTTCTCAAAAGTGTGCTTTTCTATTCTCATTTTTCTCTGCCCGTTCCTCTTTGTCATCGTCCTAAGCGCTGCTCACCATTCACCCTGCTTGGGCAATTTCCTGAGGCGGTGAATTAACCCCAGGAGTGTGAATGGCCCCCGGGCCGTCTTCCTCCTGCGGTCCCAACGGAAAGACCCCTGCCGCCCTCCCGGGCAGGAAGGTGACCCTGTGTCCCCAATTCCGTAGCTGCTCAGGGCTTACGGGGTCAAGGCCCATCTTCGTGTGGCATGTGCCAAGGGCCCCCTGGTTTCCTTTGCAGCTGAAATCCATCACGTCCCCTCGCTCAGACCCTCCTGGCCATCCCTGGTCCTCATGTACAGCGGCCACCTCTGCGGTCCGTCTGGTCATCGCTCCCAAGTTCAAGCCCCACCCCCCCTTCCCTGCAGCCTTCTCCCCCGAGGCTGGCTCCTTTATGGGTTGAATTGTGTCTCCCCTCATCCCCCCAGATGTATGTCCACCTGCGATCTCAGCAGGCAAATTTATCCGGAAACAGGGACATCAAAGGCGTCCTTGATTGAGAGAAGACAGACTCGCACTGGAAGTGGGTGGTTGACGGGTCCAGCAGGACCAGGGTTCTTATAAGAAGATGATCAGGGGGACCTAGAGACCCACAAGGAGAACGCAGCCACGTGGAGACGGAGGCAGAGATGGAGGGAGGCGGCCACCAGCCCAGGGACGCCTGGAGCCCCAGAAGCTGGAAGAGGCAGGAAGGACCCTCCCCTGGAGCCTGTGGAGGGAGCGCAGCCTTGTGACCCCTTCATCTCAGACGTCTGGTCTCCAGCACTGGGGGAGGGTGAATTCCTGTGGTTTAAGCCCCTGGTTGGGGGTCCTTTGTTATGGCTGCCCCAGGACACTCCTACATTCGCCCACTGTCCTCAGATCATGAATCTAGGTGGCCGACCAGTCCCACTTGGAGACGAAAGCAGCTCTCCCCCCAAAGGAAGGACCAGACCCTTTCTCCACCTCCCTCCTCCACATCTCAAGAATTCAGGCAATTCCGAAATGTGTGGTGTTGGAAATGCAAAGACCCCTCGGTCTGGGACCCACAGCAGCGCTGTGGGTGGTCTAGGTGGACGTGGGGGACGGATGGGATCAGGGATGATGAGGAGTCCAGAGTGGACCCCACCCACAGGACTGCCCACCATCGTCCAGCTGAGCCTGAGCTGGCCCCTTCTCCACGGCAGCGTGCACCCCGATGCTCTGGAGGTGGAGTTGAGATGCGGATTCTGATGCACAGGCCTGGGGGGGCATTCCAACCAGCTCTGGGTGATGCCCCACAGGGCAGGTGCACAGCTCCAGGTGTGGAGAGCACGGAGCACGGGCGAGAGGCAGAAGGCAGGGGCAGGGGACCTCAGGGGACAAAGAGGAACTAGAGATGCCATCGGAGGAACCAGCTCCTCAGGCAGAAGTGGGGGCTGTGAGAGATAAGGAGACCAAGATGACCCGAGAGGTTGCCCCCCATTACAACACACCCGGCTCCTCCCGCCACTCAGGACTCTGATAAGAGAGGTGAGGCCAGAAGTGGAGAGGTGAGTCAGATCAAGATGCGGGGTGCAGACACGGCCTCCTCTGGCTCCCCGGCACCACCAAATGGGAGGGGGTCTGGCTTCCCTCTCTTTCTTTCTTTCTTTTTTTCTCTAAAAGACCAGAACAAAAAGAGGCCACAACAGAAAAGCATCGTGGGGGCTGGAAGACCGAAGGACGGTCGGTAATGGACTAGCAGACCAGAGAAAGCTGAGCCCTCACTGGCCGTGGGGTCAGGTGAGATGTACCCCAGTGTTTGCAGCATAAGTGGCTGGAATTCAGAGGCCCCCGGGCATCCAGAGGTGGGGAGGAGGGAGGGACAATCTACAGACCATGGGTCACACGTCTGCTTCCCAAAGGCTATACCCCCGGGTCCACCCCACGCCCATAGCCCGGCTGGTGTCACCTGTAACCCCAAAGGAGGCTTGAGGTTTGGTCTCTGGAGGGTCTCTGGACAGGGTCTCGGGGAGTGGAGGCGATTAAGGCACATTTGCATGGAAATGCGGGGACCCCCTTCCTCCACTGACTTCCAGAATGCCTCCCTCTCTGCAGACGGGAAAGCCCTCTCTGCAGAATGTGCCTCCAGGCCCCACCCGCTCGGTCCAAGCTTCCCCGCCACCTGTTCAGTCCCTCGTCCTTGAACAAGAGCCAACAACCAAAATTTACGAGCTGTCGGAAAATTGAACCCAAAACAGACAAAGAAATGGGGGTGGAGGGTGGGAATCAAGTTACAGGAAAGACACGAGTCACAGGGTTGAAAGCTTTTCAAAAATTGTTAACACTCACAAAAGCACAACAGGACCAGAGGGGGAAAAGGCATATTAAGAAAACAAAAAGAAGTCAAGAATTTGGTTGTGACAATGTTGCAAATAAATGTTACAAATAAAATCCACTGATGTTTTGAAAGATAAAGGTGAGAAAAACTACAAAGTATCAAAAAAGAAAAACATCCCAGAAAATGCAGATAGTAAGAAAATGATAGAACAGGACCGGCCCACCCTATGTTCAAGTAAGAGGGGTTGCAGAAAAAACTAAAGAGAAGATAGATGGAGGAATCTTCGCTGATTAGTTCAGAACATTTCTCAGTGCCGGAGGACATGAGTTCCCCATGGAGGGGGTCATGGAGAACTGGGCGTCGTGATGAAGGAAGGCCATGTCAGCACGCTCCTCCAGAACGTGAGGGACAAGCAGAAGATTCTAGAACCTTCCAGAGAGAAAATCAACCTTGGATGTTACAACACAAGGCCTTAAAAAAATCTGGGAAAAAATATAAATAAGATTTATGCCTTACAATTCTATGCCAGGACAAACTTTCTGCCTGAGCACAGACGTGGTCAGGTGAGCACGGTCTCAAAATGTTGACCTACCAAGCATCCTTTGTCAGGAGGATCCCGAAGGGTGAAAAACTATAAACCAAGAAAAAAGAAGACACAGGACCACGGATCCACCCAATAGAGAAGTGAGGGGACATGGGTAGCAGTTCCCAGGGAGACAGCTGTCCACCCCAGGCACGGACAGCAACTGGTCCAGATGGCTCTGGACTCAGATCTGCTCTGGAGCAGATCCAAAAAACTACGAGAAATTTCTCCAAGAGGATGAAAAGTGTAGACCGCCAAATGGGTCTGAACATGGCGGGAGGAAATTTAGCCAATTGGCAGCAGTGAGTAGTGTTTACGTGGTAATCGTTGGGTACATCCTCAAGACTGAACCACCCACCAATATGGCGGCACTATGTTGGAGGATGGAGGCCATGAGTGCACCTTGGGATGGACTTTTCAGGACGTGGTGGGCGGCGTTGAAAGAAACTGAACCCACATCTTCCACAGCGGAATCAACAGTAAACGCCTAAAATTGAGAAACCCAGAAGCGACAGAATAAACATTATTTGCAGCATAGATGGAGGTCATCCAAACATGGTTGGTTCTGATATTTTTTTCCCAACTCCAGTGAAGAGTGTTAGACGCAGGTGGAATGGCCGGGGACCATGGGTTGGGTCCCTTCTCGGTCACCCAGTAGCCAAGTGACCCCAGAGAAGCCACCAGCCCTTCTGCACATCCCTGTTGCCTCTGGGCTGCTGTGGGGTTCAGAGACGGACAGTGGCGTCCAGAGGTGGCGGTCCACACCGTGACCCCAGCCGTGGAGCGTCTGGGCCTCTGAGATGCTTCGCATGTGATCATCATCTCTAAGGAGAGAGCCAGAACGGAGCCCCGTGGCCCCAGGTCCCCGTGGGCAACTGTCAAGTCTTTTCCATCTTTCTTGGGGAGCCTGGTCACCCAGAGCCAAGATGTTTCCAAGTTGCTGCCTCATCTCAGCTCAGAAATGTAACGTCCGGTCCAGCGTCACGGTTGCCAGGAATCTTGTCGAAGGAAGATTTGCATCGGTGGTCCGGCCTGGGAGGCTCCTGGGGGCGTCTCCCCTCTGCCTCCCACCTCGCCTCCTGTCCGGAGGTGGGTGTGGGGGTTTTGGGGGCAGCTGCCTCTGAGAGGGGGTCCCCTGTGATGGATGAGGGGACAGGGTCCTGACCCCAACCCTCTCTGGGGGTCTCCAGTGCCCCCCATCAGCTTCCTGCAGTGGATATCGGTCCCCACTCCCTGACCCGGGGCACCTCGGCCCCCTTGCAGGAGGAGGGCAGGGTCCTCCCCTCTGCCCTTCACTCCTTTACCCAGAGGGAGGAGGCAGGGTCTGGCCCCTAAGACCCCGGTCCTGGGAGCACAGACCACGTCCTCAGAGCCGGCCCTCGTAACCCATCTCCCCGGCTCGGGGCTCGAGGTGGGCACCCCGATGCCCTCGGGGATTCTGGCCTCTGAGATTCCTTTCTTCTCCAAAAGATGCCCAGTGCTGTCTTCCCTGGAGACCCCTGTCCTCCCCCGTGAGCTTTCTGCCTGGCTGGGTTCTGGGACCCTCCCAGGTCCCCTGTAGGGTTCCTGTCCCCACTTGCTCCTGTGGCCTCTCCTGTCTCCAAGGGCTGTGTGAAGCCCCCATTCATGACCCTTATTAACTTCCAGCCCACAGCGAGAGCCCCCTATTCCCGGGTGTTTATTTCCTTGAATCCTCTCACTGGTCCTTAATTCACAGATGTGGGGCCGCACCCCGGGAGACGCAGCTGATCCGTAAGGGTTTTGGCAGAGGGCAGAGATGGGGGTCCTCGGCCCCTCACTTTTCAGAGAATGCTCTTTACGACAGGCAGAGGGACGGACCCAGAATTTCCCTCCACCATGTTGCACATGCACCCAGAATCCCCTGGGACAGGGCATGCTCTCTCGGGGACACGGCCAGCTCTGCGAGGAGGATGAGGCCGGCAAGACCCTTCCCCTCACAGCGAAACCCTTGATCAGGGGCAGCATGGCTCTCAGGGGTGGGCTCCTAGGCAGATGGGGCCACCCTAATCCAGGAGGACCCCATCTGGAGATCCTTAATTAATCCATCTGCAAAGTCCCCTCTGCCATGTCAGGTCACACACTCCCGAGTCCTGGGGATTAGGGTGTGGATATGTTGGGGGCCATTACCGAACTGACCAGTGTCTATGACCCTTCCCAACTGCAGTTTGCAGAGGTCCCAGCACATCCTCCCTGCACTTCCTGGGATGGATTAAACAGGATGCAGTCAGGCTCCCCACCCACTGTACCCTTTAAATGTGCCCCAGCCAGTGACATCTGTGGAGCTCAGAGACAAGCGAGTCGATCCTGCAAGTCCCAGCTACTCCAGCCTCCGCCCTGGGGGCTAGGAAGGACCCACAGCCCTGCCTTTCCATGTGTGGTCCCAGATACCCCATGGGCTCTGAGGTCATGCCACCCCTGCAATCCCGGAGGTCTTCCTGGCAGGAGGGTCAGGCGGGCCTGGTCCCCGTGACCCCATTATCGCCTGCGGGATTCCCCCGAGATGAAGGGCTTCCCTGGTGAACTTTCCCTGTGAAAACATATCTGGCCTCGCCCTCCGCCCGCCCCCCTCACCTGCAGGGGCCCTGGGGAGGACACTTCTGGCTGTAAGATTCCCAGCCCCCCGCTTCCTCCAGGAAACCAGCGGACCCGTCGGCCCAGGGCGGCCTCAGGCTGCGGGGACGCAGGTCTGTGCTCTTCTGCAAAGACCCTGTTTCCATATAAGGTCCCACTCTGAGGCTGCAATGGACGTGAACTGGGGGCACCGTTCACCCCAGCACACTGACTGGAAACGGCAGAGGGGATTCACGTCCCCAGCCCAGTGAGCTGCAGAAGGATGGAGATGAGCTCCTCCTAGATGAGGGTGGCCCTAAATCCAATGACAGTGTCCTCATCAGAGACAGAAGAGGAGACACAGACGCAGAGGAGAAGCCACGTGGAGACGGAGGCAGAGATGGAGGGAGGTGGCCACCAGCCCAGGGACGCCTGGAGCCCCAGAAGCTGGAAGAGGCAGGAAGGACCCTCCTCTGGAGTCTCCAGGGGGAGCGCAGCCCTGCGACCCCTTCGTCTTAGATGTCTGGGCTCCAGGACGAGAGAGGATACATTCCTGTGGTTTAAGCCCCCTGTTTGGGGTCATTTGTTTCTGCCGCCCCAGGAACCTCGTATAATAACAACTCTCCCTTTTTCTTCTCCCATTTCTCCCCACTGCCCCCTCTGGCCTGCAGCCTCCTGCCCTGGGTACCTGACCCCAGTCCCAGGAAGCAGGACTCGGCCAGGCCCCGGAGTCCCCATGCCCCCAGTGCACACAGTTGACCCGTCCGTTCTGGAACCTGCCGCAGCTGACACGGCCTCAGGCCGACTTCCCGCTCTCTGATTTTTTATTGAAATCCATCCCTGTAAATCAGAGGCTCCCCGGGTCTGGCTCCCCCATGGAGCCTGTGGACCTGCTGTTTTGAAGAGAAGCCTATCTTGTCTGCACAGAGGTCCCCACAGCCTCCTCCCCGTAATCTCGACGCCCCGCCGGCCCCTTCCCCGTTATCGCTGTGGGCGCCTTGACCAGGCGGCCTGTCAGGGTTGCGACACGGTGGGTCTCGGTTCACGGGCTCCGCCGGCCGCGGCGACCGAAGGCGTCTCCCTCAGGGCGGAACGTTGTCTTTTTCACGTTCCCTTGAAAGATGCTGACTCTCAGCTCGTCTTTATCTCGCTTCTGCCCCAAACCGAAAACATGGACATTTTGAAACTAAAATCTTCCTTATCAGCAGCCACTACCTCTTGTGCAATGCATCTTCCTTCACAGTTCTGACTTCTGCACGGATGAGGCAGTTCCCCCTAATCAGACCGGGCGGCCGACGGCCGAAAGATGAGCTGACATCCCGGTCACTTGTCTGGGGCCGTGGGGGTGGCTGACGTCGGCCACCTCAGGGGGCTGTTTGTCATCCTTTTCCTCCATTTCTTTGTTCATCCTTAAAGCTCTGTTTGAGGCATAGACAGACAGACAGACAGAGAAAGACACAAAGAGAGACAGACAGAGAGAAACAGCAAGAGATGGAGACAGAGAGAGAAGGTGGAAACCATCCGAACATCCACAGATGGGTGAACGGATAAACAGAACGTGGTCCATCCACACAGTGGAATATTACTCAGCCATGAAAAGGGAAGCAGCTCTGACATGGCTACAAGGTGGATGGACCTCGATCCTGTGACGCTCACTGAGAGAAGCCAGACACGAAAGGCCACATAGTGTGTGATTCCAGTTATATGAAACGTCCAAAATAGGTAAATTCCTTGAGACAGGAAGTGGATTACTGGTTGTCAAGTCCTGGGGGAGGGGGATGGAGAGTGACTGGTCATGGGGATGGGGTCTCCTTTTGGGGTGATGAGAATGCGCTGGAACCAGATAGAGGGGGTGGTTGCACAGCATTGTGAATGTGCTAAATGCCACTAATGGTAAATGTCATGATATACATATTTTACCAAGAGAGACAGAGAAAGAGAGATGGAAGTTCTGAGTGTTCCTTCCATGGGAAAAGTTCTGGGGAAAACGTGGAGACTACCCCCAGGATTATCTGAAGCCTCAACAGAATCTGCAGTGGATTCCAATAACCCCAGACACAGGTCTCCATCTCTCACCTCAGAGAACAGTATAAATCGTGTGCATTTTTTATAGCTGCATAATATTCCATCGCATGGCTGTGCCCTCATTTATGGGGTGGTCACTAAATGCTGTGTGGTAACTACAGCTTCATGGAGAAGTGTTTTGTGGTTGGGGCTTCCAGACGGCTCACTCTGGGTAAGACGGGGAGCAGACCCCTGTCCAAACGCCCTCTGGGGCTGGTGTCGGGCTGGGGTCCCCAGCCCAGACCACCTGGGGCAGTGGGCGGTCAGCTGGACTCGAGGCGGCAGAGGCTGCAGCTCCGGGAAGGTGACGCCAGTGTAGACGGCCAGATGGAGGGCTGGAAGTAGGGGCCAGTGGGTGCAGAAAGGAAGCCATTCCAGAAGCTTCCAGGGCCCCATTGGGACAAGTGTGTGGACTGGGCAGGGGGGCTCCCTCCCGTTCCCCCCCAGAGCCCACCCGGCGCCCAAACCCTAACAGAGCCGAGGAGGCGGCACCCCACACAGGTCACTCTCCTTCCCGTCCCCGCCACTTGCCAGGTGACAGAATTCCTGCAAAGCCCTCCATATTGCAGAAGCCCAGGCTCCCACACTTGGTTTTTCTTCCAACTTAACCACTTTATCTTCACTGTAAAAATGGGGCATTTTTTTTTGCATCAAACACAAACCTAAAAAAGGGGGACAAAGTCCTACAGTTTGAAGATAACCACCCCGACGTCCCGGTGCCGGATTCCACGTCTAGGCGTGTAGGCACACGTGTGCACGCACACGCCCCTTCACCCGCACGGAACTCACCCCGCGTGCTGCCCTGTAACTGCTCCACTTTGCAGAGAGGCCGCCGTGCGTCTGTCTCCCCGCGTGCAGCGACAAACCTCCGTCGCCTCCCACAGCTCCCGCTTCGCCTACACCCTGGTTTTAAAACAAGTCTGTGAAGGTGCATTCAGCTGCTTCTGCCCTTATCTTCGGTATTAGACGCGGTGCTCCGCGAAGGGCGGGGTGTCTGCACCTTTGCCGCCTGCCGGCTCGGGTGTGGCGGGTCAGCTCTCGGCCGCCAGCGTGCACGTGGCCACACGGAGCCTTCGGGAGGGAGCTGGGGTGTTTCACGTCCGGCTGGTGCACGACGCTCCTCCGTCTACACGTTGTGCTTTCTTTGCTGTGTCTCGTGTTGCTGATGGCGGGTCCTGCGTCCGGCCCCTCAGAGAAACGGCCACGGGACGGCGTGGCTCCCGTGGAGGTGGGGCGGTGCCTCCATCCAGACACCAAGCTCTGCTCGACTTTTCACACCGATGGGGACGCCCGCCTCCCGTCCCCCCGACCCTGCCGTGCAAACAGCTCGTTTAAATGCAATGGCACACATGTTACCTCAGGGACAATCTCCTCACCCAACAAAGATAAAAATAAAAATAATAAAAATAAAGGCAATGGGAGAGCCAGAGGGGACACATATGCACGATGACGGAGAAAGACTAGACTATTGGTGGTGAGCACGGTGCAGTCTATTCAGAAGCTGATATATAATAACACACACCTGAAATGACACAATGTCATAAACCAGTGTGACCTCAACAAAATAATCTATAAAAAGAAGACTCGTGGATACAGAGAACAGACGGTTGCCAGAGGCAGGGGGCTGCGGGCTGGCCAAAATGCGTGAAGACGGGCAAAACGGACAAACTTCCGGTTACAAAACAAAGCAAGTCCCGGGGCCGCCAGGCACCAGCGTGGTGGCTGCCGTTCGTAACACCGTGTCGCACCTTTGCAAGTTGCTAAGGGCGTAGACCTTAAAAGTGCTCATCAGGAGACGATAATTTGCAACTGTGTGTGGGGACGGAGGTTAACTGGACTCACGGTGCTGGTCGACGTGCAACATCGACAAAGATCGAATCGTCGTGCTGTACATGAAACTAATATCATGTCACATGTCAATTATATCTCGGAAAAAAAGGAGAAAAGAAAAAAAACAATGAGAAAATTAATCAAGGAACCTCAACAGGCGCAAATTACACGTGCAAATTATCCACCGGGAATCCGCGTCCTCCTTTTCCTCGCACACCCTCCGACCTTGTGTTTTCGGCTTGGGGGGCGTCCTTCAGGAATTTGGGGGGCACACCTGCCCCCCAAAGGGAACCCAGTCCGGGACTGTTCTGGAGGCCGGCTGCCTCCATATTTCATCACGGTGAGGTTTGCTAACTGCACAACAGGGACCTGCGATCAACTGTCGCTCCGTTTCCAGCTTTGTGCCGCGAGGGAGGAATCTGGGGGGACCCGGCACGGACGCCCTCGCCCCGTTTCTGGTCGCGTCCCCAGGGAGAGGAGTGAGTGCAGCGCTCAGCGTGGTCCACGGGGCCCAGTGGACTCAGAGGCGAGTGGACAGAAAAGCCGTGGGGCGGGAGGTTGACGGCGGTGCTGCAGGTGTCATCAGAAACCTGTCACGGGCCGCATACAACTGACATTTTCCGCGTCGTCGGGGGGCCGTGCTGAACCCACAACTTCCGCTTGTCCACTCGCAAACAACCGAATTTCCTCCACCATGAGGACGTCCTCGGGGTCCTGTGAGCCCGGTGGCAGGTCGCCCCCATCCCAGGCGATCTAAGAGAGACAAGACAGAGCTGAGTCGAGACCACCCGCTCGAGTCCCGGGTTCTCCCATAGAGAAAGACGCTGTGAAGAATAACATGATTCTCATCAGCTGGAAGGTGGAAGCAACCCGGATGCCCATCCGTGGATGAACGGATAAATAGATGTGGTCCATCTGTGCAGTGGAATATTACGCAGCCATGAACAGGAGAGAAGCACTGGCATGGCTACAATGTGGATGGACCTTGAACACAGGATGCACAGTGACAGAACCAGACACAAAAGGACGCATTGTGTGTGATTCCAATGCCCACCCGTCCGTCCACCTCTGACCCCTCCAGGACCCTCAGAGGTCACCCCAGCCCCCAGGACTCAGAGGTGACCCTGAGGAACAACGGAGTGGAGAATTCTCACTTGGACGATGGCAGCTTCCTCCAGCCTGGACAGTGGTGGCTGCCAAGACCCAGGTGGGTGGTGGCTTCATAACTTGGGGAGGCACCCCCAGATTTAATAGGGGGTGACCCCGGCCAGCCTGAGATTGAGACTAGGGCTGAGGGGTGGAGCGTCCACCTGGGAGGTATTAGGGTGGAAAATAATATCCACCTGCCGGTTGCTCTTGGGTCTCATGGAAATGGCATTTCCAGGACCCCACGTTTGAAAAGGGGGGACCTGGGAGGAATTTGGGGGTCGCCTGTCCGGTGTAAAGTGTGGGCTTTGGAGGGGACCCCGGGAAGGCCGGCTCATGTCTGCTTACATCTGTTCACTCAGCAATGCCTCCCCGTGGGACATGGAGACATAAGCACCCCCCACAAACTGTCACCACCCCCTAATTTTATCCACGAACCCTGAACTCTGCTGCCGGGGCAGACAGGCCTCCATGGGAGCCCAGGGGAGCCGAGGGAACGGCTTCCAGCCCCGAACTGGAGCTCCTATTTGGGGGTGTCCCTGTTTCATCACACGGGAGCATGTGGGGGCTCAGAAGGGGAAGGGAGGGTCCCTCAACCAATGATGGGCAGGCGGCCCCCCAAAAAATTCACGCCCACCGGAACCCCAGGAGGCAACCTTATTTGCAAACAGGGTCTTTGCAGATGTAACCAGTTAAGGATCTTAGATGAGGCCATCAGGGTTTCCAGGATGACCCCTAAGAGGGAGACCCCAAAACCCAGGGACCCCCCAGGGCTGCCCAGCCCAGAGGAAGCTCACACCCTGCCCGTCCTTCACTCCGAGAGTCCATTCTTTCCCAGGCTGCGTATTTCGGGTTTCTGCGTGCCCAGACGGACGGATGCCTGCGGTGCAGACAGCTGGCCGGCCGTGGTCCCCTCTCCCTCCCCCAAGAGCGAGCCCACCCGTCGCCCCTCGCCTGCACACCGGGGTCCAGCCCTGGGTGGGCCGGCCGGATGTCGGGGAGCTGAGGGGGCCCCGGCCCACGGACTCCTGCAAAGACCCCCGGGCTGCATGTTCTCCGAGCCCAAGCTGGGGCGCGCTCACCTCCAGGTCGGGCAGCAGGGTGCTGGCTCCTTCCACCCTCACCTGTGGGATGGGGGGCAACAGCTTCTGCCTCAGGGAGAACCTGGAGAGAAGAGAGAGTAGGAAGGGCCGGCGGGCTGGCACCCTGGACGGCCCGTCCAGAGCAGCCGGCACCTTCCCTTCCTGGGGAAACCCGTGTTCCTCGGCGCGGCCGGGCTGGTGTGGGGCCCGGGTACCGCCGGCCGTGCGCAGACGCACCCCGATCTGCACCCGGATGCCCCGTGCTCAGCCCTGTGGCTTCCCCAAGGCCTCAGCTCTCGGCTCAGGAGCAGGTGGGCGGCTGGAGGGGCCCCAGGACCCTCCCGACACCCCCACCCTCCAGATGCCTACAGGTGGCCCCCAACGCCCCAGGTCTCTTCAGGCACCCCAGGACTTCTCCGAGACTCACCGGGAGCCCCAAATCTGTGCACGAGTCCCCCATGAAATTTTAAGCACCGAAAACTCTCGAAACACCCCCAGACTCTCCAAACTCGCAGGACCCTCCAGCCCTCTGATTTTGGTCTTTCCGTAGCAAATGGCCGGGGGAATTCCCTAGTGGAGGCCGGACGCCCCCACCCCATCCACACGCCCGCAGCTCTGTGCCGGGGTCTCGGGGACCCCCTTGCTCCGACACGCTGCTGGAATTGGGCAGACGTTTATCTGCCGCCATCCAGATCACGCACGTGTGTGACGAGGCCGCCCGGCAGCGCGGACACAGCCCTGGGTGTGCAGCCGGGTTTGACGGGCACCAACCCCGCGTCCACCTCCTGGACCGGCCGCCACCCTCTGGGCCTCACACGCCGAGAAACCGCCCGGGAGAGCCTCAGAGGCGCTGACTGCCACCCCCGTGTGGCGGATGCGAGCACAGCGCACGCCTCCATCACGTCCCCGTTGAACCAGGCGCTTCAGGGGGACCAGGGACAATCCCCCAGGTGTGCACAGGGGGAGAACCCCAAATCGTGCACCCCGGGGCATCCTCTGGACGACGCTGGGCTGCCGGGCGCCGTGCCCGGCTGGGACCTCAGAGCCCGCCGTCCGGACGCCGGCGGACGCTCTGCACACACTCCTGGCTTTGCATCTTCTTGCAAAAATCCTCATTTTAAAGAGCCTTGTTCCAGGCACAAAGTAATAAAAGCGTATCGTCGGGAAGGCAGGCAGGGAAGCTGACGGTCCTTCCGACCTTCTTCAGACGGAGGACCCGTGCGGCTGTGGGGCCGCACATGGCGGCTGTGACACCCTGTCCCCACGAGTGGTCCCCCATCTCCTCCCCCAGCCCCAGGCAGCCTTGATTCTGCTCCCCGGCCCCGGATCTTCCCTTTCCGGCCGTCCCCTAGGAACGGGGTCACGCGCCGTGCTCCCACTGCTGTCTCGCCTCCTGCGCCGCCTCCGGGCTCTGGGGGCTTACCTTCTACAGAGGAACATCAGGACCACGGCGAGCAAAGCTGCCGTCCCCACCACCAGCCCCACCAGGGCCACGAGGGCGCCGGTGGGATCCTGCTCTGGGGAGCCTGCTGGGGATGAGGGGCCGGGGGTCAGGACGGACGGAGAGGTCGGTTACGGACACATCAGCCCCACACCCGCCCCGTTATCAAGGGCCCTGGAGGGGGAGGCAGAGCTGGGGCGGAGGAGGAGAGAACTTCCAGACACAGGGACCCGACGGAGGTGGGAGCATCGGCAGGGAGGAATCTATCCTTCCTGGGGTCCTGCACCCACTCTCTTCCTGTCCCTGTCTCCTCGTCCCGCCACCACAGAAGACCCCACAAATACATTTCCACGAGGACACAGCTCACACCATGCAATGCCGTCCCTCTCAATGGATATTGACTTTCAACCCCACACTGCATAGCCAAGGCAATGAATGCGTAACTGTGAAATGTCAAGGGAGTCAGAGAGGTTTTTCCATTCTGATTATTGCAGAGGAGGCTTTCTCTTGGGAACTCTGACTCGACTCGTGTAGCTTGTGGTTTGGACCACTTCTGCGAGCCGCGGACCCGCTGCCTGGAGGGAAACCGGCTCGCACGGGGATACAGCAGCTCCTCTCAGGTGTGTGTGGGGGCGCAGCCCGTGTGGCTTTTAAGCATCCAGCAGGCGCATACTTAGAGCTCAGCCCCGGAATGGATCCCGAGGGACCCCTGGATGGAGGCCCCGGTGGGTCCCAACCTTGTGGGTTTTCTGCTACTTCTACGGGGCAGACGTGTTGGGGGGCTGCATGAGGGGCCCCCCGGGCTTTTCCAGCCAGGACCGCCTCTGTGGGGACGGGAACTGTTGCATCTGCAGACTTGTCACCGGGGGACAGCCCCTCCCGGCCCCAGGAGGGTGGGCAGAGGACCCGCCGGTGGGGACAGCAGTGGGGCGCCCCGGGCGCTCACTGAAAGCCAGCGTCGGGCTCCATGCACTCCAGACGTGCCCGTACTTGTGTTTCACCCGCGCCCGGAGGGTGTCCCCCGCCGTCACCGCCGAGCCGGGCAGCACGTACCGGTTGTCATCGCTTCCCAGCTGGAACACCTCGGAGAGAAGAGAGGGGCCTCTGGGACCGGCCCCTGTGACAGACGCTGAGCCGGGAGCGGGGAACAGGCGGGGGGCCTGACGGTCACTTCAGGTCCGAGCCCCAGAGTCCGTGCTCCGCAGAGGCCGGACACCCAGCGGGCGGGCGGGGGCCTCGGTCCTGCCCCTTTGGCCTGTCTCTCACGCCCGGAGTGGGGACCACGAGGGGCTTTGCGTCTGGACGTGGACCCTGCTCCACGCCCGTGGGTCACGGCTCTCCGGGCCGCGTCCGCGTCTCGGTCAGTGTCCAGCGTCCCCCACGCCCTTCGTAAGCAGGTTGCGTTATCCTGATTTTATACAGAAGTGACCGAGGGGCATGGTTTGCGGTGACCCAGCCGGACCCCGAATCTGACACCCCCGGACCCCCTGATCGGGCACCAGACGGCTGCCTTCTGCTCCCGCCCTGTGTGACCACAGGGGCCTCCTGGACAGGTCCGAGGTGTCCTCCTGGGTGAGGGCCACCTCTCCGTGCACCCTGGGGGCCCGGGATGTGTGAGGCCGCAGTGACCGGGAAGGGGGACATGGGGACCGGCTCGGGGAGCTGCAGGGCCGGCCCCGGAAGACGGAACCCAGGGCCACGGCAGAGGTCCCCCGGCCACCGGGGACGGCCCCCCACCCGGGCCGTGAGGAGCCACATATGCGGGTCGCACGACGCCCGGGCTGCACCAGACCCTCTTTCCACTTGTCAGGTCCACGGCGAGCGTGGTCCACGGGGCAGCATCCCACCTGCGGCCTCAGCATCCTCTGAATGCAGGCGGGACCCTCAGGCGCCCAGGTGATGGGTCAGAACACCTGACAGGTGTCAGTGTGTCCTCCTGTGTCTCTGATGAGGACACTGTCTCTGGATTTAGGGCCACCCTCCTCCAGGACGCCCTCATCTCCATCCTTCACTCAATCACATCTGCAAAGACCCTGTTTCCTGATAAGGTCCCGTTCTGAGGCTCCAAGGGACAGAAATTTCGGGGGCGCTATTCACCTCCCACGGGGCTGCATTTGGAAGAAGGACGTCGCTCGGACCACGGGCTGCACGATGACCGACTACCTGACCCGAGTCAGAGGCTTTCGAGAAACCACAGCTTCTCGATCCCAAATCTAAGCAGCTACGTGGTCAGGGCTGCACTTGGGGCGTCTGTGGGCCCCGCACACAGAGAAAGACAGAGATACTCACGGGGTCTCTCCTGTGGGAGCTGCCCTGTAAAGAAACAGCAAAGGAAACACGGTGAGGGGCTGTGTTTTCAGCATTATATGCAAATGTGGGAACCCAATGGAAACCCCAAAGTTAGTATGGAGATTATTTTAAGCCGAAGATATCTGGGATTCCACAGGTGCAGAAACAAGCTTCTCAAAGCTTCCCTTTTCTGCCTAAAAGCAGAAAACTTCCGGGACTGAGGAGAGCCAAAAATTCCCTCTTCAGGGAGACCTCACTCCCAGCAAGCTGGCTGAGAGCAAAAATACCATAAACTCCAGCTCCAGGGGAGTCTCGTGGCCACGAAAGAAACCAGAAAAGATCACCTGGACCTGCATTAAAAAACATCGTCACAAATTTATCTCCTGTTAGTTCTCCTAGAAACCCATTTATCTTTCCTAAAGAAACCCATTTGTTCTTCCCATAGAAGTCTTATTTATTCTCTTCCCTTTCCCCTATTAAATTGGTTAGATGAGTCTCTAGCTACTTAAGGAGTCACATCTTTGTGAACTCCCATATGCATATGAATAAACTTGGTTCTTTCTCCCCTGTTAATCTGTCTTTCGTTGATTTAGTTTGCATACCCTCAGGCACACAACCTAAGAGGGTAGAGGAAAAGATTTTCCCCCCCAACATGAAATTCCCTGCCTGTGAAGTCACCTCTGGCTGGAGGACGTGCTCTGGGGACGCTAGTGAGTGAAGGAGAACAGAGAGGGAACAGGAGCGTCGTGTTCTCATCCGTGAGCTTTCCAGTGTCTAGTGAGGAGGAAACGTCTCAGAGACCCTCAGTCATCACCAAGGTGTGTTCACCTGTGTCGTCCCCTGTCTGAGGTCACCTGTGTGGTCACCTGTGTGGGATCAGCTGTGTGCTCACCTGTGTCGTCCCCTGTCTGAGGGCACCCGTGTGGTCACCTGTGTGGGATCAGCTGTGTGCTCACCTGTGTGGTCCCCTGTCTGAGGTCCCCTGTGTGGTTACCTGTGTGGGATCAGCTGTGTGCTCACCTGTGTGGTCCCCTGTCTGAGGTCACCTGTGTGTGGTTACCTGTGTGGGATCAGCTGTGTGCTCACCTGTGTGGTCCCCTGTCTGAGGTCACCTGTGTGTGGTTACCTGTGTGGGATCAGCTGTGTCCTCTGAGGTCACCCGTATGTGTGGGATCAGCTGTGTGCTCACCTGTGTCGTCCCCTGTCTGAGGTGACCTGTGCGGTTACCTGTGTGGGATCAGCTGTGTGCTCACCTGTGTTGTCCCCTGTCTGAGGTCACCTGTGCAGTTCCCTGTGTGGGATCAGCTGTGTCCTCACCTGTGTCGTCCCCTGTCTGAGGTCCCCTGTGCGGTTACCTGTGTGGGATCAGCTGTGTCCTCTGAGGTCACCCGTATGTGTGGGATCAGCTGTGTGCTCACGTGTGTCGTCCCCTGTCTGAGGTCCCCTGTGCGGTTACCTGTGTGGGATCAGCTGTGTCCTCACCTGTGTCGTCCCCTGTCTGAGGTCCCCTGTGCGGTTACCTGTGTGGGATCAGCTGTGTGCTCACCTGTGTGGTCCCCTGTCTGAGGTCACCTGTGTGTGGTTACCTGTGTGGGATCAGCTGTGTCCTCTGAGGTCACCCGTATGTGTGGGATCAGCTGTGTCCTCACCTGTGTGGTCCCCTGTCTGAGGTCCCCTGTGTGGTTACCTGTGTGGGATCAGCTGTGTGCTCACCTGTGTGGTCCCCTGTCTGAGGTCCCCTGTGTGCGGTTACCTGTGTGGGATCAGCCGTGTCCTCTGAGGTCACCCGTATGTGTGGGATCAGCTGTGTCCTCACCTGTGTGGTCCCCTGTCTGAGGTCCCCTGTGTGTGGTTACCTGTGTGGGATCAGCTGTGTCCTCTGAGGTCACCCGTATGTGTGGGATCAGCTGTGTGCTCACCTGTGTCGTCCCCTGTCTGAGGTGACCTGTGCGGTTACCTGTGTGGGATCAGCTGTGTCCTCACTTGTGTCGTCCCCTGTCTGAGGTCACCTGTGTGTGGTTACCTGTGTGGGATCAGCTGTGTCCTCTGAGGTCACCCGTATGTGTGGGATCAGCTGTGTGCTCACCTGTGTTGTCCCCTGTCTGAGGTCACCTGTGCAGTTCCCTGTGTGGGATCAGCTGTGTCCTCTGAGGTCACCCGTATGTGTGGGATCAGCTGTGTCCTCACCTGTGTCGTCCCCTGTCTGAGGTCCCCTGTGCGGTTACCTGTGTGGGATCAGCTGTGTGCTCACCTGTGTGGTCCCCTGTCTGAGGTCACCTGTGTGTGGTTACCTGTGTGGGATCAGCTGTGTCCTCTGAGGTCACCCGTATGTGTGGGATCAGCTGTGTCCTCACCTGTGTGGTCCCCTGTCTGAGGTCCCCTGTGTGGTTACCTGTGTGGGATCAGCTGTGTCCTCACCTGTGTCGTCCCCTATCTGAGGTCCCCCACGTGAACCCTGGGGAGGGGGACACCGGGGGACAGACTTGCACCTTTTAGGGTCTCGGAGGCCACACCCAGGGCCCAGACTTGAACCTAAGCCCCGAACGCACCCCTGGAAGGGTTTTCCGTGGAGGAACAGGACCTAATTCCAGCTTTAAGGGGCCCCTGTCTCTGAGTGTCCACACCCGGGCTGGCGCGGGGTCACCTGCCGAGCCTCCCAGAACCCCCCATTGTACTCAATGGCCGTGGGGGCGTGGGTCCAGGGGCCAGGCGGGAGCCGGGGCTTGAGAGACGTGGTGGGAGGAAAGTGGACCATCCGCACAGGGCTTTAGGGCCGCAGGTCCCAGGGCTTGGGGTGGGTCCCGTGGGAAGGACGGGCTGCGTCTCGGGGTCCCGGCTGCTGGGGGGCCGGGCACGGATATTGTGAACATCCGTGCGCTCTGCACGTGGTTATCGAGACCCCGCTCTCTGCGGGGCCCTATTGTGGGCAGAGGTTTGACGACGGGGTCCGTCTCTGCGGGAGCACGCCTCCTGGAGGGAGGAATTAAAGCCAAGGAGTTAAAGTCTATGGGCAGGAACGTTCCGGGTAGCGATGATGTCAGATAATGTCGGGAAGAAGACGACACAGATACGATGGAGAGATTGGTGGGGCGGGTGGGATTTTGGCTACCAGGGTCAGAATGGGCCCGGAGACGGAGAAGGACCCACCCCTTGGGGATGGAGGGAGAGTCAGCGGTACATGCAAAGGCCCTGGGGTCTGGGGTGCCCGGGGCAGAATCCCCGCAGCTGGGTCTCGGGGGTGACCGCCACAGGGGACAGTCTGTGACGAGGACAAGGATGAGGGCGTGAGGTCCTTTTTCACATCCGCCCCTCGCTCGGGCTTGGGGGTGGGTCGACGTCCTAGGCCACCGGGAAACGGAGACGTCATGGGGCTGGTGGGATGGGGGACGAGTCCAGATCTGAGGGTCTCGAGGTTCCGTCACCCTGACCGGGGTGAGGGCTGGGGAGACACGGGTGGGGAGGACGTGGGTGGGTGGGAAATTCGGGGAAGGGTCCAGTGGACTTCCGGGATTGCCCATTTTCGGATTTTATTTCAAAAAATAATAAAAGGGGCTGCAACCTATATGACTCCAACTCTGTGGCGTTTTGGAAAAGGTGAATAACGGAGACGGTAAAAAATGTAAAAGATCGGTGGTTTCCAGCGGTTGGGAGAGGGAGAGATTTTAGGGCTGTGAAACGATGCTGCAGGATCCTATGGGGGGGATACACATCCTTAGACATTTGTCTGAACCCGCAAAACGTCCATCACCAGGAGTGCACCCCAATGGAGACTGTGGAGTCTGGGTGACAATGACGTGCGAATGCACCTTCGTCCCTTGTGACAAATGTGCCATCTGGTGGGGATGTGGACGACGGGCGTGTATGGGAGTCTCCGCCCCTTCCCCTCCACTTTGCTGTGACCCTAAATTGCTCTCAAAAAGAAAGTCCATTTCAAAGGGAAAAAGGAAAAAAAACTAACGGGGGGCCGGCCATGGCGACCTAAACACGAAATTCCGAAAACGAGCCCGACGGCAACAGCAGCAAAAAGACTAAAATTCTTAGGAACACGTTTACCAAAAGAAGCGCAGAGTTTGTCCCCTGAAAACGAGAAAATGTAGCTGAAAGAGACGTAAAAACCTTAAGAAATTGGAAAGACACCCCGTGCTCGGCGATCAGAAGCCTTCAGACACTAAGACGGCAAAAATCGGCAACTTGATGCACAGATTCGATCAATTTCCACCAAAATCCCAATGACCTTTGCTTTTTCCTTGTTTTTGCAGAATTGCACAAGTGAATGCAAAAACCCCTACTGAGTCGCGCGGCCCCCCGAACGCCCAAATCGGTCTGGAAACAGCGGAAAAGAGCCGCACGCGTCTCGCGTTCCGGTTTCAAAACCTGCTGGGAAGCTGTGGTCATCGAGACAGCGTGGACACGGTGTCGAGACGGACACTGAGCCAACGGTGTGGGACGGAAAGCCCGGAAATGAACCCGACGTTCATGCTCTAGTAATTCCCGACGAGGACGCCGAGACGTCCCAGCGGGGGAAGAACGGGCTTTTCCACAAGTGGAGCCGGGAAAACCCGATTTCCACGTGGGAAAGGATCACGCGGGATCCCTACCGCACCCCAAATACGAACATTATCCCCAAGTGGATCAAAAACCCAAACATCAGAGCTGAAACCGCGAAACCCTTAGCGTCAAACGCAGGTGTGATTCCCGGGGCCGCGGGCTCGGCAGCACGGCGTCCCCCGTCCCACCCCGAGGAACAGACCCGGGAAAGGCAATAGGGACCGGGGGACGTCGTGGGGCGCGTGGGGCGCTCACCTGTCTCTGGAAGTCCAGTTGGTAGCACAGCATGTGACTCGGGACCCCAAATCTCGTCCTGGGGTCGTCCCACCGCACAACGTGATGCGACCCGTTGAAGTCGATGGTCACGTTCGCCGGCGGGTTGTACTTTTCTAAGAAAAAAGACGCAGACGCTGCGGCGAGTGACAAAGACACCTGCCCCTCGGGGGAGGCGATGGGGGGACCCCTCGAGGGATGCGTCTGGGCGGTAAAGTCAGTTTCCTTTTGTGCGTGAAGGAGGAAAAGCCACCGGCCCGGGAAGCGGGGCCTCAGGCCGGCCGAGCGTGCCCTGGGGGACGTCCCCTCCATGGGGCGCGGGACCCCGGCCGGCCGGGGACCCGCCCGCGGACCCCGTGGTGCAGAATTCCTGGTGCCCGAGGCAGACGTGCCAGCGGATGGGAACATCCTGGTCCTCCATCCCTCCCCTCCTCGGGGACACCCTGCAATGCGGGGGGCTTCAGCCCGGATCTACGGGGACCCCACAAGACGCGGTCACATCTCGTCATCCTGAAGTCACCCAAGTGCCCGGCCCAGGCGGTCAGCCTAGATCCTAATGTCCTTCTGCCAGAAGGACGGCTTCCGGAAACCCCGCCGGTGGACCCCGGGATGCCAACGAGGTTGTGAGACACGGTCACCCAGGATCGGGACGGAGGGTCCCCGGAGGATGAAGGGTCCCGCCGTGAACAAAACCCCTGTCCGGGCAGCTGGCCCGTCCCCTGCCCCGGGGCCGGACACAGGTCAGCCGGGAGACATGCCTGCGCTCCCAGGACGCGCAGCCACCTCCGTCGTGCGCAGACCCCCTATGTGCAAGTTCGCCTCCTTCCTAAGGCGGGTTTGCAGCCCCCGGATGGTGGAGCGTCGAGGGCGTTCGCAAACGTGTGCAGAACGGCCAAAATCGTGTCGCCCGACGTCCGCGTCGCCGGCTGAGGTTGAGCGAGGCCATTTCTGCTCCTGGTTTCAGCTCTCAGTCCGCAAACAAGCGCCCTGACCTGGTCTGTCGAGGGTCGTTTTTTCCCCACTTTTGTGCTTTTATTTTCGGTGATTTTACTGTTTAAAATGCCCCCAGCGTCGCACCGAGGCACCGTCTTGTGTTCCTGCCGGGGATCAAAGGTCACCCCCAAATGTGACACTTTGGCGTGCGGGTTATTTCACGTTGGAGGCGATTGAGAATCCACAGGTGCAGAAGGAAACCTTCCTCGATCTTCCATTTTCTGACTAAAAGCAGGAACTTCTGAAAAATGAGGATTTCTCTGAACCACTTCTCTGGCCGTGAAGAGGATGGGGAGTCAGCACCAAGACGAATCTGCATAAAATAACCCTTATCTTCCATGAGTTTCCCCTGTATTCAGCGTCTCTACAAGCTCAAACCCCCTTTCTTTAATCTAGTCACTTCACAATTTTTTTGCTCTTTGCTCAAATGGTGTATAAGTCCCTAAGTCAAAGCTCTTCTTTGAGAGTTTTCATTTCTTTTCTATGGAGGAAACCCCCAGGCATATAAAGCTTAAAAATGAAGATTAAATTTGTGCACTTTTCTGCTGTCCATTAAGCCTCTGTGAGTTTAATTCACAAGCCCCAGTCACAGAACCCAAGAGGGTAGGGGAAAAGTTTTCTCTTCCCTTACATTCCTGAGCCCGGTGCGCAACCCTCTTACCCATCCGGACGGCGTTAAACGGCGTGAAGTCCAGGAAGCGGATGGCCGTTTCGTTGCTGGTCCCGTTCACCAAGAAGAAATAATCTCTCTGCACGGGTTCCCCGAGGTCATCCAAGTGGCAGCCCACGCGTGTACCCGTGGCGTCAACCACGTAGTGGGCGCATTCCGCCTCTCCGTCGTGCCTGTAACGTCCAGAGGGGGTGAAGCCCGGGGCGCGTCCCCCACTGGGGAGGCCTCATCGAAAACAAAACCTCCCCGTAACCAGAAAACCCTCTGGAAACGGAGCAGAGAAAGGAGGGAATTTTATCGTCGAATCAGCACAAAACCGGCGTTCCCCGAGACGGCGAAAATGGGGAGGAATCCCGCCTTTTGTGGAGCCGGGTGGGGACAGCCCATCCCACGCGTGCTCTCGAGAAAACGCTGGTGATTCCCTCGTCTTTTTAGGACGGAGGAGGGTTTGGGGTTGGGAGGCGGCTGGATTCCAACCGTCCTCCCGGGAGCTGGACGAGGGGCCCCTTCTTTCTGGATTTTGGGGACATTTCAGAGACGCCCTGGGTCCCCGCGGAGACGTCCCTGGCCCGTGGGACCAGCTGCCCCTGTGCCGTGAGGATCCCGACAGGTGAGGGAGGCCCCGCGGGCTCACCTGGAGGCCCACCAGTACAGGCGGTAGTGGACGTCGGCCGGGGCGGCCGGGCCGGGCGTCCAGCTGCAGTTCAGGAAGCACAGGTCGTAGATGAGGCAGGAGAAGTTCATGGCCCCGGAACCTTCCCTGCCTGGGGAGACGACCCCCGCGCTCACCCCCTGGGCCACGGCCCCCGGGACCCCGGCGACGCCGACGGCGCTCGAGGTGGGCAGGGGAGGGGACCTCACCTGGGTTCTCGAAGGCCAGGACCTCCAGGAACGCGACCCCCTCGGAGGTCACGTTCAGGGTCAGGTTGGCCCCCCGGTGCAGCACGGAGTTGGGGAACTCGCAGAAGTGGGTGCCGTCCTCGCTGACCTGGCAGACGCACAATCAAGAACAAATCACCTGCGTGTGGGGCTCCCTCGGACCCCATTCAACCCCGTGACAGCCCCCCGAGGGGGTCGCTGGCGAGGACCCCACCTTGATCAAACTCATCCTGCGCTCCTCCGAGCTCTCCGCTCGCCCTGGGGCTGGAGAACCCAGTTTTGGCAAAGGATCCTCCTGATCCGCTTATGGAGAGTCCGCCCACCTCGATTCTACTTGGGATCAGATGACGTGACCCCAAAAGAGGACACTGGGGCGGGGAGGGGATGGGGAAACAGCAGACATGCGCACGAGCCCAGTGCCCTCCTCATATCTGCCCAAAACTGGGGCAGAAATTTCCCTTTATGAAGACGCCCCCTCTCTGCTCTCGTGTACCAGGAAGGGCAGAATGAATCTTATCACCGGAGAAAATTCTAGAGTCATCAGCCTGGAACCAGCACCTCGAGGAATCCTTATAACAAACCCTTATCTTCCGTTGGTTTCCCTGAATGTTCACCTTCCCCCAGCTGGCAGCCCCTAAAACCCTAAACTTCCTTTCTTTTGTCTTCTCACTTCTCTACAAACATATCTTGCTTTGTTACAAATGGTCAATAAGTCCCCCAAAATCGTGTTTAAGTACCCAAAGTGGTCCTAGCTGCTTCTTTGGGTCTTTATTTCTCCAGGAAGTCCTCCCTGTATGTGCAAAATTTAACATCAAACACAAATTATATCCCTTTTCTCTGGTTAATCTGTCTCTGGTCAGTTTAATTTGCAGGGCTCTATCACTGAACATAACAGTGTAGAGGAAAAACATTTTCCTTCCATGCAATACCTAACGCAGTCCTCTCCGGGGTTTTGCACCCGACTCCTTCACCCTCCCCGCTGGCTGTAAGGCCCCAGCTGCCCCTGTTGAATTCAGGCCCGAGTTCAAGCCTCTGCCCTATTGCAATTGTCTCAAATAAAGACTTTCTTGCCAATTTCTCTTTGGCAGCCCAGACCCTCTGAACCGGCACCTGCTTTTACTGAGACCCCCATGGGAGGCGTGTGAACGTCGGCGTTGGAGAAGGAGCCCTGGGCTGGACGGCTGGGCCTGGTTCTGCCTCTTCCGGCTGACCACTCTGAAATACCCGGGAAAGTGGCACAGGAGCGAGGGGGCAGGGCCCCGAAGGGGAGGGGCCCAGAAGGCGCAGCCGGAGAGAAGGGCAGAATGCGCCTATTTAGTCATTTCAGGGGGTTACGGACAACAGGCATTTATTTCTCTCAGTCCTGGAGGCTGGACGTCCGAGATCAAGGTTCCAGTTCATTCTGTGTCTGGAGACGACCCGCTTCCCGGTTCATAGACGGTGTCGTCACGTGGGGGACGGGGCGAGGGAACATCCCGGGGTCTCCTTTATAAAGGTACTGACCCCATTAATCTGTCTTTTGCCAGTTTAATTTGCAGGCCCCTGGCACCAGTTTAATTTGCAGGCCCCTGGCACAGAACACAGGAGGGCTCATGACCTGATCACCTCCCAAAGGTCCCCCCCAACCCCCACCATCATACTGGGGGTTCAGTTCTGACATCTGAATTTGGGGGACACAAACATTCGGTCGACAGCAGCCCCATCTGCACCACGAGGGACGAGCCGAATGGAGCATCTTCATTCGCTCACTGTCCCCACCGCAGAGCTCACCCTCGACCCCTCACCTCCGGGCTGCGCAGGTCGAGTCTCCACGACGTGTGCGACGAACAAATGCACAGGCCTCCGGCCGGGCCCACAGCTGAGGGGTGCTTCCCCCGGGACCCGGGAGTGTCTGCCCCGAAAACCGACCCGCCGTCTCCACGGACCAGCCCAGAGGGGCAGCCTACACACAAGCCGGCTTCCGGGAACCAGACCCCCGTCTCTACCACCATCCCCAGGCTCAGGATAACCCCCGTGGCCGTCGGCCCACCGGCGCCAGGACTCGATTATAACCCCGCAATTTCCCCCATGTCGTCCTCCTTCCCTCCTCTGACTGAGCGCAGAACCTCCCGGGAAACGACCCCGGCCCCGGGTCCCCCCTCTGGGGCCGTGTTATGACCACGAAGAGGCCGGAGAGTCGGCGTCCAGACGGAACCGCACGGATAAACCTGGTGAGATCACCCTTATCTGCTCACGCTTGCCCTCACACCTTTAATTTCCCACAACTTGCTGCTCTTGGAAACCAAGCCCCGTCTTTCCTCTGTCTTCCCAGGTCTCCACGATTTCTTGCTCTTTACTCAAAAGGGCACATAAACTCTCAGTCCCAACTGCCTCTTTGGGGGGGGTTCTCTTCTCTCCAGGAAGCCCCCACCGTAGGCCCCGTAAGATTTTTAACGTCATATAAAACGTGGATGCCGTTTCTCCCGTTCATCTGTCTTCGGTCTGTTTAGTTTGCAGGGCCCTTTCACATCACACAAGAGTGTATGGAGCCTTCCCAGTCCTCTGCCTGCCTCCGAGGCTCTGCCAGATGCAAGGGACGGTGGCCGAGCCCCTGCTCCAGCCAGTTCTGCATAAACAGCCTCGTGTGTCCTCGCTGGGCTGGGCGTTTGGTTGAGTCACGCAGGTTTCTTGCTCGTTTGCTAATAAAAGTGTTCCCTTCCTCTCGCACGTTTGTCGGGTGGCCTTTCGGGGTGTTTTTAATGACGGTTCCCCGGCAAGTGTCGTCGGGGACGTTCCGGGACGGGGACGGCGAGGGACACGTGAGATCCGAGGAGGCTCCGGCCCAGGTGGAAGAACCGGGGCCACAGCGGGAACGTCGCGGGCGCTCAGCTCCGTCCCGCACACACCGGGCTGGGGCGTCCCCCGTCCTTCAAACTAGAGCAAACGGGCCCCAAACAGGGGGTCCCGGAACCGATTGCGCCTCCGGAAGGAACCGAGGGTTTTCCTGGAGACACAAGTAGGACGCGCTCCACTTCCGTTTCTATGGAAACACGTTCCCCTGAAAAGGATTTTCTCCAGAAGAAAAAAAAAAAAAGTTGCTTTGAGATCCTAAAAGGAAAGAAAACGTAAGTTTTCCAACCAGGAAGGAGAGATGGTGCGAAAAAGGCGAATTTCGGGAAAATTACCAATTTTACGGATAACAAAGGATTCCTGAAAACAGCCAGGCAGGGGAAATCTGTGATCTGCGGAAAAGTCAGGCCGAGTAACGGCTTTGAAACACCCCACAGGAGGCAGCCCCGGGGGCGCAGTTTTTAGGGGGAAAATGTGGCAAAAGAGGTTTAAGTGCAGCCGGGCGTGTTGGGGACAAAATGAGGAGAAATGACCCTTCTTAGGTAGCGAGGGCTCGAGAAACGTCCCAACGGGGCGTCAAAAAGGTGAACACAAATCTAAACTGAAGAAATTAGTGTTTTCCTGGTGCCCCCCCGCCTTAGCATCCCTTCAGAAAACGTACAATTGTGTAGCTCCCTGGTCTCCCTGAAATGTGTGCAAATCTCCTTAAAAGCTGAAGGGCGTCCCACCAGTTTGGCAGCCCAGGAACGTGATTCCTGGGGCCCCGGAGCGTCAGGAAGGGGGTCCTGCCTCCCGTCTCTGGGGGGGTTTTGCTCCAAGAGTGAACCTCCCGCTCGTCGAAAAGATGGGAGCAGCTTCCTTTTCCCTCGGGATCAAGACAGTGAACGTGTGTGACGGGCTGCGTCTGCCCGGCCCTACAGAAAGGGCGATTCCTCCCGCCTCTGCGTCTCACAGCGGCTGCCTGTGACGCCCATCACGTTCTAGCTTCCTGCCTGTCGATGATAAAACGTGCTCCTTCCCTTCTGCCTTCGTGGGGACGTTTCTGGGTCGGCAGGAGACTTTGTTCTATTTGTTTATGCGAACACGTATTTATTTATTGCGCTCTCTGTTTTAGGGTTTTAGAAAAATTTTTTTCAATTTCTCTTTTTTTGTGTTGCGGTCAAATATACATAATGTAAGATTTACCCTTCTACCCTTTTTTAAGGGCACGAGTCAGGCGCATTGGGCACATTCAAAATATTGTGCAATTATTACCTCCATTTCCAGCACAGTCCATCCCCCCGAATGCAGACCCCGCATCCACCAGCGGTCACTCCCCAGCCCCGGGCACCCATAATCCACTTTCTGCCTGTGGATTCGCCTGTTCTGGACGTTTCACGTAAACGGGGTCACACGCTGTGCGTCCTCTTGTGTCTGGTTCCCTCCCTGAGCATCACGGCCTCAAGGTCCCTCCGGGGCGTAGCCGTGTCCGAGCTTCACGCCTGCTCACGCCTCCACGGGAGATTTTACTTGTAATTATATTTCCCCTTAGCATCTTTCCCGAAAACCCTACTTGGATTGGGACAAAATGAGGAATTAGAGAAACAGACATCGACAGCCACCAGCCCAGCCCCGAGCTAAGCGCCCCCTACGGACCCCACACACGGAAACACAATTGAGGACGCGCAAGAAAAAACCATATTATGTGAAAAAACGAAACCAGCACGAGCACATCCCGCCTCTGAGGTCCCAGATGACGGGGCGGAGGGCGGCCGCGCGCACGGGGGTCCACGTGGCATCCACTCCCCCCGTGACCGGTCGGGGGGAGCGCCCTGGTGACACTAAGTGTACGGTTTCAGATTTCCTCAAGTCACAAACTGGTGGAAATCTGAGCAGCCTCGGAAAACGTCGTGCGTGGGCCAAATCCACGGGAAAAACCCACAAAGAAAAGGAAGAATCCCGTAGCCGGAGACACAGAGAAAACGCGCCCGGAATTCTTCATCAGTCGACACAGAGAAGGCACAAAAGGAGGAAAAATGATGCACGGGGGGGTGTCGCCAATGAGACAAGTGGGTGCGATGCATCGATTAATAAAACGACGCTCAGATGTCACTCAAGGTGACAACCCGCAGGAGCTGTGGCTTAGGGGACGCTGGGGACGACCCCAAAGCAAGAGGCCGGCCGGGCTCCCGGGAGGACAGGGAGATGGACTCCCCACGAGGCTCAAGTCCGCGGTGGCAGGACAGGGCACCCGGCGCCTCTGTCCTCGTCCCCAGCCGACCCTCCACGGGGGCTGGTGACAAAGGGACAAAAATGACAGCCTTGAGGATGAAGAAAACCCGGGCACCTCGAAGCTGGCTTCCCTCTGCGTTGGCGGGTACCCCTCCCGAATCCGGGCTCACGGAAAACCCAAATCACACCCCAAGCGAAAACGTCACAGCCGCGCTTTCTGGGTCCCCAAAAGTCTGCCACTCGGGAGAGGAAAGGAAGGCCAGCAACTTAAACAACAGAGTGAGTGTTTCCCCTAATTAAGTCTGCGGAGAAGGCGGGAATCAGGGCCCCAGAAGGAGGCTCGGCTGTTACATCCTTTTACTGGGAAGCCCCAAGGAGGGACTACTCGGCCAGTCATTCAATTAAACAAATTAGAGACCCTCCTTTTCCAAAGAACTGGCTTATTTTTTTTTTCTAGGAGAAAACCCTCAAAATCAATCCCAGAGCAGGAGGAAGGAAATGCACCCACGACCGGAGATTCGGGAAACAGAAGAAAACACACAGCCACGCGCCGTCGTCCACAGAAAATGCTAATGGACTCGATTTTACGTCGCCAGCAGAACGCCGAGGTCAGACCGTCGAGATGGCTTCCAGAAAAAGGGACAATTCTGCTTAAAAAGATAGTAAAACCCAAGAAGTCGTACCCATGAACCAAATTCAACGTTATTTTTTAAAAATCTACTAAGATTGTCTAGACTTTGTTTCAGTGATGGTAGAACGCTGTAAGAAAATGCAATAATATGATAACACATCAATGAGGTCAATGAGGAAAATATTGATAATCTGAAAAGATGTCACACCCGCCAAAAAAAAAGCTTTCAAAAATATGTAAATTCTGTGCCGGAGAGGTGATCCCCGCAAATGTTCAAATTTAGAGAGATTACGGGAAACCGCTAGACGCAAAGATCAGAAATTCCTGCACCGACAGCCAAGGAAGATAAAATTGAAAAAAAAAACGCAAGTTCAATAGCAAGAGAGAGCTGAAAAATACCCAGAAATTACGAAGACACAAAGGAAGCGACGACAATTTACGGGGAGACAGAATCAGCCTGAAAAAGGCAGAGGGACCCAGGATTCTCAGGAAAAGGCTGAAGACTATCAAATTTCTAGTCCATTTCTGCATCTAACGTATTTCCAGCAAAAATTCCAAAAGCATCATTTTTGACAGGAAACTGCACAAAAAGATTCTAAAGTGTTCCCAAGCATCAAAACAGCGCCATATTGGATGGCTGCTTTGGCCCATTTCTGTCCAGTGGACTTGGGACAGAAGGGAGGCACTGGGGCCATATTGGAATCTCTCCCTGTGTCCACTCACAGCTGACCAGGCACGAAGGGCGTCCATTGGGGGCCACATTGGGCCATATTGGAATCACTTCATATGTCCACTCACGGCTGACCAGGCATGAAGGGCCTCCATTGGGGGCCACATTGGTGCCATATTGGATCCTCTTCCTGTGTCCACTCACAGCTGACGAGGGATGAAGGGCGTCCATTTGGGGCCACATTGGGCCATATTGGAATTTCTTTCTGTGTCCACTCACAGCTGACCAGGGATGAAGGGCGTCCATTGGGGCCATATATGTGCCATATTGGAATCACTGGATATGTCCACTCACAGCTGACGAGGGATGACGGGTGTCCATTTGGGGACATATTGGGGCCATATTGGATCCTCTTCCTGTGTCCACTCACAGCTGACCAGGGATGACGGGCGCCCATCTGGGGCCACATTGGTGCCATACTGGAATCATTTCATTTACCCGTTCCTGTCCAGTGGACTTAGGAAGGAAAAGGGGCTCCCGAGTGGACACGGACACCCCTCACTCCAAGAACAGAAAGGAGCCAGCTTTGCAGGCGACCAGTGGGACCTCCTGAAACCCATTATTCTCTAAGACGTGGATATTAAGGTTTCAAGCAGATAAAGAACATACTCCTATTTTTTTCATAATTTTAAAATTTTCAAAGTGTAGATGATAACGACGCCCCCAGACGGGTCTCCATGACCCCCTACGTGGAGGTCCTCCTTCCTGCCACCTCTCTTTTTGGGCCATAAAACATCATTCTGTTCACGTTTTCTTATACGTAAGGTGTGAAGGGCGCAGAATATGTCACTGCAAAATCTACCGCTCTGGCATAAGGATGATTTGAGCTGAAGGCAATTGAGAAAAACCTACACAAGAAAACGTCTCTGCCCTCCTCCACCTGCCTGAAGGCAGGACGTAGACTTGTAAAGTGTCCCCCTGTCCAGGAGTTAATGTCCAGAGACAATGCCAGAAGTCTCAACCTGGAGACGGCACCAGGGGAATCCACACAGCAAATCTTGCTAAAATTAACCCTCGTCTTCCGTTAATAATGGAACCCTCATATATTTATCATCCCACGATTGGCCACCCCTAAAAACTCAAAGTCTTTTTCCTTTGTCTTGTCACTTCTGTACAAATTCGTTGTTCTCTTGTTAAGATGTTATGTAAGCTCACATTTCAACCATCCCTTTGAGATGCTCAACACTCGTGGACGTGCATGAGACACGTGTTAATAAACTTTTTGCTTCCCTCTTGTTTGTCTGTCTTTTCTCACTTTAATTTGCAGGCCCCCGTCACTGAACCTGAGAAGATAGAGGACATCCTTTTTCCTCCCCAATAACAGTGATGCGAGTGGGAATCTAGGGCAAGGCGGCTACTCAAGAGGCGTTTTACACGGAAATTCACAAGGAGCAGAGCCCCGAGGCACGAGCCACGAGCACTCACCTGTGGGCTGGTACTGGTGGCAAGGTTGGGCGGGGTGTCTATTCTGCATTCTTCCTCAGTCACGTTTCTCCTGTAATTCCAGGTCAACATTTTTTTCCTCGCATCGAGCTTCATGTTTATAACGGGAGACATATTCTCCGGTGCTGTAATTAAAAAACGAACACTTAGCCAGAGTCGGGGGACCCCCCCCCACCCCGACTATTTCTTTACCGAGGCCAAATCCCCATAACGCAAAATTAACATTTTTTTAACGGGAACGATTCAGTGCCGTTTACCAGCACCTGAAAAGACGCTCCGCACCCCAGTCGTTAGGAAAATGAAACATCTCAGCCACCAGCAGGTGCCCCTGCACCCCCGTGAGGTCGGCTACAATCTGAACTTAAAGGTCCAGACAATAATTTTGGGGGAGGAAGTGGAGAAATCGGAACCCCGTGCACAGTGCAGGCGGGAATGCAAAGTGGGTCATTGTGAGCTGATTTAAAAATGAGGTTAATTCTCCCCGTTAGAAGAAAAAAAAAAAAAAAAAAACAGAAGAGAATCCCACTCTCCACCTTTGCTTCCGAAACTTCTCTCTCTGCCCTTTTCAAATGCACGTAAACCCCTAAATCCGCCTCTGGCCAGGGTCACAGTGCAGGACCCCGGAGCGTCTCTCTGAAGGGTGGTCATCAAACAAGCCCCGGTCCCCGCGGAGGACAGGGGTCTCACTCCCTCGGGCTTCAGGCTCCAGACGGAAAACCCACCCACGGGGATGAGCGGTGCCCCTCAGCCCTGTCAGGAGGGGGGATTTCTTTCCTCCCGTGCAGCCCCTTTAGGGGGTCATCCTGCTAATAAGGTTTTCCTTCTCTGGCACCTTCCCGGGGAGGTTTTCCAGGTTGGCGGGAAATGTTGCTTTCCACAACTTTCCTCCCATACGGGCAGAAGGTGTGACACCCCCGCTGGGTCTGGGGTCTGGGACTCGAGCTGCGGGACCACCCCTCTGGGTCCCCGCTTCTGCCGGAGGAGAGACGCGTCCACCTGATTTGCGAGGGGACCCCTGACCCTTGCAGGGAGACCGCGGGACGTGCTCTGGGTCCGGGGACCTCGTGTCCCCATCGGGCATCAGGGGTGGCCGTCCCCCCACGCTGCAGACCCCGACATCAGAGCTCGTGCCCACACCTACCCGCGTGGGGGTCCCTGCAGCACGCCGCGCTCAGGAGCAGCAGGAGGCTGACGACATCCAGCAGGGCCGCTGGGCCCTGGCCCCACAGCTGGCCCTACACGGGAAAGGGGACACCGCAGGTCAGAGCTCAGAGTCCGGCTGCACAGGAGCCTCCCCCCGGGGGAACCAGCCCCCTCAAAATGCTGAGGGGCCCGGGGGTGGCCCCTGGGGCCCTATCGAGTCAGCAAATTCCCCTCAGAATTTGGGGGTCACCTGGCGACATCAGATCCCCTTTTAAATCCTGCTTGAACCCCCCTTCAAATGACTCATAAAATTAACCCACATCTACGTCCACAACTTTCAGCAAACGGGAATTAAACACATTTTCCAGGCTCCTGCCCTGTTGTCTTTCCCCGGCCCACCGTGCCCGGCCATCCCCGGTCTACATGCCGGTTGCCGAGATGCATATGCAGGGACCCACTCAGACCCCCAGAGCTGCCATCACGACGATTTTAAGCTGATCCTCTTGTAAGTGGTGGCCGAGGGGCAGGAGGGGTGAGGCCCCCAGTGACAAGAAGAAGGGTCGTGTGACGAAGACGCCAGCCTGCAGCAGCCACTTTGGGGTATGAGGCAACTCTGTCTGGCCTGCCGTTTGCCTCCACCCAGATACCAGCCCTCGGCCGCAGAGCGAACCTGATGTTTTCCAGCAAAAGTGGAAGTTTTCTGTGTTTAAAATGCAAGTTTATGTTGGGCACCAGCGGCCCCTTCTCTTGCTTTTCCCCTCTCGCCTTCGCGGCCACGATTTGAGGTCAGAGATGTAAAGATCTGAGGTGTAAATGTGGGACTGAGGGAGAGTTGGGGGGCTCGCCCGTGGCCGCACGGCACGGCCACGTCTGGCTCAGGATGCAGTTAACGAGGCGTCGATTCTGTCCTTCCCAGGAGACACCCCACAGCCTTTCTGGGGAAAGGCGGCTTGCCCAGCACCCCGTGCAGACCTGCCCAGCAGAGCCTTTGTCCCCACCCGGCCCCGGGGGACCCAGCGCGGGCACGTAGGCGTCCCTCACTCGCCCTCGGCGCCTTTCATGCTGAAAAAGCCCAAACGGAAGCAGTTCCCGGAGAGATAAGACAGCAGAGAAGAACGGACGCCCGGACCACGTCCACCCTGTCCTACGTCCTTCTCCTTCCACAAAGCAGTGCAAGAGGACGGCTCCCCCCAAAACCACGTCCGGCTCTTCCCGTGGCCCTGGCAGCACTCATTCTAATCCCGCTCTTCCCCTACCTCTGAGGGAGACACCCAGCTGGCAGTGTTCTTCTCTCCCTCACTAACACGCGCCGTCACGGGGTCATGCAAACCAAGCGCCCCAAAGATGGAGAAAAAATCAACCCACCGGCCGGCCAGCTCCGTGCATCTCTCTCGGACCCTTCCAGCCTGGTCTCGCCTGGCCGGTGCTCCGGGGTGCACAGTGGCGGTCGCCTCTGTTGGATGACAGCCCAGAACCGAGGTTCCCCGTCCTGGGGGCGGCTGGCGGAATCAAGGCCCTGATAAGGCTGTCCCTTCTCTCTGGACTGTGCAGACTGTCCCCCGTCTCTCTCCCTTTTAAAGGATTCCTCGCGACGTCAGCATCTCCAGAAACGCCCCGTCTTCTGTCGGCCGCGTCTTCCTCCCCGACGCGTGACCGGGCCGGCGTTATCGTCTTGACGCACAGGAAGAGTTCTAACCCCGTCGGCCCTCCGTCATCCTCGTTTTATCGACATCTCGGCTTCCTCTTTCTGCAGCAGCATCTCTCTGCCCACTCTGGGTAACTGGGGTCTCGGTCCTCTGTCCCACGTTCTGGATCTTTCCTGCCCCCGTCTCAACGCCGGATCACCCTCCTCTCCACCCAGTGGTGGGTGGTTCCTTGTCAGGTTCTCCGAGACGTGATCAACGATTCCCGCCCCAGTGCACGTCCTCAAGGCTCCGCTGAGCCGGCAGGCAGGCCCTTCAGAGCATCCTTTGCTAAAGACGGGCCCACACAGCTACTCCTTGGATGGGAAGGCTCCTTCTCAGCGTGGGAGCCCGACCTTCCTTCTTCCGTGAGAACACCCCCCCCTGCAGCCTGTATCACGCAGTGTAGACGAGAGAGATTCCGGACGTCAAGTGAGGGGGACTTCACGGCGACAAATACGCTTCTTGTGATGTGTATGCTCTGGAATTGCTCGGCCGAGGGCACCAGAGGACTGCGGGGTCCACGAGGTTACCGTTTCGTGTGATTCCCAGCCATCGTGCATTCATTAGACTCCAGCTGTGTATTTTGAGAGCGGGTGCCTCTTTCACTCTCGGATGCAGAACAAAGTGGGCGGTTTCTAGGGGACCGGGAGTGCCGGGGGGTCTCTCTTTGCTTTGTGCTGGAAAGGCAAGCTCCTCATGACTCCAGATTCCATATGGCGGCCTCTCCAGCGAGATCCCAAGAGTCAGGAAGCCAGACCTCCACGCAGGTGGCCGTGGAGCTGGGTCAGCGTTGGGCAGGAAGGACGGGGCCCTGCATCCCTCCGTCAGCGTGTTTATTCATAAATTCCACACGTATTGGCGGCAGATCTACGCCGTGTCTGGTGTTGTCCGAGGCAATGGCGATCGAGGAGAAAAGCAGAAAAGGGTGACACAGCCCTTGTTCTCAGGGGGTTGACATTACGGTGTGAAGCGTGATGAAAATGGGGAAAATTGTCGTGTTGGGTGGCAATGCTCAGATAAGACGAACCTGGCAGGAACGGAGGATGAGAAGGAGCACAGGTGCACGGCGGTGGCTCCGTTAGGACGCTGTGAGAAGGTTGGGCCGGGGACGGGACGTGTGACCGGCAACGCTGGTGACGTGAGGGAGCCCGTGGAAGATTCTGGAGGAGAGGAGACATTGGGTGCAGAAGCACAGAGGCAGGGATGACCCCAGGGCGTGACATCTGGAGGGTTCTAGAACAGAGGGGTGGAGATGAGACTGAGAACTCCAGAGCGTGGACCACGGTGGAAGTTGCGGGCTGTGGTCATTCTGAGCATGACCGAGAGTCTGCACAGGGGTCCCCTAACGCAGTTTCCTGTCCCCAAAATTCCCTCTGGCTGCCATGGTTGGAGGAAAAACAAGACTTGAGACCCGTCCATCACCGTTGGACAAACAAGACACGATGGCGGCTTGGAACCAGTTGGTTGGGATGGAGACAAGGAGAAGGGGTCCCCTTGACAAAATTCGCTGATGCCTTGGACACGACGAGAGGGACAGAGGTCTGGGACGGCAGGGACGGTCGATGTGACGAAAGCACCCTCGGTGGTAAGACCGCAGCCCAACTAGTAAGAATTCATCTAAGGTCCCGGCACAGGACATCGTGCAGACTTGACCTTCACGTTGGCGTCCTTTGCAGACCCGTTTAAAGTGAAAAGCTGACCCAGTCTCCCCACTGGCAGCAAAAGCGTTGACACCCTAATGGGGTGTTGGCTATAAATTTTCAGGGTGCACTTTTCTCAAAAGGGCGTTCGTGAAGTGACGCATTTTGGGGAACCACGGCGGCTGCGACATTCTTAGAAGAGATGACACCACAGAAACGTAGAATTGTCCCCAGGTCAGAGGCCGCGCAGGGAGAGCCCGCAGTGACATAAGGAGGGAAGTGTTGCCCCATCATCCAGCTTCAACTTTGTTTTCATCTGCTTTCTAGAAACAAAGGGGAAAGTGCGGGACCTTAGAATTACTTATGTAAAATTAGCATAATGATGCTCAAAATGGTTCATTATGGAAAATTAGTGTAATGATTCTAGTAGTTAATTATTGAAAATTAGTATAATGATTCTAATTGTTATTAATTATTGAAAATTAGTATACCCAATGATGGGTTGTAATTAGTATTTTGGTGGTGAACATGATGTAATCTATGCAGAAATAGAAGTACAATGATGTACACCTGAAATTTTTACAATGTTATAAACCAATGTTACTGCAATAAACAAAAAATTAAAAAAAAAAAAAAAAAAATTAGTATAATAATTCTAGTAGTTATTAATTATTGAAAATTAACATAATGATTCTAATAATTTTTAATTATTTAAAAGTATTATAACAATTTCAATAATGATTATTTAACATTTTTATAATGATTCCTATAATTATTAATTATTTAAAATTATTGAAATGATTCCCATAATTATTAATTATTCCAAATTAGCATGATTCTCATATTTATTAATTTTTAAAAATTATTAAAATGATTCCAATAAGGATTAATTATTTAAAATTATTTTAATGATTCTAATAATGATTAATTATTTAAAATTAGTATAATGATTCTAATAATAATTTTTAATTATTTAAACGTATTATAACAATTTCAATACTGATTATTTAAAATTTTTATAATGATTCTTATTATTTAAAGTTATTAAGATGATTCCAATAATTATTAGTTATTTAAAATTACTATAATGATTCTGATATTTCTTAATTATTTGAAATTATTATAATTCCAATAATTTTTATTTATTTAAAATTACTAGAATGATTCTAACAAGTATTAATTATTTAAAATTATTATAATGATTCTAATAATTATTATTTATTTAACATTATCGTGACAATTCTAATAATTATTAATTATTTAACATTATAATGATTCTAACTATTAATTATTTAAATTACTATAATGACTGTAACAACTATTAATTATTTAAAATACATGTTACTAGGTGTGCGAAGCCCTGTGGAGACGATACACCTCTGTGCTATTTCTGATAATATTCTCGCAGGTGAGACCCAGTATCATCAGAATTTACAAAGACACCTGGAAATACCACACGATTCGTGTCCAAAAACGGAAAAAAAACCCTTGCAATGTGATCAGCAGATTCCTAGTCATTGTACCAACAGCAACTCTCGTTGTCTTCATGATTAGTTATGCTGCGTGTGGCAAAAGAGAAAATAACTCATAAAAATGCAAAAAAATAGTTTTTTCTTCTGGCAAGTGTGGATGCGGAACACATGACTTTTGATAAGTTAGCTGATGCTTAAAAAATGATAAGGTTGCCTGGGGATGGGGGAATGTGGGGGCTCCACAGGGGCGCCCCAAATTCACTGGGTGATGGAGGTGTTCACCATCCCGACTGTGGTGATGGTTTCCCGGGTGTCTACATGAGCCCAAACTCGTCACACGTCACATTTTAACCACGCGCAGTTAATCCTACGTCTATTATACCTCAACAAAGCTCTTTAAAAACCTTAAACCTCTTGCTGACGACAAAAAAATCCTGTCAAATCCGTGCATTCATAGGAGATCATAGAGGCAAAATTTGTTAAGTGGGTACAATCTTTATAGGTTTTAGATACAATGTATAAAAACACTGACTATGTAGCAAGATGATTTTGCGTGGGGGGGCAGTTAGGGTGTTTTTAAAATTGAACTCCACACGTAACTATGTTACAGAATTCGAAAAGATTACTGTTATAAATTAAACGTTAAAACTTGTAACAGAATTTCCAGGGATGGAGCAGCAAATAGGACTGTACCATCTAGCAGGGACGTCATTTCTTCTTTTAAGTTGAAAGCTACTAATAACAGGACACTTTGGCCTCACTGGACTTGTAAAAATTATTTTATTGAGGTCATAACATTGTGAGATTCCAGTTGTATGTTATTATTTGACAGTAACCATATAAATGTGCCCTTCACCCCTTGTGCCCACCCCAACCCCCTTCCCCTCTGGTAACTACTAATCTGTTCTCCTTATCTGTGTGTTAGTTTATCACATATCACATATGAGTGAAAGCATGTGGTGTTTCTCTTTCTCTGTCTGACTTATTTCACTTAACGTAATACCCTCCAGGTCCATCCATGTTGTTGCAAATGGGACGATTTTGTCTTTTTTATAGCTGAGTAGTATTCCACTATATATTTATATATCACATCTTCTTTATCCAATCATCAGTCGAAGGGCACGTGTGTTGCTTCCACGTCTCGGCTATAGCAAATAATGCTGCAGTGAACACAGGGGTGCGTAAATCTCGTTGAATTGTTGATTTCAGGTTCTTTGGATAAATATCTAGTAGTGGGATAGCTGGATCGTATGGTATTTCTATTTTTAATTTTTTGAGGCATCTCCACACTGTTTTCCATTGAGGCTGCACCAGTTTGCATTCCCACCAGCAGTGAATGAGGGTTCCCTTTTCTCCACATCCTCTCCAGCATTTGTTATTTTTTGTCTTGGTGATTGCAGCCATTCTAATGGGTGTAAGGTGATATCTTAGTGTGGTTTTGATTTGCATTTCCCTGATGTTCAGCATCTTTTCGTGTGTCTGTTGACCATCTGTATATCTTCCTTGGAAAAACGTCTGTTCATCTCCTCTGCCCTTTGTTTGATCGGGTTGTTTGCTTTTTGTTGCTCAGTTGTGTGGCCTCACTATTTTCCAGGTGGAGAATTTTTGGTACCTAAGTGCGTTCTACCAAATCTCACAGATGTACTGAAACGCGCTGGGGGAGGTTATGAAGAAAGTAATAGTAAGTGTTGGCGAGGATGGGGAGACACCAGAACTCCCAGGCGCTGTTTGTGGATCTAGAACAGGACAGCCACACTGTTTCGAAGGACATCCATCTGTTCAGGCTGCCTTAACAAAATACCATAGACTGGGCAGCTTAAACAAGAGATATTTATTTCTCACGGTTCTGGAGGCTGGACGTCCAAGCTCGAGGTGCCAGCAGGATGGGGTTCTTCCTGGCTGTGGACGGCCCCCTTCTCATTAGGTCCCCACATGGTGGAGACAGAGAGAGAAAGCCTATAAGGACCCTCATCCCATCATGGGGGGGTCCACCCTCGTGGTCTCATCCACCCCTAATCACCTCCAAAGGCCCCATCTCCAAACACTGTCCTATCGAGCGTCAGGGCTTCAACACACGGATTTTGAGGAAGACAGAGCAGAAAGCAGGCGGTTTCTTACAAAGTCAGATCTGCGTTTCTTCTAGGGCCCAGGAATTTCATCTTAGAAAGGATCTCCATCCACAGAAGGACTTGAACCTGAATGTTATATAGCAACTTTCTGCATCGTAGTCGAAGACTGGAAATGTCCGAAATGCCCGCCCACGGGAAGATGGACATGCAGATCGATACATCCGTGCGCCAGCATACTCCTTACCCATGAAAAGCAGCAAGCTACCCGCATACACCAGGGTGGGGACGAATCTCAAAGACACACCAGGCTAAAAAAATAAAGCGAGACTCAGAACAACTCACACCGTGTGATTCCATTTATGTGAAACTCGGAGATGGTATGTTTGATGTCCGAGCACACCCAGCCCGCGGGGATCTCCTGGATGAGGGAGGGACGGGGGTCCACGGGGAACTTTTTCCAGCAATGGAAGCATTCCATACTGTACTGTTTATGCGGGTTTGTAGATTCGCTACAACTCTCTGTGACTCGGAGTGGGTGCATTTCATTGCATGCAAAGCACATGTCAATCATAAGGCAGCTGTCACTAACTGGGGGGCTCTCCCCCATGTCAGGAGGCTCGGAGGATTTTCCAAAAGAGCTTCGAGTTGTCGACCCCAGGAGACATGGGCCTAGGAGGGATGTTGATGTCGAGGTGTGTCTCTGTTCCTGGCACTTGGCTGAAGGCTCTGTGACCCCCAGGACTGGGGACAAGGGCCTGGTCCTTGTGGTACATTTTGCAGCATCATCTGGGCCGCTCCCCACCTTTAGGGCTGCCTCGGGGGTGCACAGAGTGAGGCCCCACATGCTGTGTTACCAGCTTAGTGCACACCCCAGGGCTGGCTGGGTGTCCCGGGACCCGAGGGCTCCGTCCGTCGGTCCGCCCCGGCTGTGCCGATTCTCAGAGGTAGGAAGAGCCGAGGGTGTCCTGGATGGCGGTCCCGATGCAGGGGGCGGGGTGACACATTAGAGGAAGGAGTGGAACAAGGGCGGTTGAGACACGGGGGTGGTGAGTCACAGCGGCCACATCCTGTTTCCCTCTTTGAACCTGAGCTGACAGCCACAGAGAGACCACGGTCCCCAGCCTGGCCCCCCAAGGCTGCAGGTTCACTAGCTGTGGGGACTCCGCTCCCCGCGTTGGGGGCTCGGTGAGGGAGGGGCCCCGAGAGCCTCAGGTCAGGTCCGACAGGTCAGCCGGTGGGAGCACTTCGGGGTGGCAAACAGCAGGCCAGACTCTAGAATCCTTCTCCACATCAGGTTTATGCAAAAACCCCGGCCCCTCCCATCCCAATTGAGACACAATCAAGATAAAGTAGCAGGAATTTCTCAGTGCTCTCTGCACAACCTCTTCCCCTCCCTCAGCCCCAGGCTCCCTTCAAGGACCGTGTGGGCTCCCAGACCCTGGAATTCCCACAGCCCCCCAGAACAAGAGCTGTTTCAATCTCTTTCTATACATGAGAGGCACAGAGAGGGCGAGCACGTTACCCAAGCTCACACAGCCGTGACCGGCCGACCCCAGATCTGCAGCCGGGGACCATCCCTCCGAGTCAGAGCATTGTCAACCCAGAAAACCTCCCCGCAATGATGGGAGAGAAAGAACTCAGTTTTATTACTGGAGAAGCTTGAAACCGGAATTCGATGCGCATCACGGGCAGCCGGATAACAGATTGCAGAGACAGAAGGAAGATCAGCCTTTTCTGCAGGGAAGCAGAGACAGCCTGCTCCGTCCGTGCACGTTCTCAGGACGAACAAGGATGACCCCACAAGCCACGTTTGTCGTGCACGGTTCGCCCCAAATCCACCTGCTCCTTGGGGCCCCTCTGTGTTAGCAGGTTGCCTCAATTCAGAGAAAAAATAAACTTCTCCACTTTCATGTTACGAGTTTGCAACTGACAGTGAGGTTCCCGCAGACGCCTGTTCTAATGTTGCACCGGGGAGAATTAAACGTTATTTTTCTTCATTTTAATGTATATCTGCCCCGACACACGTCACTTGCTTGGCCTTCTTCCCAAAGGTGGGCGTACACCGGGTCCCCGGCCAAATTCCTCTTTGGTGTTTCTGGAGGGTCTGCGAGATGACAATGAGATTTCACATTTTTTAAAAAATGATTTTATTGAGGTCCTATTGGTTTATAACATTGTGTAATGTCAGGTGTGCATTACTCTATATTGGTTTCTGTATAGACTGCATCGTGCTCACCACCAATAGTCCAGTTATGAAGTTTTACATTTTTCAAGGTTGTGGAAAAAACGACAGAGGAGCAGAGGGGACCGAGATCTGAGATCACGTGGGGACTTTGGAGCTGAAAACGTCTGTAAGCCGGTTTTTCCAGAAAAGAAGGTTTGCAGGGGGCAGGGCTGGGGGCTGGGGCTCTCGCAGCGGGGCAGGGACTGCTCCTTAGGGGGATGTTGGGGGTGGAATGGTGTCCCCCCAAGGGTTACGTCCACGTCCTGACCCCCCAGAACCTCAGAACGGGACCTTACTTGGAAATCGGGTCTTTGCAGATGTATTAAGTGAAGGATGGAGATGAGGGCGTCCTGGAGGAGGGTGGCCCTAAATCCAATGACAGTGTCCTCATCAGAGACAGAAGAGGAGACACAGACACGCAGCAGGAGCCTGGATCTCCATTGGTTAATTTGCATTTGAAAGATGCGCCCTCTGCTCCCTCTAGGAATCGCCTGGCCCTGGGGGATCCACCTGTCCCCCCAAGGCGCTGAGAGGGACACGGCTAGAAGAAGCAGCAGACGGGGGCTGCTCTGTGTGTGCCCCGGGGGTCCTAGTGCTAACCCAGTGTGGACAAACACCTCCCCAGACCTTTCAGTCCCCAGCCCCCCAAGACCCTGGACAAGGGGTGTCCACCCCGTTTTGCAGCTAAAAGCAGAGGATGCCCCTCTATCCGTCTGAGCACCAGGCTGCAGCTAGCCCTCCCACCTCACTGCCCCCTCCCAGGATGCAGACATGAAGATCTTCATCCTGGACCCACCTGGGGACAGAACGTCCACCCAGGTGGCCCGCTGACCCCGGAGCTCCTGGGCCCCCTTCTGGGGGGGGGCCCAGGACTAGGATGAGGCCCCTCAGAGTCATTTGCGGGACCCTGTGTGCAGTGGGGTCCTGGGGTCTCTCCGTTCCTCTGACCGATGACTCGTTGTCCTGGAGCCCCATCTCGCCCGTCCACACTTCCGGTCTCCGGGGCCGCGGCCCTCTCTCGACGCTGGCCACAGCTTCCTGCGGTTTCCTCCGTCTGCCGGCTTCCCCTGGGGGTTTGGTCAGTCTGTGTCCACTTCCCCATTGAGCCAGGGGTCATCCCTGATGACGGGCAGGACGGACGGCTGGTATGCCTGTGCGGACAGGTAACTTGTAACCCAGGAGGTCATGACACACCTGCTCATATGGCTCAAGCATCCTTGGCTTGAACAAGCTTGTGCGGTTTTGGTTAAAATGATTTCTGTGTGGACCCCCCGGAGGAGGGCAGATCTGGGCCACGCTTGCCCTAGGACCCCTTGATAATCGGGGGGCCTCAGTTTAGTGACCTGGGGACGGGGCTCCGCAGAAATCCAACCAGCATTCGGAGAGAGAATAGGAGGTGTCCGTCCCTGATCTTCCAGACGAGAACTTCAGCCGTCCGTCTTTCCTATGGGGTTACATCAGGGCCACTGAAAAATGTCCACTCAACCAAAAAACCATCTCCAGCACCTCCTCCCACTCAGTTTAAATTCCTTTAACTGGAAACAAAACCGTCAGCACTTACGCCTAAGAAGAAAACTCAACCGGGTCTGGGAGGGTGGTTGCAGATTCACACCAAAGTGTTTATAACCGATATCAGATCCGCGCGTGAGTACGGGAAGTTGATATTTAATCGAGGTTAAGGGTTGGGGGGGAGGGAGAGGCACGGGGGTAGAACAGAGAAGAAAAGGGGAACAGAAAGCGAGACCCTAAAAATAAAATGTTCCTATTTCGCAATGTCGTTTCGATGGCCCTGAACCCGCTGTTTGTCGTTGGAGAGCTATTTCCAGATCTTTTTCTTTTTTGTTTTTCCTGCTCATAAGATGTGTTTCCTCATCGGGGCCACGACAGGGCGAAGTTTCCAAGTAGAAGGAACATGCGTTGGGTACCGTCTGGTTCCTTTTTCCTTGTCACCCGGGCTAGTGTCTCCAATGCTGCCAGCCACACCCCCGCCGCATGGAGATCCTCGCCTCCCCTCTCGGCCTCCATGGGCTGACAGCTGGTCCTCAGGGCGTCATTTGGGACGAGCACAGGGGATCCACAGAGGCTGCACGACGGCCCTGCTTGAGGACAAGTCCCTGTGCCTGCCCACTCCAGACGTGTCTGGGGTTGTCAGTTCATGTGTCCACTTGGCCAGGCGAAAGCCCCCAGTTATCCAGTCCACACTCACCGGGGAGTGGCTGTGAAGGTGTTTTCTCCATGCGACTCAAGTCCACACACAGCGGACTTGAAGCAAAGAGAAGACGTGCCCTGCTGTGGGTGGGCCTCGTCCAAGCAAGTGAAGAGCTTAAGAGAAGACACTGAAGATTCCCAGAGAAGAAGGAATTCTGCCTCAAGAATGCAGCGTCGGCTCCTGCCTGAGATTCCAGCCTGCCCGCCTGCTCCGCAGATTTCAGACTCACCAGCGCACCGTCAGATGAGCCCACGGCTTGAAATCTGTCAATCTACCTACTTACCTGCATACCTACCTCCATATATGTACTCCATATATATGTATTTCTCAAAATATGTATTTCTTCATATATATCCCTCCATATGTGTATATGTATTTATATATATATAAATACTTCTCTCTCTACATATATATCTCCTTATCTCTTTTTCTAAATCTCTATATATCTCTATATATCTATGAATCTCCATTTATTTATATATCCATATCCATATCTATATTTATCTACCTATGTCTATCTTTCTCTATCTACCTGTATCGATCTATATCTATCTACCTATCGTCTATCAACCTATTATCATTATCTATCTCTACGTCATCCATCCATCCACCCATCCATCCATCCATCCATCCATTCATTTATCAATCGCTATCATCTATCTCTCTCGCATCAATCCATCTATGTATCTAAGTATCTATCTATCCATCTATCTATCCATGTATCTATGTATCTATGTATCTATCTATCTATCTGTCTATCTATCATCTATCTATGTATCTATGTATCTATCTATCTGTCTATCTATCTATCTGTCTATCCATCTGTCTATCCATCTATCTATCTATCTATCTATCTATCTATCTATCTATCTATCTATCTACCTATCTATCTATCTATGTATCTATATCTATCTATCTATCTATCTATGTATCTATATCTATCTATCTATCTATCTATCTATCTATCTATCTATATCTATCTATCTATCTATCTATCTATCTATCTATCTATCTATCTATGTATCTATCTGTCATCTATCTATGTATCTATCTATCTATGTATCTATCTCTCTATCTCTCTCTCTCTCTATCTATCTATGTATCTATGTATCTATGTATCATCTATCTATGTATCTATGTATCTATGTATCTATCTATCTATCTATCTATGTACCCATCTTTCTATCATCTATCATCTATACATCCATGCATCCATTGTCTATCTATCCATCATTTCTTTCTCTCTCTCTGTATCATCTCTCTATCTAGGTCTCTATCTATCTATTATCTATCTATCATCTATCTAGATGTTAAGCAGACAGAGATGGCATCTGTCCTGCCCTTCCTACAGAGGCTGCATTTCACAGTAGAAGCAGAGTGAAGTGATGGGGAATTTGGAGCCTGCAGCTCACCCTGCAGAGAAAAGCTAGAAGGAAAACCTCCACCTTGCACTTCCCCTCTGACCTTTTGGCCCCGGGCCACGCTCACCCATGGCAGCCAATGGAAACTCTGGGATGAAGAGCTTCGTAAAGGAGGGTTCACTGGGCAGACGCCTCCCGAGCCTGCAGAGTTATCCCGATGCTCCCAAGGGTGGAGCTTCTGGACATCCCGTGCCTCTGGGTGCTGCCAAGAAGGAAGGTTCAGCATCACTTATGACGCGCTGTTGCAGAGAAGAGACGGAGCTGAATGTGCAAGCTCGGACACGGGAAACGCAGACAGAGCACGCTGAACGCCACTGCCGTGACACAAGCACATGCCAGCCGCCAAATCCTGGACCCGTGACCCGGCGTCTTCATCAAACCGATGCATAAGAATAAAGATGGGCAGGCGGGCAGCGAGTGGAAACTGTTACAGGTCAAAGAGATTTGAGATGCACAAACCAAATGCAGCGTGTGGACCCTTTGGACGCTGATGCAAACAGACCCATTGTAAAAAGATGCACTGGGGACACACGGATAACCAAGGAGCCAGACTGAGCCCTGAGGAGTTTGCAGGAAGGCGTCACGGAGTTAGTCACACATGACGGCTGTTCCGTGAGTGACGGAGAAAGGCGTGTGGTGACGCCGACTTCTTCTTGTAGAGCCGCACGGAAAGTCTTCACGCCGAGATGAGATCATTTGCGGGACTCGCCCTAAAGTTCTCCGACAGCGCACGGCTGGCTCCTTCCCTCCCCACAGCTCTCCTTGGGGCATCCTTCTGTGTCATCCCCGTCCAAAATCACACACTCCCGTCCCGCCGTGGACTGCATCCCGCACGTCTTCGTCATCATCGTCTGATTGTCAGCTTTCTCACCAGTAGGAAGCTCCTTTGGGGCAGCGATTTTTCTCTGCCTCCCCATCTGATGCTCCGTTGGTTCCTCAAGAGGCGAGAACAGAGCCGGCTGCATAAATCGGTGCTGAGTGCATGAACCATCTATCGAGGAACCGAGTTCGGAGCAGCCGGGAGTTATGCCAGCTGCAAAGTGGCTCTGAGAAAGGGCCACGGGGACGCCAGTGCTGGGTCTCAGCCTGTCCGCGGGGAGCCAGTTGGTCTCCGCTGCTCCTCGATGAGGCCAACGGAGCACCCCAGCTGTGCCTGTCATCCTGCTGGGCAACGCTGTGCCGCGGTCACCAACGTCCTGGGACTCTGCCTCTGCAGCCGTCTCCCCGTGTGAGCACAAGGGCACCACCCTGCAAGCCAGAAAGTCACGCCAGGACGGTCCACGCCAGGGAGTGGACGACCGAGCGTGCACCTGCCCGGTCCAGCTGGTGCTGGAAAACAATGGGGCCAGAAGGGGCACTTCTGCTGGGGAGAAGGACACAGGATGCTCATTGGGGCCACAGAGGGATACGGGGGCGTTCGGTCCTGAGTGCTGGGGGCAACCGGTTAAATTCCTCATTTTTTATCGAGGTGCCGCCGACATGCAGAAAATGCTGTGTGCACGGCTTGATGCATTATTCCCATTCATGTGTGCTGTATTTGGGGCTGGTTTCCAACACCAACGTCCGATTCTCCACGTCTCCAGACCCTACTTCAGATGTCAGCGGTAAATTCCCAGCCGCCTACACTTCTGACCCACTGGCTTGTCAATCAGGGCTTCCACGACCCCCTCCTCAAGGTTGATTGTTTGTTGAGCGACTCACAGAACTCAGGAAAAGACTTTAGTTAGATTCGATGGTTTATCACAAAGGATGCACTCAGGAACGGCCAGACGCAAGAGATGCCCATGGCGAGGCCTATGGGAAGGGACGCAGAGCTTCCGTATCCGGCAAAGTCTCAGGTCCGAGGACGGCTCAGAGCTCGCTCATCACGGTGGTTAAATGAATCTCCTCAGTAGCTTTCTCCTTGTCAACAGACCCAACGCTTATGGGACCCGTGTTTTTGTAGGACCATCTCACTTGTTCCCAAGGTGTTCCATACGCACCCACCAAGTGCTGGACCCTGCTGCCTTTCCATGGGGGCATTCATTCCCTGTGACGTGCTTCTCGTCTCAATAAGAGCCACACCGAAGTCGTCCCTACTACTTCTCTTAATCTGTGAGTCAGAGGATGGCCTGAAGGTTTCCATTATTCCTTTCTCTCCAAGGTCACGGTCCAGAGTCGATTTGAGCATCTCCGTGGGAAATCCCTCCCACCCCTGCTCAGGCCCGCTGACCCAGACAAAGACTCGTGGGGGTGTGAGGAGGAGGCTGAGGTCAGCTCAAGACAGAGGACCTCCAATTAGGGACGCGCGCTCCACGGAGACGGGGGTGCGAGGGGCAGAGTCTCCCTTTCCCTCCCTTTGCTGTAATGCAGTAGGAGGGAGGTCCGTCCCACCCATTACTGAGGCCCAGTGTCCCCACCGTCCAGCGTGGAGACTCCTTGTGCACCAGGGACGTGAGGAACGGGGCTGTCATCCATAGCCTTCATGGGGACACAGGCATCCTCGGACCCAGGTCCCTACGCTCGTCCAGCCCCAGGACCTTGGCTTCTGAGCCACGCGTGGGCGTGGGGTCTCTGCTGGCTGGGAGGGCTCTGTCCAGGGGTTTGATGCCCAGGTCACGGCCGTCCCACCAGGAGGGGGACCTGCTTCCTGGGGCACTTCTTGGACAACTTCGACCCCCGTCACTTGCTGGCCTGGGCACTCTCCATCCCTCCTCTCCCTTGATGTGTCTCAGATGCTCCCCGTCCAGGAGGCTGGATGCATCTTCTCCCGAGGATTTGGGCCCCGGACATGAAGGTCCGAGGAAAAGGATCCAGAAGGCTGCTCTCTGCCCTGACCCTAAACGCCCCCAAGCCTGGAAGCACGGGACTGGCAAGTGTTTGTAGGACGGAGATGGGGAAGACCAAAGGAAACGTCTTGAACTCAGATCCCAAGATCAGACCCAACCCATCGCCTTGTCCCGGTGAGCCTTCCTTTCCCTGGAGTCCCTTAGGGCTCCTCAGCCCTATCTCTTCATGTCTTATTGCCCATCACTGTATTTGACATTTAAGCATCTGCAGAGATGGGGTATTACTGGGCGTGGGAGACAGAAAAATATCCCCCAAGACGTCCACGTCCTAATCCCCGTGTGGTAGACAAAATAATGTCCCCAAAGACGTCCACGTCCTGATCCCCGTGTGGTAGACAAAATAATGTCCCCAAAGACGTCCATGTCCTGATCCCCGTGTGGTAGACAAAATAATGTCCCCAAAGACGTCCATGTCCTGATCCCCGTGTGGTAGAATAATGCCCCCAAGGACGTCCACGTCCTAATCCCCGTGTAGTAGACAGAATAATGCCCCCAAAGACATCCACGTCCTGATCCCTGTGTGGTAGACAGAATAATGTCCCCAAAGATGTCCACGTCCTGATGTCCTAGTCCTAATCCCCACGTGGTTAATGGAATAGTGACCCCCCAGAGATGCCCACATCTTATTCCTTGGAACCAGTGACTGTGCCACCTTACATGGCCAGGGGACTCTGCTGATGTGATTAAGTCAAGGGTCTTGAGATGACAGTTGATCCCCTGTGATCCCAGTGAACCCAATGTCACCACCAGGGTCCTTGTAAGAGGAGGCACATCACGTGGTCAGGTCTGAAGGGCATGGAACAACCCCTCTGAAACAAACCTCTTTGGCAAAATCACACTTTTTTCAAAGTAAAAAAAAAATAGCTTTATGAATGCTGAAAACAATTTAAAAATGCAGAACAGCTTCCAGAACATCCCGGGGGTGGAGGCACCTGCGACCTTCACCCGCTCGCTGGGGCTTCTGCGACTTCTTCTACCATTAGGATCTCCTCGTTGTCAGCTTTTCCTGCACCCGAAGCTAATTTCTCCCACATGATCTGAGGGAACAAGGACGGGCTGTCAGGTTTTGGGGAGCCCCGTGAGCCGTGGACGGCTGGCGGTGGGGGTGATAGATACAGATCTGAGACAGATCTATGTGTGCGAGTCTGCAGCTGAAGGATGAGCAGGACCGCCTGTGGGGAGGGCTTGTGGTGCCTATCGAGCACAGGGTATGGCAGATGCAAAGGTCCTGGGGCAGGATGGAGCCTGGAAGCCAATGGAGCGGGAGACGGCTCGTCCTTTTCCCAGGGAGGGTCGGACGTGATGGATGCAGCCAAGGGGGCCTCGGAAGCAGAGGTCACCCCGTCCCTTGTCCTTCACCCTGTGTGAGTCCTTACCCCACGAGACCAGGTCTGACCCCCTTCTGTCTGCCTGTCTGTCTCTTTCCCCATCTTTCCTCTCCTCCTCCTCCTTCTATCCGTCCTCCCCCGAATTTCCCCACACATCGGTCACAGAGAGGACCCTAACCCCCGACCCCAGGAGAAGGCCACCGAGTGGGAAGCGAGATTCCAGCCACACCCCGTGATGATGCTGTGGTCCCCCTCAGGGGGACACGGGGGAGTTTAGGGGACACTCCGAGGGTCGCTGTCCCCCCCTCCATCCCAGCTCAGCCCTCCACCCCCCGTACGTACCTGGGGGTCGGTTTGATGGTTGTCATTCAATTTATCTTTGATCCCTGGAACGGGCTGGAGGAAACTGTGCCTCCAGAGGAACCTGGGGAGACGAGAAAAGCGTGAAGAAGACGCCTCGATGCCAAATTTCCTTCTTGCTCCAACGTGCACGCTGTGTCACGTCACATGAGGGGCATCTGGGCTCGTAGCTTCCAAACACCTTCCTTTAAGGGTCACAGAGGGACCAACTCAAATCTCGGATGACTGAGAAGATAGGAAACACTCTAGGAATACAGAGTGATGCCCATGAGGATCCTTCTAGAACCTTCTCTCAGTCCCTTGAGTAGACGGATGGGAGTGGAGGATGTGCTCACTCACGAGCAGCTTGGGGGAGCCCAGGGTCCCTGGTGTTAAAGAGCCGGGGGGCTCCTAAAGCGGATGTCCCTCCTACTCCCATCCAACCTTGAAGAGCGTGGTTTCCGATTTGGCGGATTTCTGTCTATGTGACTTATTTTTAGGACAATTACTTAACCAGCACATTTTGCTTCTGCAGAGCATCTGGATGCATTTTCACAGGGATGTGTATTTTCTTTCTGACCACGAGGAAAGCACCTCCAATTCTGTGACATCACCAGGAGGTGTTCATGCTGAGCTGAACGGTGACCCCAAAAGACATGTTCAAGAGCTGACGCCCGGAACATGGGAACAGGACCTTATTAGGAAATGGGGTCTTTGCAGATGTGATTGAGTGAAGGATGGAGATGAGGGCGTCCTGGAGGAGGGTGGCCCTAAATCCAATGACAGTGTCCTCATCAGAGACAGAAGAGGAGACACAGACACAGAGGAGAAGCCACGTGGAGACGGAGGCAGAGACGGGAGGGAGGCGCCCAACAGCCCAGGGATGCCTGGAGCCCCAGAAGCTGGAAGAGGCGGGAAGGACCCTCCCCTGGAGCCTCCGGAGGGAGCACGGCCCTGCGACCCCTTCGTCTCAGACTCCTGGCCTCCAGAACCGTGAGAGCATGAATTTCTGTTGTTTTTCGCCATCCGGTTTGTGGTCATTGTTCCGGCCGCCACAGGAAACTAACAGAAACGTTCTTTAAGATAACTTTCCTCCGTAAGACACACACTCTGTCCCCATTCCTGTGCCTGCTGGCGAGGCCGCCCCTGTTCCTCTTTTCTCCCAGGTCCAGGGTCCCCAGGGAACGATGGCACACACCACCATATTCAACCACAGGGAAGCATTCTCCCCTTGTCTGGACGCCGCATCCCTGCGCAATTAGCCACGAGTGTCATTCCGGAAGAAAATGAACACAGGACGCCCACCCGCCCAGGGGCATCGGGGCGGGGACCACAGGGTCCCCATGTCCTGCAGGATGGACCCCAGCTGCAAAATCTCCCCGTGCCTTGCAATGCATTTCATGCGCTATGCGTGCAACTGAGATTTAATGATTCTACGTTTGCACTCTTCATTCCAAAGCATGTGTGCTGGGCCCCGAGACCCTGCTCGTGCTGAGCTCGCAGAAGCGAAAAGACGCGGGAGGTGCCTGCAGAGGGGCCCGTGGAGAGATCGATTGTAGCAAGTAGGGGGAATGCTGGGCCGCAGGCTGGGACCCGAGTTGGGCTCCTGGGAACGGGGTGGGCTTGGTTGGACCCCAAAGGCTCAGTAAGATGTACCAGGGCAAAGTGCGGGCTGAGAGCGGGGCATTTGGGAACAGGAAGGTCTGAGAGGCCAAAGGCGTGTCCTCTGTGAGCACGGCTGAGCTCTGAGCCGTCCGGCGCCCAGACAGACGCGTGGGGTCCGGGCAGGTGCGGCCAGCACGGCCGGGAGAATGGGAAGCATCTCAGAACGTGTGTCTGAGGCTGCCCATCGGGGGCCAGGATAAGACCCCCGTGGGTCGGCGAGCTCGACCGCCTCTGGCCGATGACACATCAATGGGTCCTCTGCCGTTCCCCTCACTGCGGGTTTCCCAATCTCTCTGTCCATCCTGCCCGTCTGCAAAGCTGGGGACAACCCATTCCCGGGGTTACCTTTTAAACAGGTAGACAAGGATCAGGGCGCAGACCAGGGTCCCCAGGACCACCAGCACGTACACGTGCGCAACGCTGGCTTCCAGTTCCTCAGAGCCTGGGGAGAGAGACGGACACACCAGGGACCCTGGGTGAGTCGTCCACACCCGGCCGGCTCATCACCTCGCTAGTCCACCGCTTAGGAGAAATGTCCAGAGCGGGAGGGACGTCTAGAGCAAGGGACCCCTCCCGAAAGCTTCGAGGAAACGTGTTCCTGAGACCCAACCGCCGAAATATATCAAGTCCTCTTAGAACCTGACAAGCCAACTTAAAAATGGACCAAAAAAAAAGGATGCACATTTCCAGGCATACAAAGTCAGCTCCCACCTATTACATAGATTTCCTTTTTACTTACTATCTGGAATCGGGACTTTTTACAATTAACGTATTATTTTTATAACGGGGGACATTTTATCTGTTCCTACCAAAAAATCCAATGAAAAAACCCGAATCTATCAGGATTATCATAACCAAATTGGGTGCCCGCCGTTTCGAGGTTTTTTTCGATACGAACAGATAAAACGGGCGCTGTTACAAAAAATAATACGTTCACTGGAAAAAACGCTTATTCCAGATGATGAGGCAACCTAAATAGAGCCACACGGATGCTTAGAAGTGTATACCTGGAAATATCTGTTCCTTTTTTTTTTTAATCCACTCTTAAATCAAGGGGGCGGGCCGGTGGTGCAAGAGGTTCGATACAAGCGGTTCGAACCTGGGGTTCGCAGGTTTGGATCCCGGGCCTGCACCGACGCACCGCTTGTCAGGCCATGCTGCGGTGGCCTCTCATATAAAGTGGAGGAAGATGGGCACAGATGTTAGTCCAGGGCCAGTCTTCCTCAGCAAAAAGGAGGATTCCCATGGATGTTAGCTCAGAGGTGATCTTCCTCACCAAAAAAAAAAAAAAAAAAAAAAAGAAATCGAGTTGTCGGTGTTCTTGTTGTTGATTTCTCAGAGGACTTTATGTATTTCGGATACTTGGCCCTTATCAGATGTACAATCTGCAAATATTTCCTCCCGTTGTGTGGGTTGTCTTTTTAACTGTCTTGAGAGGGTCTGTGGGTACACAAAAGTTTTTAATTTTGATAAAGTCCAGTCTACCTGTTTTTTCTCTAGTTATTGCCACCAAATCCAAGATTGCAAATTGATTACCCATTTCATCTTATGAAATATTGCTCAATACACATTTCATATAAACCCTACACTGTTATGAAAATCATTGATCTCAGATCAGGAAAACAACGATGCATAACGATGTTTGCTAAAACCCTTTAAATGTTCGAGGGCTGGGAACCAGGAATGTCGACCTCTTAACTACGAGACCGCCTTTAGGTCCAAACCATTAAATTCTTGCTGACTCATAAAAGTTGCAGGGAGGAATCTGTGTGTAATTTAGTTCCTGGCATACCTCTCTCTCTCGATTAGGAGGAAACAGCCCCAGTTTTGATGTCAGCTGTATCCTGACCAGCGACCAAGAGTGCGACCCTCTGCTGTGACTTGAGTGACTGATGGTTTCCTGGGGGGGGGTGGGGACTTGGGACGTCGGTAGTGTCTGTCCCCTCCTTTGGGTATTGAAAAAGTGTAGCTCGTGAGCTTGGCTGAGCACCAGGGGAACAAGGTTTCAGGACCCCCTCAGTTTCCGGGCCTCCTGGAGCGGCTCAGAGATAGATCCTGGGAGACGCCCCATCCCGGGCGACGCTCTTGGGGAACGTACCGAACTCGACGGGCTGGCTCCAGGCGCTCCACTGGGGGTCCCTCGCATCCGCGGTTCGTATCTTCACGGTATGCCTGGCTCTGGGCTCCGGACTCGGAAAGTTGTATTTATTTTCTGAATCGCCCGGCACCTCGATCTTTGGAGAAAACAGAAAGTTAGCTAGCCGTCGCCTGTGTGGAGAAAAGAGGGAGTGGGGGCGTCTTTTAAATTTCACGACTGAAATGGATGAAAGATTCAAAGACACGGCACTCCCCCCATCGACCTGTGAAAGTTGTGGAATGCAAAGGGGGGTTCTGCTACCCAAGCCAAACCATTTCCTCGTGGGGCAGAATATGAACGCTGTCTAGAAATCCGTGCTCTATGAAATTAACATATGTGTTTACATCCTGAAGACTTCGGAGGGATGCTTAAGTGAAAAACTACGACAACTCATCGATCCACTCACCAAATAACCACTCCCGGGTCTCCCAGGATCGTAAATATAGACACAAAAATTATTCACCAGCTACAACTGATATGAGCAGACCCATAGATGGGTTTGCAAGGGACCTAAAGACCACTGAGGGCAAGTTCCTCATTGGACAGAAGAGGATACCGAGGTCAGAGCGGTGGTGAGACTTGGAAAATACCATCAGAAAGTAGGTTGATGATCTACCTCTAGACGTGTTTTGAAGGAAGGAATCATCTTAATACTCAAAGGAATATTTTCTTGGTCAACATGGATGGAGGAGGAATAGGGTGTGAGAGTCAATCGGATGTAATGAATGTAACTAATTCAACAAATGGGATGTGACAAGGGCTCAAGACTAGACCCCAGCAGATTGGACCACTGGGAGAGCCCCTGCCTCACTGACTGGATGCTACCCTAGGGAGCCTCCATCCTCTGATTTAAGCCCATCGCCATCCTGGCCACCACCGGGCCAAGTTTCCACTCTGGGTGTGTCCCTTTGACTAACGCATGGTTCCCCTACGGGGTGATATCTGGGGGCAGAGTTTTAACTCACCGGTTGATATTCGCTGTGTCGGGTACCGCTCTAGAAAGAAAAGAATAGAAGGTTTACTTTTCTCCATTTAGAAGGTTTTTCACAAGTTTTACCCATTCTGCCCTGGAGTGCAGTCAGGGGTGAGCACACCGTCACGGAGAGGTGAGGGCTGGGGTTCATCGGTCCACCCTGATCCGGGAGTCGACCTAATAGAGAGGGAGAGGGCTCTCTGATCGTGCCCCCTCAGGAACCGCAGCTGGTGACAGATCCTCCTGTCTACACTGGATCCAGGTGGACGTGGAGCAGAGGGTCCTTCTGTCTACACTGGGTCCTGGTGGACACGTAGCAGAGTTTCCTCCTGTCTACACTGAGTCCAGGTGGACGTGGGGCAGAGGGTCCTTCTGTCTATACTGGGTCCAGGGGGACGTGGGGCAGAGGGTCCTCCTGTCTACACTGGGTCCTGGTGGGCATGGAGCAGAGGGTCCTCCTGTCTACACTGGGTCCAGGTGGACGTGGGGCAGAGGGTCCTCCTGTCTACACTGGATCCAGGTGGACGTGGAGCAGAGTTTCCTCCTGTATACACTGGATCCATGTGGACACGGAGCAGAGGGTCCTTCTATCTACACTGGATCCATGTGGACATGAGCAGAGGGTCCTCTGTCTACACTGGATCCATGTGGACACGGAGCAGAGGGTCCTCTGTCTACACTGGATCCATGTGGACACAGAGCAGAGTTTCCTCCTGTCTACACTGGATCCATGTGGACACGGAGCAGAGTTTCCTCCTGTCTACACTGGATCCATGTGGACACGGAGCAGAGTTTCCTCCTGTCTACACTAGATCCATGTGGACACGGAGCAGAGGGTCCTTCTGTCTACACTGGGTCCTGGTGGACGTGGAGCAGAGGGTCCTCTGTCTACACTGGATCCATGTGGACACAGAGCAGAGGGTCCTTCTGTCTACACTGGGTCCATGTGGACACGGAGCAGAGTTTCCTCCTGTCTACACTGGATCCATGTAGACACGGAACAGTTTCCTCCTGTCTACACTGGATCCATGTGGACACAGAGCAGTTTCCTCCTGTCTACACTGGGTTCATGTAGACACGGAGCAGTTTCCTCCTGTCTACACTGGGTCCAGGTGGACGTGGAGCAGAGTTTCCTCCTGTCTACACTGGGTCCAGGTGGACGTGGAGGAGAGTTTCCTCCTGTCTACACTGGATCCAGGTGGACGTGGAGCAGAGTTTCCTTCTGTCTACACTGGGTCCTGGTGGGCATGGAGCAGAGGGTCCTCCTGTCTACACTGGGTCCAGGTGGACGTGGAGCAGAGTTTCCTCCTGTCTACACTGGATCCATGTGGACACGGAGCAGAGTTTCCTCCTGTCTACACTGGATCCATGTGGACACGGAGCAGAGTTTCCTCCTGTCTACACTGGGTCCAGGTGGACGTGGAGCAGAGTTTCCTTCTGTCTACACTGGGTCCTGGTGGGCATGGAGCAGAGGGTCCTCCTGTCTACACTGGGTCCATGTGGACATGGAGCAGAATTTCCTCCTGTCTACACTGAATCCAGGTGGACGTGGAGCAGAGTTTCCTCCTGTCTACACTGGATCCAGGTGGACACGGAGCAGAGTTTCCTTCTGTCTACACTGGGTCCTGGTGGGCATGGAGCAGAGTTTCCTTCTGTCTACACTGGGTCCTGGTGGGCATGGAGCAGAGGGTCCTCCTGTCTACACTGGGTCCAGGTGGACGTGGAGCAGAGTTTCCTCCTGTCTACACTGGATCCATGTGGACACAGAGCAGAGTTTCCTCCTGTCTACACTGGATCCATGTGGACACAGAGCAGAGTTTCCTCCTGTCTACACTGGGTCCATGTGGACACAGAGCAGTTTCCTCCTGTCTACACTGGGTCCAGGTGGACACGGAGCAGAGGGTCCTCCTGTCTACACTGGGTCCAGGTGGGCATGGAGCAGAGTTTCCTTCTGTCTACACTGGGTCCTGGTGGACACAGAGCAGAGTTTCCTTCTGTCTACACTGGGTCCATGTGGACATGGAGCAGAGTTTCCTCCTGTCTACACTGGGTCCTGGTGGGCATGGAGCAGAGTTTCCTCCTGTCTACACTGGATCCATGTGGACACAGAGCAGAGTTTCCTCCTGTCTACACTGGATCCATGTGGACACAGAGCAGAGTTTCCTCCTGTCTACACTGGGTCCATGTGGACACAGAGCAGAGTTTCCTCCTGTCTACACTGGATCCATGTGGACACAGAGCAGAGTTTCCTCCTGTCTACACTGGGTCCAGGTGGACGTGGAGCAGAGTTTCCTCCTGTCTACACTGGATCCATGTGGACACAGAGCAGAGTTTCCTGCTGTCTACACTGGGTCCCTCTGCACACATAACAGAGGGTGCTGTACTGTCTGCCGCTGCTTCTAAGCCTCCCTCTCCTCCCTAAGGCTTTCAAGGATCCGGGTGGGTCTGAGGCCCCCTCAGTTGGATTGGCTGTCATGCTGACCCTCAGGTCAAGCGCATCTCTCTCCACCAGCGTCCACCCTGCTTTTGGCCCACTGTGTCACCCATCCTGAGCCCGCCTCGTGGGACCTGGGCCACCCCCGTGAGCCCGGGACTTCCCACCGCCCTCCTGAGGCCTGATGCCCAGTTTGGAGCGGCGTGCGCTCACCGGCCTCTGGATGTCCAGCTGATACTGGAAATCCCTGTCGCTCGCGGGCCGTCGGCTCCTGGGTTTTCCCCAGCGGATGAGGCAGTGGGATCCGTTGCAGTGCACGGTGATGTTGCTGGGCGGGCTGTATCTCTCTGCAATGAGAAGCCGGCACCCACCCTTGATCCAGCCTGCTTCCCCCGGCCCACGGAGGCGCCACCCACCCTGCCGACCTGTCCTTGGCGGGAGCTTCCGAGGTCACCAGGAGGCATGGGTGGGTCTGAGCGTTGACGCTCGGGGAAGATGACCGACAGGCTGCTGTGCGCAGAGGAGGAGGTTTAGGGTCAGGGAGACCCAGGCAGGGAGGCAGTGATGGGTTTGAAGGGCAGAGATGGGCTCATCTGAGACATTTTAGCCTGAAGAAGCCTGGGGCGTCCTATGGGACCAGCGAGCCTGCACGGAGGAAGAGGTTGCCGGCTCAGCAGGAGACGGCGCTGTTCGGCATCTGGGACCATCCCGGAGCGGCCAGCCCCCCGGCAGAGAGCTGGAAAGAAGACAGACAGCTGGCAAAACAAGAAAAAGTGAGTTCCCACGTCCCAAGATGGGTGGAGGGGTTTGGACTCTCATGGACGACTCTGGATCCTAAGGCGAGGTGGAGGAGGAGGGGTGTGTGTAAATTCACATGTTGTGTGCACACATGACCATCTGGCAGGATGTGGGGAGAGGCCGGGGTACCCAAAATGGGGGAAGGAGGGAAAGAGGGGTCTTGGGGACGGGGTTCATAACAGGTCAGCCAAAGACATATTTGCTGATGGGGTTATTGACGCCTGTCTGAAAAGACCAAGGATGTCCAGTGTCCTTCAAAGATAACTGGGTGTCCACAGGTGACGCCCCTACTGTGGGTTCCAGCAACAAACAGGACGGGAGTTCTGCATCTGCTTCCATTTTAGCTGGCATACTTCCATTCTAAAGACTGAGACTCGATTCCGTGACTGGAACCTTCTAAGGTACGTTTGGACGACTTGGTCCTGCGCAATTTCTCTTGCGACTGTAGACACGGAATCAACACCCCCACTGGGTCTATCTGATCACGTTTAACTTGCAAGTTGAGAGGCGCCGTTCCCGGGAAGCGCACGCTGGATTCCCAAGCTCAGAACAGAGGGAAGGACAACCTGTCCTGATCATTGTTGTGATCTGGATTTAGGATGCTGTGCCGGGTTCTGAGGCGTGGGCTTTTTTTCTCCCCGCACCACCAAGCAATTACCTGACACCAGCTGGGCGTCCTGCAAGTCAGCTCACTTCTGACGCTGTCTACCTGGAGACGGCGTCAGACCCCACAGGTGAAGGGCTCAGTCCCGCAAGACTGTCCCCCACTTCAGACGCCCATCGCAAGTCCAGCGTGTCACCTGTGCTCTGGCCGATGGCCTGTAGATCGGAGGTTCCCAGGGCCTGTTTTTGGGTTCGGTTAATTTACTAGGGCAGCTCCCAGAAGTCAGGGAAACATCTTCCTTACCAGATAACTGGTTTATTTTAAAAGGACATAAGTAAGTAACAGCCGGATGGATGAGACGAAGGAGGCAAGTTGAGGGAAAAAGACACGGAGCCTCCATGCTCTCTCCAGGCCCCGCTCTCCCCGAGCTCCACATGTACACCCGCCCGGAACCTCTCTGAACCCCGCCCTTTTGGGTTTTTCTGGAGGCTCCATTACATGGGCATAATTGATGAAATCGTTGGCCACCGGCGGTGGAACTCAATCTGCATCCCTCTCCCCTCCCGGAGGTCAGCGGCCAGCCTGAAAGTTCCAACCCTCTAATCACGTGGCTGGTTCCCCTGGCGACCAGACCCCATCCTCGGGGAGTTCCAAAGTCTCCTCATTAACGTAACAAAGACAGCTTTATGGCTTCCAGCACAAGAAATTTCAAAGCTTTTAGGAGCTCTGTGCCAGGAACAGAGACTAAGACCAAACATATTTCTCCTTATAAATCACGATACCACAAGATTCTGAAGTAATATTTGGATTTCTTGGATTAAAAGAAAATGTTAGAAACATGGGGGTAAAAAGGCAAGGCTTCCTTGAGAAGGAAGGGGCGGCCAGATTAGGGTCCAGAGACAGGTTTGTCCTGCAGTGAGGAGCTTGCAGGAAACTCAGACGGGAGGAGACAGGCTCCGCCAGCACACCTGCCACCTTGCTAGGGACACACAGCAGGACCACCCCCAACAGGTGAGCCTGGAGGTGAAGGACCCATTCCCTTTGAAGGTTGACCAAAGGGTTGGCATTTACTGAATTTTCCTAGGAAACCTCCCACCCCATCTTCCCTATGAAATCTTCAACACACTAGGAAGAGCCTCTCCCCGTCTGGGAGGGGGTGGGACGGACCACGGGACTCATGAATTCTTAAAGGAACCTATGACAGGGTCACTGTGCCTATTCTGAATGCAAGTTTGCTCCTGCACCCAGAAAGGAGAAGCAAGCAACCTGGGAACCCCTGCACCCTCCTTGCAGGATCTGATCTAGAATCTGCTTGCTTGCTCTTCTGGGGTGGCTGTCTCTTTAATTTGGGGAGACATTTTACTACATCCCCCAATTAAGGCAATGGAAGGCTGTGTCTGCTACCATATGGGGGAGGCCCATGAAGGGGCGAGCCTCTCCCACCTCTTGGTCAGAAGGTCCAAACTTTTGTCCCGTGGGGGCTTCGCTGTCAGCTCTCGGCAAAACCTCTCATGTCCAGCCTGTGCTGTAGAGGGGTTGGAAGGGCCCTCACTTCCTCGGGGGGCACCAATGCAGTCATATGTCCCTACCTTCAATTCAGAATGAAAGGAGACTCTTTAGTTGGCCTTTGCCCTGGGTGTATGACCGTATCCTTTGTATGATCAGAAGACACACACAGAAAGGAAGCATCCCTAATCTCGACAAACTCTAAAATACGTAGGTTCTATTATTATGCTTGTATCGGGTTGGATGGTGTCCCCCCAAATTCACGTCCACCTAGAACCTCAAAATGAAGAACTTATTTAGAAACAGGGTCTATGCAGATGCTATTAAGTGAAGGATGGAGATGAGGTCATCCTGGAGGAGGGTGGCCCTAAATCCAATGACAATGTCCTCATCAGAGACAGAAGAGGACACACAGACACAGAGGAGAAGCCACGTGGAGACGGAGGCAGAGATGGAGGGAGGCGGCCACCAGCCCAGGGACGCCTGGAGCCCCAGAAGCTGGAAGAGGCAGGAAGGACCCTCCCCTGGAGCCTGTGGAGGGAGCGTGGCCCTGCGACCCCTTCATCTCAGACGTCTGGTCTGCACATTGTGAGAGAGTAGGTTTGTGACCATTTGTGACAGCACCCTCAGGAACCTGACGCAGATCTCATGCAAATTCCATTAGAAATATTACACAGTGGTTAAATCTCAGGTCATTGTCCTCACCTATTTTCTTTAATGACAAAATCGAATCGAAGAACTGGATTCCCGTTCCTTGACTGGTCCCGTTAACCAGGAAGTAAGTGTAGGTGCTTAATCCAGAGAGGTCTTTGAGGTGACATCCTACGTGAGTTCCTGAGTCTTTTACGTAATGCGGACATTCTCTTTCCCCTCTTCTCCTGTAAGATTCCAAAGTGTTCAGAGGACAATCAGGGCATGGTATTTTCCTCACTGTGTTTGTCATAGTTGTCTACTGAGGTCCACACTTACTTTGAATCTTGTATATACAAAAAGTATTGGACGTCATCAGGGGCCGCTTGGCCCTTTGCCCAAGTGCAATTCATGAAATTCACATTGTAGATAAAACAGGAGAAGTTCTGGGCAGCTGTGCCCTCTCCACCTGGGAAGAGGCAGAAACAAAATCATTTGCACATGAAGGTTAAAAGGGGATGGACCAGTGGCTTCCTGGTGTGAGTGTTTACCAAACCTTCAAAGAATTGACACCAATCCTTCTTAAACTCTTCCAAAACACAGAAGAAGAAGGAACGCTTCTAAACTCATTTTATGAGGCCAGTGTCATCCTGATACCAAAGCCAGACAAAGACACAAGAAAAGAACATTAGAGGCCAATATCCCTAATAAACGTAGATGCAAAAATCCTCAACAAAATACTAGCAAACCAAATCCAACAGTGCATTTAAAGGATTCCGTGCCATACCCAAGTGGAATTTATCCCTGGGATGCAAGGATGATTCCACATCTGCAAATCAATCCATGGGGTACACCGCATTAACAGAATGAAAGAGAAAAACAGTAGGATCATCTCAATAGACACAGAAAAATCATTTCACAAAATTCGACATCCATTCATGACAAAAATACTCAACAAAATAGCTATAGAAGGAAGATACCTCAACACAATAAAGGTGAAATTTGAAAAACCCACAGCTAACATCATGGAGAAAACACCATGGAGAAAAACTGAAAGCTTTTCCTCTAAAAACCTGTGCAAGGGAAAGGTGCCCACTCTCGACACTTCTATTCAACACAGTATTGGAAGTGCTAGCCACAGCAATTACACAAGAAAAAGAAAGAAAGGCATCCAAATTGGAAAGGAAGAATTAAAATTATCTCTGTTTGCAGGTGATGTGATTGCATCCATAGAAAACCCTAAAGACGAAACAAACAAACCAAAAACATCATTAGAACTAATCAACAAATTCAGTAAAGTTGCAGGATACAAAAATCAGTGACATTTCTATACACTAATAACGACCTATCCAAAAAGGAAATGGAGAAAATCCCATTCACAGTAGCAGCAAAAAGAATAAAATACACAGGAATAAACTTAACCAAAGATGTGAAAGAACTTGTAGACTGAATATTATAAAACATGGATGAATGAAATTAAAGAACACACAGATAAATGGAAAGACATCCTGTGTTCAAGGACTGCAAGAATTAATATTGTTAAGATGTCCATTTTACCCAAAGAAATCTATAGATCAATGCAATCCCCGTCAAAATCGCAATGGCATTTTTTACAGAGATAGAAAAAACAATCCTAAAATTCATACGGAACCACAAAAGATTCTAAATAGCCAAAGCAGTCTTGAGCAAAAACAACAAAAGTAAAAGCATCACAATTCCTGATCTCAAAATATATGATAAAGCTACAATAACGAAAACCGTGTGGTACTGGCATAAAAATAGACGCAGAGATAAATGAAACAGATTAGAGAGCCCAGAAATAAATCCACATATTTATGGTCAACCGACCTTCGACAAAGGTGCCAAGAACACAGGATGGATAAAGGGCTGTCTTTTCAGTAAGTGATGTTGGGAAAACTGGATCTCCACACGCAGAAGAAATTGGATCCTTATCTCACACCATATACACCAGTCAAGTCAAAACGGATTAAAGAGTTAAACATAAGCCCTGAAACTCTAAAGCTGCTAGAAGAAAACATAGGGAAAAAGCTTGACTTTGGTCTTGGCAAACATTTTTTCGGATGTGACACCGAAAGCACAGGCAACAAAAGCAAAAACAGGCAAGTGGGATGGCACCAGACTGAACAGCTTCTGCACAGCAAAAGGCACAGTCAGCAGAGTGCAAAGGCAACCTACAGAGTGGAAGAAAAGATTTGCAAACCGTGTATATCTAGTGATAGGTTACCATCCAAAATATAAACAAACAAAACACTTCCCAAAGAATGTGAAGAAAAAATGGGCAAAGGACCCAAACAGACATACAGATGGCCAACACGTACGTAAAAAGTGCTCAGCATCACTAATCATCAGGGAAATGCAGATCAAAAGCGCAATGAGCTGTCACCTCACACCCGTTAGAATGGCTCTTGCTATAAATACAAGAGATAAGTGTCAGTGGGGATGTGGAGAAAAGGAAACACTTCAGCACTGTTGGTGGGAATGTAAGATGTGCAGACAACGTGGAAAACCATACGGAGGTTCCTCAAAATAGAACTACCACATGAGCTAGCAATTCCGCTTCTGTGTATTTATCCGCAGGAAATGGAATCAGGATCTCGAAGAAATATTTGCAGTCCCATGTCTATTGCAGAGTTATTCACAGCAGCCAAGATATGGAAACAACTTGAGTGTCCATCAGTGGACAAATGGATAAAGAAGACACGGTATATATATACACAATGGAATATTATTCAGCCGTAAAAAAGAAGGAAATCCTGTCTTTGGGGACAACAGGGATGAACCCGGAGGGCATTATGCTAACGAAACAAGTCAGACAGAGAAAGACAAATACTGTATGACTTCACGTTTCCGTGGAATCTAAAATAGTCAAACTCACAGACAGGGGGTAGAATGGTGGTTGGCGGAGGCTGAGGGAGGAGGGAAATGGGGAGGAGCTGGTGAAACCACACACGTGTTCCGTTTCGCAAGATCTAATGTGGTCTTGGAGACCTACTCTCCAGCACAGTAACTATAGTTAATCGTAATGCATCTTTCACTTGAAACTCACTAACAGAGTAGGTCTCAAGGTGGGATCTGCGGGCGGGACCACAAAAAATAAAAGGAAGAAAATGGTAGCTCTGTGAGACGACGGGTGCGTCCGTAGCTTGATTGTGGTAATCTTCTCACCGTGTGTATGTGTTTCAGTACATAAGCCATGCACCTTAAACACACACAATTCCCAGGTCTCAATGATATCTCAATAACGTTGAAAAAAAGGGGCATCTACTTGGATGCTAGTGGGGCGCCAAAGCATCACCGTGATGTTTCCCTACCTGGGTTAGTGTAGACCAGTTTCTCTGAAATCTGTTTCTGGCTGGTATTTATTTTCACCGTGAGTGTGACTCCCTCGTGGAGAGGATAGTTCTGGAACGTGCAGTGACATTCTTTATTCTTGAGCTGAAAAGAGATAACCAGCAGCACATTAGGAAACAGTCTTCTTCCTTCTCATCTCCACGTCGTTTGCACCTACATCAACCCCGTGACACCATCCACCTCTTTTCGTGAAATCTCCCCCGTGTACCTTCTCTGGGGTATGCGCGCATGCGACTTGCAGGTGGAACCTCAACTCGACAGCCTATAGCAGCATGTAGAGGGTCAGAATAGAGCTCACATTTTTTTTTTTTTTTGGTGAGGAAGATTGGCCCTGAGCTAACATCTGTGCCAGTCTTCCTCTATTTTGTATGTGGGATGCCGCCACAGCATGGCTTGATGAGTGACGTGTAGGTCCGCGCCCGGGATCTGAACCCACACACCTCGGGCCACCGAAGCGGAGCGTGCGAACTTAACCACCATGCCACCGGGCCAGCCCCCAAGAGCTCACATTTTAATGTGCCTTCAGTCCTCAGGGATCTTGTTAAAATGTGGATTCTGGGGCCCGAGATTCTGCATTTCTCAGAAGCTCCCAAGTTTGAGTAGTGAGGCCCTTCATCAGTTTAAACTTTGTGGAGCTCATCACACGCTGTTCCGTGTTACTGAGTTTTCTCGTCCTATCTCATACTCACGCTCTCTCACAAACTTCACGACAACGTTGTATCCCAGTCAGTCTGTTTACTTTGTTTCCATTGCACACTCAGGGCTGACGCTATTCCTTCTCAGGATTAAGTCTACCACCTAGACAATTTTTGAAGGATCAACCTAGCAAAAGGCTGCCGTCCACGCAACCGGGTGGACGGTTCCCCTAGGCAACATCCCCCGAACGGGATCGGAGGTTTGAAAGTGACGGAACAAACCACCTGTCTTCCCCGTGATCACGGTGGCTGGACATTTCATCCCTCTGAAATTCTTCCCTGGAAATCCTGGGAGCATTCGGGTACCCGCTTGGGATATCCCCCTGCCCTGCTGGGTCCCACATCGCCAGCCAGCTCCATTTCCCCTTCCTCGGGCGGCTCAGTGTCCCCAAGGGTCCCACCTCCTCTCAGCTCCCTGCGGCCTCTCCTTGGTCCGACCTCACAGAAGCTTTGGGGCGTCTGCTATGCTTCCTTTCCTTTTAGGATAATTTTAGATATTTTCCAGAGAGCTCCTCGGTCCCCCGGGGAATCAGGACACTGGACACACCTTGGACACGAATCCCCGGTGCACCGAGAACCATGGCTCCTAGACACGTCCCAAAGTCACCCATGCGTTTTTCACGTGTCACTGTTGTCTCGTTGCTAAGTTGGTGGGAGTTGGTAAAGGATAGCAACAGCATACCATCCTACCTTTAAGCAAATCGGTCCTTCATCCTTGTGAATCAGCACACATTCGACGTAAGTAGCATTTTCTTTGCAGTCCCAACTCAATTCCATTCTCCTGGGGTCGAACTTCACATGGAGACTGGGGACCGGTTCCTCGGTCGGAAGATCTGAAACATGGCAGCCACAGGATTCAGAAATTACCCGTCTCTGCTCTCCCCAACCAGCACATCCCACGTCTTGTAAGTGAAGATCAGGGCTGGGGCTCGCTGTCCCACTTCCCCTCTCACCCAGGCAGCCCCAGGGCATTGGCACATCCTCAGAATCTACCCCATTTTCCCTCTCTCCTTCCCGCCTGGGCCTCCTTGCCCTTTCTCCGTGCGGAGATGTCTGCTGGGCAAACAAAGATCAATCAAATGAGAACAAGCGGAGGCTGGTTGTTTAGAGCACACTGTAGTCCGGAAGTCGGCCCCCGTCCCTTGCATCGGGCAGAGACGCAAGGGCGGGCAGAGGACTGGGAAAGTCAGAGTGGACGAAAAGGAAGGCTCGGCTGTGCCCTGACCGTAGCTGCAGGTCGCTGCAGTCGCGGGTCAGAGTCCTACTTTTACAGACGGTCCGACCATTGTGCATTTGCGTATTCAGTCTCTCTCCCCACGCGGCCTCTGTGCTCGGCACCTCGTGCTCACATTCTCCCTTAATCCCGAGGCCATGCCCCCTCCCAGGGACCCGCTCTCTCCAGGTCTCCAGGACCCACAAGTAGATCAGGAACCTCCGGAATTTCTTGACCCTCCCCTCTCCCCGGCCCCCGCCCTGGCCTCCTGTGGGTTTCTCTTCCTTTCAGGTCTCGCTTCTCAGATGAGCAACCATCCCGTCTCCAAGGAGTCTATGGATCTTGGTCCTTCCCTTTCAGCCTGTGGGTTCTGTAAAAGCCACTTATGCCCTCGAGTTCATACCCAACCGAGAAAGTCTTGAATGCTCAACAGAAATCTGATGACACGGATCCACCCAAACATCTCCTCGCCAGCAGGAGCCGACTCCAGCACGTCCCTGGACCCGGGACTCCAGGGTGGGGGGCAAAGACGAGGGTGTTTATTCAGTCCACGTTTTCAAAGCACAGCCACTTTCAGAAAGACGGATGTGGGCTGGAGCCCCACCTCTGCCACTCACCAGCTGTGACTTCCAGCAGGTTGCCTCACCTCTCTGTTCACCGGTCTCCAGTTTTGCCCAATAAAGCAACAACGCATCCACCCTCAAAATGTTAGTTAAATGCCACAAAAGCAAATTTTTTTTCGGCAGGTCTCGAGTGGTCTTTTTGGGACCACTACCCCCGGGGAGCGTTCCCCGAGAACGTTCCTTGGGGAAGGTTGGGGGTCAGTGGTATCCTCGTCCAGCCCCATGAGCTGGTCGCTAAAGGGCTTTCTTTACCTGCAAGTCCTGATGCCACATCAGTCCAACCTGGAGGAAGGATCCTTGCCCTAAGATCCGACCCTACACCACTGTCCTTATATCCCGCCCCACTGGACTGCCCCGATTTTTTACGATGGCCCGGAAATACCTAGCTTCCGAGTCACCCCATATCTCGGCACCCTTACCACATTCGCGCAAGAACTAAGCGTGTTTATTCAGCTTTATCCTTCCTCAAATGGCGGTGGCCCGAGAATCAATACCCAGGGGCAGGCGGTGGCATTTCTTCCCCACCAGCCAGGATTGTGGGATCAGGGTCCTGTGGCCCCGCCTCGCTTATTGTCTCCACCTGATTACTCAGGGAGTCCACTCAGTCCCTGCTGCATAGTCCCTGCTGGGCGAGACCCTCGCCACCCCGTCACCTGAAGTTAGGGCCGATGAACCACATTTTGCTTCTATGGTGGACGACCATGCCCTACGGTTAAAATAGGAAAGTGCTGTCAGAGAGGGGCCGAGAAATTCTCTTGCGTTGGGCTGACCCGGATCCTGATCCTGGGCCCACCCCTTGCTGATGGTCATTAGGTTAAATCATGGAGGTCTCTGAGCCTCAGTTGTCCCGCCTGGAGAATGGGTGGAAGGACGTTAGCATCACAAGAAGGGGTGAGCGGAATGTGATGTGCGATGCTGCCGGCCGGCTGACTGTCATGCACGAGGATACAATCAAATTGGACCCAGGTGTTGGGAACGGCAGAAAGGGGTCAAGCATGTTCGCACACTTACCTTGGCGCTCCTGGGTCAGGAGAAAAGCCTGGTCCAGCAGCATGGAGAGCAGAACAACCGTCTTCAGGGGACCCATGAGGCTGCCCGCGGGATGGGGGAGCCCTAGAGGGAGAAGAAATTGGCTTTCGTGGGGGTTCTTGGAGTGGAGACCAGAGATGTTTCCCCAGGGAGATAGTCTGGGGAAAAAACACAAGACCGTCCCCGGGGTGATGGTCAGCACAGTGACCTGGGCAGCCCGGGGTCACTGTTGGCCACAGAGGGTCTACAAGTTCCAGTCGGCCTCATAGGAGGCCCCAGAACCAAGGTCCTGTCCTGCAGCAGGGACCTGGGGTCCAGGCTTCCCTGTCACTCTCTGTATCACTTGAGTGGGTTGTCTACACAGCCTGGCTTCATTCCTGTCTATAACCAGAGGGGTTAACTCCCAGGTCAAATGCACTGAACCACCATGCACTTCAACTGAAGATGGAGTCCGTGTATGCAGTGTGTTGAGGAGACCCTAGACCATGACTCTCCAGCATGGTAGATCAGAGCCCACGAATGGGGTCCCTCCATGCAGTGTGTTGAGGAGACCCTAGACCATGACTCTCCAACATGGAAGATCTGAGCCCATGGATGGGGTCCCTCCATGCAGTGTGTTGAGGAGACCCTAGACCATGACTCTCCAGCATGGTAGATCAGAGCCCACGAATGGGGTCCCTCCATGCAGTGTGTTGAGGAGACCCTAGACCATGACTCTCCAACATGGAAGATCTGAGCCCATGGATGGGGTCCCTCCATGCAGTGTGTTGAGGAGACCCTAAACCATGGCTCTCAGACATGGTGGATCAGAGCCCACGAATGGGGTCCCTCCATGCAGTGTGTTGAGGAGACCCTAAACCATGGCTCTCAGAAATGGTGGATCAGAGCCCACGAATGGGGTCCCTCCATGCAGTGTGTAGAAGAGACCCTAGACCATGACTCTCCAACATGGTAGATCTGAGCCCATGAATGGGGTCCCTCCATGCAGTGTGTTGAGGAGACCCTAAACCATGGCTCTCAGACATGGTGGATCAGAGCCCACGGATGGGCGTCCCTCTGTGCACTATATTTAGAGAGACGCTCAATCTAACTCCACCATATCATGCACCACAGCCCATGGGGGGGAGACCCTCCATGCGGAGTTTTTTGGGGGCCACTCTTGACCCTAATTCTCAACACCTGTGCCCGTGGATTGGGGTCTCCTCATGCAGTGTGTCTGGGGAAACCCACGACTGACTCCCCACCACCCAACACCAGAACTCATGGACGTGAGGGTCTCTGTATGCAGTGTATTTGGAGAGACCCTCAACCTAACTCTCCAACACCTCAGGTACACCCCTCGCCTGTCTGGACGGGCTTACGTGAGGGGCCGCACTCGGTGACAAGGTCCGTCTTTTGCAGCCAGTTTTGTTGAGGAAGGCCTGCCTCGTGCCTGGGACGCCCTTCTCTCCTCAGTCACGGCCTCTGTGAGGAGGGGGTCTCCATCTGTCTCCCATTCCAATGGGCTTCCCACCTCTCTACCCCAAGAGACTGTGAGCCCCCCGCCACAGCCGTCCCTCCACCCCCAGCAAACGCATCCCCGACATGTGGGCGCGCAGGGCTCTGGGTACACGGTTTACGGATTGATGGACAGCCTCTGCAGGGCAGCCTGTGCTAAAAGCGGGTCCGGGCCCTGGGACAGCTGCTGGTGGGGGGATAGTTTGGGATGTAATATGTGAAGAAAATAGAAGCCATGTATATACATGCATACAAGTTATTTTGTAATTTATATATTAATTTATATTATTATTAATTATATAAATTGTAAATATATATAATTTATATTGTAGTATAAATATATAATTTATATTGTAAATTGTGAATTATAATTTGTAAATTATAATTATTGATTCTATATATTAATATATACAAATATGTATTATTATATATAAATTAATACACACAAATTATGTATTATTATATAATACGTATATAAGAATTTACATAATTAATAATTTATAATTATATAATATATCATAATATATAATGATATATATTTATTATAGATTACATTATTTATTTATTATATAATTATATATTATATATAATTGTGTAATTATAATTTATATAATTAATTATAAAATACATGTATACACAAATTGTTATATAGTTTCCTTATGTGTTATTTATAAAATATAACTCAATTTATAATATATATTTTTATATAAAATTTAAATATAATATTATCTAGAAACCATTTCTATTTATGGAAATATGAACTATTTAATAAATAGTTTATAACAACATTATCTTGATGCCGGGAGATTGCTTTTCTCTGACGCTCTTACTCAACACCCTGATCACTCGATTGCTCTCACCCAGTGAGGGGGTGTCGGTAAATGGGGAGAAAGACAGACAGAAAGTCAGACGGGTGGGGTGAGAGTGTGGGGTCTGGGCTTCCAGTGCCTGCACAGCCAGAACCGGGAAGTCTTTCCTCCTCCTGCCCCCAAAGAAAGTGTTAGTGTCCTCGCGCTGCTGTAAGGAATTCCTATAAACTTTGCGGCTTAACAAACCACGGATTTACTCTGTAATAGTCCTGGAGGGCAGAAGGCCGACCAGCGTCTCGTTGGGCTAAAATCAAGGTGTCGCAGGACTGGTTCCTGTCGGGGCTCCAGGGGAGCATCTGTTTCCTGGTCTCTTCCAGCTCCTGGAGGCGCCTCCTTCCTGGGCTCACGGCCCCTTCCTGCATCTGCAAAGTGCATCCCTCCAATCTCTGCTTCTGCCATTGTGTCGTTGTCTCTGACTCTGCTGCTTCTCCCTGACGAGGGCTCTAGTGATGAGCTCAACCAGATCATCCAGGAGCATCCGTCATCTCGATTTCCTCAACTTAATCACTTCTGCAAAGTCCCTTTGCCATATAAGGTGACATATTCACTGCAGGTTCTGGGGATTAGGATGTGGACATGTTGGGGGGCATATTATTGTGTCTAGCACACGGGGATTAGGACGTGGACAACTTTGGAGACATTATTCTGTCTACCACACGGGGATTAGGACGTGGACATCTTTGGAGACATTATTCAGCCCACCACAGGTACCAAGATCCACTCCTCGGGGCTTAGAGAGGAGTCTAGGGGTGGTACCCACTTGAGAGGGATGAACTGCACCCAAGAACAGAGGAGACAGACAGACGGGGTTGAGCCCAGGCTGCTGGGCTGTGAATCATTGTCTGGCCCACAAACGTGGCCTCAAGGACACGTCCTTCCCTCTTGGCCCGAGTTCTGGGACGGAGCACCGACTCACCACGCCCTTCCCCAGGCTAAGATTCCATTTCTCAGTGAATCTGATTCCCAATTCCTCTTCCAGAGAATGGTTTTGGCTCGCCACCTGCACCAGAGCCCATGCGACCGAGAGACCAGGAACCCACCCGCTGGCTTCTCTTTTCTCCAGAATCAAGTTCCCGAGAGAGAAACTGAAAAGGGGTCTCTCTCACATGGCGTGGCTGGGGAATTACCAGCATCCCGTGGTTTGGTCCTATAAATCAACTCGTCTGTCTCGTATCTAGCCTGACAGGCTCGTCACTCAGGTGCACCCTGAAGCCACGGCTGATGCCTCACAGTGACTTTAAGAGGCTTTGAGGACAATTGCAGCCACTTTTAAAAATTTCTTACTGCTCTGACTGTCTCTTAACAATCAGAGTGGATTTGGGGGGAATACAACAAGAAATGACGCATCAGGTTTCCATTATGGTATGAACAATTTTTTGACTTTTTTTAAACTTGAGTTTTGCAACAATTAAAAAGGGTAAGTACAAAAAAAAAAAAAAAGAAAAGACGAGAGAGAGGAAAATAAAAGGCGTTAGTACACAGAGAGACGTGGAGGAAACTTAAGTGCATGTTACAAAGTGGAAGAAGCCAATCTGAAAAGGCTACGTAATATATGATTCCAACTCTATGACATTGTGGAAAAGGCAAAACTATGGAGACAGTGAAAAGATGGGTGGTTTCCAGGGGTTGGGGGAGGGAGGGATGAACAGACAGAGCACAGAGGACTTTAGGGGAGTGAAACTACTCTGTGTGATCTCATAAGGGTGGATTCACGTCGTCATACATTTGTCCAAACCCATAGAACGCAGAACACCAAGAATGAACCCTAAATCACACTGTGGACTTTACCGAATAATAATGCATCACTGTTGGCTCGTCCATGATAGTAGACATTCCATGCCAAAGCAAGATGTTAATAATAGGGGAAACCGTGCAAAAGGAAGTAGGCATACAGAAATCCCCTGTACTTTCCATTCAGTGTTTCTGTAAACCTAAAACTGCTCTAAAAATAAAGTCAATTAAAATTTTTTTAAAAAAGCTAAGAACAAGAGCAAAGAGTTCAATTCAGATAGAGACACGCTCAACAGAGAACACCTCATCCTTAGTTTGGTTTTGGGGTGGCATCTTGGGGTCTGCCTCTCATTTTCCTTGTGTTATCTTTGGTTGTGTTGATTCTTTTGTTGTGACTTGTCGTCCTTCCTTCCTTCCTCCATCCCTCCCTCCCTCCCATCCTTCTTTCTTTCCATCCCTTTTGCCATCCCTCGCCCTCTCCTTCCTCCCTCATAGGCATCTCCCTCATCAGCTCCTTCCCCACTTAATCCTGTCTTGTATCTCCTCTTGGGAATTCTCAGCCATCACACCCACCAGGCCTGCCCCTCAGACCTCCATCTCCTCGTCCTCACAGCTCCCGCCTGTCTTCACGGACCCTCATTCTCCCTCTGCCAGACTCGGCTGAAGCTCGGCTCCAGCCTGAGGACAGAGCTTATCCCTCTCACGCGTGTGCAGTTCAGCACATTCAGGCTCCATCGCGAGCCCCCCGAAGGGGTTCCTCCACCCTCTGTCAAGGCCCCCTGCCCACCTCCAGCACCCTCCACCCTCTGATGACTCACAGACCTCTGAGCCTTGGCTCTCACTCTCCGAGAGATTCCACTCCAGGCTGAAAGCCCTTTGCCTGGGTCACCTTGGCTGACATTGGTGTCTATGGGGCACCTCCCAACTCCTCATGAGCCATCTCCGTTGGCAAAGACCCTCCCCTTCACCCCACGTCCACCTGACATGCCCAATCCCCTTAGACTGCCCCCTCTCGGAGGCCTGTTCACGATGGACCCACCAGGTCCCAGTCTGCTGAGCCTCCTCTAGCAGGAGGCTAGCCTCCGGCCCCGCCTCACCTCACACCCCAGCCATCTCTTCTCGGACCTCCCCTGCACCTTTTTTGTGAATTCTCCCCTCTCTCCCCACCCACCTGCCTCCTTTCCCTTCCACCCTGTGTAGTGGAGGGTCCACTGGCTTTTGTCTAAATTCCAAAGCCCCTTCTCCCCCTGGACCTTCAGCCCAACGGTGGAGAGTCTAACCACCTCCCACTTCAGGTGTGTGTACCTGGCCTGGAGTGCACTTGGGGAGCACTGTCCAGCCTAAGATTCCCACCTTCCGACCTCCCTGAGCCCACCCTCCACAGAGAACTTCACTTGCTATCGGAGAGAGAATAAAAACCACCCCGGACCAGAGACATCCCAGCTTCCCCGCCTCCCACCCGTCTCACATCCCCCGCGATGAGGAACCGCCTGCTTCCTCCACCTGCGAGCTGCACCCTGCCCCGCCCAGCCTCCCTCCAGGCCTTGTTGGGGCTTCTCTGCACTGGGGGGGCCCCCATGCTGCATTAGGTCTGGGGGACCCTGAGCTCTGGTTGCAGATGGAGCTCCCCAGACCATCCTAATAAGGGGAGAACCCCAGTTCTGCATGGCTGATCCCCTCTTCTGGCCATTAGGGTTTTGGGACCATCATTTTTTCTCTCGGTGCACTTCTCCCCATGCCCGTGTGTACGAATCTCCTGGGGCTGCCCTCGCAAAGCACCCCGCACTGGGGGGCTTCAAACAACAGGAATTCATCCTCTCCCAGCTCTGGAGAACAGAAGTCTGAGATCAAGGTGTCCCAGGGCCACGGTCCCCGCAGAGGCTCCAGGGGAGGGTCCTTCCTGGCTCTTGCCGGATGCACAGTTCCCCTTTGCTATTCTCCCCCCTCCTCTGTCCTGCTCTTCACACCTGCAATTTGTCAAAGAGTCTTTGCTCTTCGAGCTGAGCTGCCCTGGATGAGGAGGGGGACGGCAGGAAGGGGCCCCATTCTGAGACAGCTTAGCTGTCTGCGGCTGCTGCACCTGCCTCCCCCATCTTTCCATTTGCCCCGTAAGCTTCTTGGGTCCACTGCTCTCTTTCTTCTTAGAGCCTCCCATCGCACCTGCTTCGCAGACAGACCTGCAGGTGCCCATGGGTGCAGACCCCCTTACAGGGATCATGACACCCACAAATACTGTACAGAAATTTGCCCTCGGCCAGACAGTTCCCCATTCGGCTTCCTCTGCACTGAACTCCCACTTGCTTCTTCCTGCTCATCGTGATGGAGCAACACCATCAACTTCTGCAAACTTTACTTAAAAAAAAAAACAAAAAAAAAAAACCCAAGTTATCCAGTGCCCCAGAGTGGCTTGACATGACTGTGACATGCACTGCCATCAACACCAGGGTTGCTGTTTTAAATAAACGGTTAGTCATATCAGAGTGCTCTTGCCAAAGATTGCAAAAAACCCTCCTGGGGAGTATTGGGGAGCAGCATGAAATAATCTGGGCTGTGATATATCCAGCGCCCGGGGCTGCCAAGCCAGGCACGTTCCACACCTCAGTCATGTAGCTCTCACACACCTCCTATGGGGCAGCTCCCGGTATCCTCATGGAAGTGGCTGGAAAACTGAAGTCCAAGGAGATCTCATTATTGTATCTTATTTATTTTTGTCTCGATATTTTTTTAAATTAAGGCAAAATTCCCATGGCACAAAATTATACCCTTTTTTTTTTTTTTTGGTGAGAAAGATTAGCCCTGAGCTAACACCTGTTGCCAATCCTCCTCTTTTTTGCTGAGGAAGATTGGCCCTGGGCTAACATCCGTGCCCATCTTCCTCTACTTTATATGGGATGCCGCCAAAGCCTGGCTTGATGAGCGGTGTGCAGGTCTGTGCCTGGGATCCAAACCTGTGAACCCCAAGCCACCGAAGCAGAGCATGTGAAGGTAACCACTATGCAACCAGGCCAGCCCCCAAATTCACCCTTTTAAAGTGCAGAATTCAGCGACATTTAGCACAGTCACAATGTTGTGCAATCATCACGTCTATCTGGTTCCAGAACATTTCCATCCTCCCAAAAGGAGACCCCGAACCCATTCAGCGATGGCTCTCCTTGTGCCTCCCAGTCCCCAGAAACCCCTAATCTGCCTTCCGTCTCTGTGGAATCGTCTGTTCTGGCTGCTTCATATAAATGGAAACTCATATCACACTTTGGTCTTTTGGATGCACTGCCTACCCACTTTCTCTTCTTCTTTTGGTGTTTACCACACCGACTTTTCCTTCTCTTTTCATAGATTCAAGCTTTATATAGCTGTGGCTGGAATGAAGATGCTCGGCTCTGTCGGAACAGAATGGCTCCAATTCAACGCACACGAGAACCACCTGGGAGGCTGCTCGAATGCAGACCCCGACTCTGCGGGTCTGAGTGGGATCTGAGACCCAGCTGCTGCCGGTCTGCGGGCAACCCTTGGATGAGTCTGGGTTTCGACCTCGCTGCCGACTGGGGGTTGCAATCACTGTGCTCAGGGCGACACACAGCACGAAATGCTGTGGTCACCAATGAGAACTCTAAGCCACGCTGGCTGCCAGCTCTGCACTTGTTTGCAAGCAGCTTTGAGACAGAGCAACTGTCGGCAGAATATCTATCCGGGATCAGGGGACCACCGTTCCCCCGCCATGGACGACTATGTGCACGGGCCAATTCCTAATGCATCCAAGGCTTTGGAGTGACTCCAACCTGGCTTCCATTTCTCACACGCTCAGGCTTGCGTGGGGAACTCAGCCAGCTCGAAACGCAAGCCGGCTAATTGCTGGGGCTAATTCAGACCTTAAGCTCTGCACCCAATGGCCTCCCTCAGTTGGGCATCCTTACTTCAGTGACTCCCATCTCCCACCTGCAGGTCCTCACTGACATGGAGCATGGACCCCCTGCATCAGCCCCAGAAGCAGAAAAATACACATGGGTGACTCGACATTTCGAGGACCAGAGAATAAAGGGGACTGGCTTACCCCACCACACCGGGCTCGCCTCCGTCAGCCTGTTCTCCTTCGCTCTGTTTCCTGACGCTCTGACATCTGGCCAGTCTCTCTGACACCTTTCTCTCTTGTCAGAGTGAGCACACTGATTGCACTGCAGGGACATTTCAACCCGGAACCTTCCCTTTTCTCCTTAATTCCCTCCCCCTTCCTGTTTCCTCACTGCATAGAATTGGGAAACCCATAAGTGTTCAGTGAGTTCATTGGTTTCCAGCCTCAGCTCCCAAGAGAGTCCCACTGGATAGCTCGAGTGTGGAACACACACATCCATACACACACACACACATACACACCCACTGCGTGCTGTCCAGAAAGTCCTGGGAAAAGCAAAGCACGGAAGACGTGTGTTGAGACACAAGCCATTGGTGCCCGAGCAGAGCACAGGGCGAGATGCCCACGGAAGGGAACTTGCACTTGGAACTGTAATGGCAGTAAAGGTGGCAGGCAGGTGAGCAGGATAGGCCTCCATGGTTGCCTGTTTCTGAAGGAGCTGCTCCTCTTCAGCATCTCTGTGGAGAAGGTTGTCTTCTCTGAGAGGTCAACCAGGTGTCTCCCCAGGTCTGCTCAGAATGGGCACCAAGGTGGGTCTCATTGTCCCTCTGCTCACTTTCAGCATGGAAGTAGAGAAGGTTCTCTTCTCTGAGAGGTCACCAGGTGTCTCCCCACATCTGCTCAGAATGGGCACCAAGGTGGGTCCCACTGTCTTCTCTGCTCACTTTCAGCATGGATGTAGAGAAGTTGTCTTCTCTGAGAGGTCACCAGGTGTCTCCCCAGGTCTGCTTAGAATGGGCACCAAGGTGGTTCTCGTTGCCTCTCTGCTCACTTTCAGCATGGATGTAGAGAAGGTTCTTTTCTCTGAGAGATCAACCAGGTGTCCCCACATCTGCTCAGAATGGCCACCAACGTGGGTCTCATTGTCCCTCTTCTCACTTTCAGCATGGATGTAGAGAAGTTGTCTTCTCGGAGAGGTCACCAGGTGTCTCCCCAGGTCTGCTCAGAATGGGCACCAAGGTGGCTCTCATTGTCTCTCTGCTCACTTTCAGCATGGAAGTAGAGAAGTTTCTCTTATCTGAGAGATCAACCAGGTGTCTCCCCACATCTGCTCAGAATGGGCACCAAGGTGGGTCTCATTGTCCCTCTGATCACTTTCAGCATGGAAGTAGAGAAGGTTCTCTTCTCTGAGAGGTCACCATGTGTCTCCCCAGGTCTGCTCAGAATGGGCACCAAGGTGGCTCTCATTGTCCCTCTGATCACTTTCAGCATGGATGTAGAGAAGTTGTCTTCTCTGAGAGGTCAACCAGGTGTCTCCCCAGGCCTGCTCAGAACGGGCACCAATGTGAGTCTGATTGTCCCTCTGCTCACTTTCAGCATGGAAGTAGAGAAGGTTGTCTTCTCTGAGAGGTCACCATGTGTCTCCCCAGGTCTGCTCAGAATGGGCACCAAGGTGGCTCTCATTGTCCCTCTGCTCACTTTCAGCATGGATGTAGAGAAGGTTCTCTTCTCTGAGAGGTCACCAGGTGTCTCCCCAGGCCTGCTCAGAACGGGCACCAAGGTGGGTCTCATTGTCCCTCTGCTCACTTTCAGCATGGATGTAGAGAAGTTGTCTTCTCTGAGAGGTCAACCAGGTGTCTCCCCAGGCCTGCTCAGAATGGGCACCAAGGTGGGTCTCATTGTCCCTCTGCTCACTTTCAGCATGGAAGTAGAGAAGGTTCTCTTCTCTGAGAGGTCACCAGGTGTCTCCCCAGGCCTGCTCAGAATGGGCACCAAGGTGGGTCTCATTGTCCCTCTGCTCACTTTCAGCATGGAAGTAGAGAAGGTTCTCTTCTCTGAGAGGTCACCAGGTGTCTCCCCAGGCCTGCTCAGAATGGGCACCAAGGTGGGTCTCATTGTCCCTCTGCTCACTTTCAGCATGGATGTAGAGAAGGTTCTCTTCTCTGAGAGGTCACCAGGTGTCTCCCCAGGTCTACTAAGAATGGGCACCAAGGTGATATTCTTGTCCTCAATGGTGCACACCTCCCCGCTTACTTTCAGCATTGAGCCAGTTCTGTTCAGCTAAATTCATCAGACCGTTTACTGAGCCCCTCAGGGATTTAAAATCTACCAGAGTGGGTAGGAACTAGGTTAGCAGCTCACAGTAGGACAAGGCCGAGCTTAAGGGCCCTGGGGGCTGGGGACCCAAACTCAGCACTGGATGTCCCCAGGGAGGGGCCTTCGCATGAGGAGATGGGCAAGAGTGGGCTAGGGAGGGGGCAGGGTTCATCTGGACCGTGGAGGTTGTGCTCACTCCTGGTGGGATGAGGGGAGGGTCTGGTGTTCATGGGCGACTGAGCAACACAAGCAGTGGTGGGCGTCTTCCTGTGAGAAGAGAGTCACAAATCAGGGCTGGGTTTGAAGGTCACCTGACAGCAGCTGTGCGTTGGGATGGGCCAGCTCTGGTCAGGCACGTGATTCCTGATGTCAGTGTTAATGTTGCGGCTGGAAAACCCTCCCTCACTGGCACTCTCAGACAGCTGAGGAGCAGAAGAATGGGCAGACAGGAGGAGACTGCTGCGGGCAGCGAGGTGCAGGCAGAATGGCCAGGACAGAACTGTGACCAGATGCTGGGCATGGAGGGAGATGGAGATACCCATGCTGAGGCTCCAAGGTTGAGAAAATGCAGGAACATTGGTGCCTCATCAGAGTTGGAAAAATGGGAGGAGCTGGCTAAGGGCATAGAGTGTAGGGGAGGTTGGATGTTCAGCCTTGCCATGTTGGAGTGGCGTCCTGGAGGGACCAGGATGTGGCGGCATCCTCTAAGGAGTTGGATGTAGGGTGAGAATCAAGGGAGAGATTTGAAGGACTGAGTGATGGATGTTCCCCTGAGTTTCTTCCCTGGTGGGAGGGATGTTCCTGAGTCTTACACCATTTGAGTCTCTGCAGCATAAAAAAACCCACAACAAAACTGTGTGGCCAAGAGTTAACTCAGCAGGCCTGGGTTGTCCACACTCTGGCCATTCCAAAGAAAGGATCTTGTCCTTGACCAGCCCCTGGGAGGTCACCTTGGAGCTCTTGGAATTTCCTACCTGATAAGAGTGTCTTTGTTTGCCTGGAGCTTTGGCCACGCCAGACAGTCTACGCTACAATGTGATTGATGATGAGTCATGCCATAACCAGACCTCTGGAGGGGCTGGCGACTGAATAACTCAGGTCAGCCAGGTGGGCCCTCCATGCTACGTGACTGACCCCCATAAAAAGCCTGGACACCAAGGCTTGGTGAACCTCTCTGGTTGGCAATACCCCATGCATGTTGTCACACATTGCTGCTGGGAGAAGTAAGCGCTGTCCACAGCTCCAGGAGGAGATGACACCTGGAAGCTCATGTCTTGTGTCTTCTGGACCCTGCCCCACACATCTCCTCCATCTGCTGATTTTAATCTGTATCCTTTCACTGTATTAAACCAGAACTATGAGTATAACAGCTTTGCTCAGTTCTGTGAGTCCATCTGATGAATCATTGAACCCGAGGGTGGTCTCAGGGACCCCGACACAGTATCCATTGACCACCACACAGGCCACCATGTCTGGCAGGACACACACGCAGGAAGCTTAATACTAATGGTCTGAACAAACGACAGCCCGATGTTTCTTGGGACATTTTGGTTTCCAACTTTTCTTCAGCTAATTTTGCCTTGGCCTCTTCAGATCTGCTCAGAGTTCCCACCAGGGAGTGGCCAAGGGGAAGGAGAGTAAGGGGGACCTTGGGGGGCTTGCCAGGGTCCTGCTGGGACTGCCTGGGGAGACCAGGGAGTGTTGGGTATGGGGAATGGAGACCGGGGTCAACCACAGTGACCACCAACACACTAGGCTCCTGGCGACTGGACTTTCTGTAATTTTAACAAAATTCACTGTGTATTCCCTTTTCTACTTTCTCTCTTTGGAACTTGGATTTTTCACTGACACAATAAGCTTTAACCTTTATTAAAGGTTAAGTTCAACCTTTGTTGTGTGTCACATTCTGAGAATTTATTGTGGAAGTAGATGGCCACACCATGGTCTTCCAGGAACACACAATAAGGGAAAGGTTAAACTGTTCCCTACAGCTCCTACTCTCCTCCCCACCGTTGCTCCAGCCAGGTGGATGTGGTGGGGTGGATGTCCCTCAGGACCTGGTGGCAAGTCAACATGGCTGGACAAGCGGGATACCAGTGCCCATCACTCACTCTGAGGAGCTTGTAAGTGGCTAAACGTGCCAGCAGAGGCTCAGAGGCTGGCTTGTTCTCCACTGTGTGCCAATGCCTCATTTCTAGACCATCAACTCCACTTCACAGCCTCCTCTTCCACCTACAGGATAAAGTGTGTGGGGAGAGAAGCTTTGGAGGAAGACCCAGACATCCTAAATAGTCTCCTTCCCTTGAAAAGAAAAATAAAGACAGTCTCCCTAGCAGACTTGATAAACAATCCATCCGCCTTTCAGTGATGATGGTGATAATGATGGCGATGGTGATGGCAATGGTGATGGGTGATGATGCTGATGATGATGGTGGTGATGGTGGGGGTGATGGTGATGGTGACGGTGATGATGTTGATGACAATGATGGTGGTGATGGTGATGATGATGATAATGATGGTGATGGTGGTGATGATGATGATGGTGATGATGATGGTGACGACGATGATGATGATGATGATGGTGATGGTGATGATGGTGATGGTGGTGGTGACGATGATGATGGTGATGGTAATGATGGTGGCGATGACAATGATGATGAGGATGGTGACTGTGATGGTGATGGTGAAGACAATGATGGTGATGATGGTGATGACGGTAGCGATGCTGATGATGATGGTGGTGATGATGATGATGATGATGGTGATGGTGATGATAGTAGCGATGCTGATGATAATGGTGGTGATGATGATGGTCATGGTGATGGTGGTGGTGATGATGATGGTTATGGTGATGGTAGTGATGTTGATGATGATGGTGATGGTGATGATGGTGATGACAATGATGGTGATGATGGTGATTACGGTAGCGATGCTGATGATGATGGTGGTGACGATGATGATGATGATGGTGATGGTGATGACAATGATGATGATGATGGTAATGATGCTGATGATGATGGTGGTGACAATGATGATGATGATGACGGTGATTATGATGATGGTGATGATAATGCTGATGACAATGATGAAAATGATGGTGATGGTGATGATGGTGGTGATGATGCTGATACAGCATCATTCTAAACAAACAAAGCTCTTACCTGATGACTCCCATGTCCCACACTCTGGGCCAAATTCTAGGACCACAAGATTGGTCCAAAATCTGCATTAGTCAGGGCTCTCCAGAGAAACAGAACCAATAGGAAGTGCGTGTGTGTAGAGAGACCTTATTTTAAGGAATTGGTTCAAGTGATTGTGGAGACTGGAAAGTCCAAATTTTGCAGGCTGGAGACCCAGGGAAGTGTTGGTGTGGCAGCTCAAGTCTGAAGGCCATCCGGAGTCAGAATTCTGAGATCTGATTAGGAATGTCCAATGGTCATATCTTGCGTACGTCTATTGCCACAGCACACCGGGGCCTACTGGTGCTCTCTTTACTTCAAGAAATACAGTCATTAGTGCCCTTAAACCTCGCCAGAGTAGAGAGCCACATCCAGAAACCCCAGAACCGCTTCAGAAAGCTCATCTTTTTTTTTTTTTTTAAAGATTTTATTTATTTATTTTTTCCCCCCAAAGCCCCAGTAGATAGTTGTATGTCATAGGTGCACATCCTTCTAGTTGCTGTATGTGGGACTCGGCCTCAGGATGGATGGAGAAGTGGTGCCTCGGTGCGCACCAGGGATCCGAACCCGGGCCACCAACATCGGAGCGCACTCGCTTAACCACCAAGCCACGGGGCCGGCCCAGAAAGCTCATCTTTAAGATGCTGTTCCTCGAGAACCACTCTCCACCCCTCGGGAGCTCACAGCCCAGAGAAGAATAGACACACGCGTGTGTTCATGTAGAAACGCCTTGAGTTGCCGGGGAGTCTCTCAGCTGTATCACAGTATTGGGGTGTGGTGGGGGGTCAGCAGACGGAAGCTGAAGGGGGAAGGGTGCTCCAGGAATCCAGAACAGCGTGAGCAGGAGAGAGCGCATGGTTCCAGATGCTGTGGTTCACATACCACACAAGTGACCCATTTAAAGTGTGTGATCCAATGGTTTTAGTATATTCACAGATGTGTGAAACCATCAGCACCATCAATTATAGATTATTTTTAGCATGTCAAAAAAGAACCCCTGTACCCCTTAGGTATCACATCTCTATCTCCATCGTAACCCACTCCCCCAGACCCTGGCAACCACTAGTCTGCTTTCTGACTCTATGGATTTGCCTGTTCTGGACATTTCATATACATGGAATCACACATTGTGTGGCCTTTTGTGTCTGGCTTCTCTCACTCAACATCATGTTTTCAAGCTCCATCCAGGTTGTAGCTGTCTCAGTGCTTTGCTCCTGTTTATGGCTGAGTAATATTCCACTGTGTGGATGGACCCCATTCTGTTTATCCATTCATCTATTGACAGACATTTGGAGTGTGTCCATCTTTCGGCTATTGCAAATAGTGCTACTGTGACCATGAGTGTACAAGTTTTTGTGTTGATGTATGTTTTCCTTTTTCTTGGGTATATGCCTAAGAGTGGGATTGAGGAGTCATATGGAAACTGAAGAACAGAACAGGGGCTGAGTCAAGGAGGGCTTTAGAGTGCCATCTTGGATTGGGGAGGCTCAAATGGCATTAAACAATCTGGCAGCCAAGGCGGGTGGATTGCAGGCATGGCTTGATCAAAGTGTTGGCTCCTCGTTGGTCTGGGACTCCCCAGCTACACCGTTCTCCAGGTGTCCCCAGACTGCCTTCTGTGGGGCAGTGAGACAGTTTCCAGCCACTCTTGAGGCACACAAATTATCTATATTGTATGTGTATATACACACATATATATACATATACATATATATACACACACATACATAAAATATCTGTATTTTCTTGGAATGGAAAAAACTACTTCAAAGATTGATAAAGCTAGGACCATGATCCTGGGCACAAAGTATTATTGCATTGTCAGATACACTGCAAAAGGGCACAAATTCTCCAGGGGTGAATTTGGTAACGCCTCTTACCACTTAAATCTATCACGAGATGCACCCGAGTGTGTCCACAAGGTTCTGTGTTTAGAGATGCTCTCTGCTACTTTGCTCATCACAGTAAAGGAACCGCAACAATTTAAAAGTCCGATAGTAAAGGGAAGGCTAACAGTTTCATTGCATTCATGCAATGCACCCGATGCAACTGTTACAAAGAACGGGTTACCTCTACAGGAGTGTGCAAACATCCCTCCATGATATATATTTAAGGGGGAAAAAAGGAAGCCAGGATTAGGACAGAAAGAAGCGTGTGATCCCACGTGCATACAAAGAAATAATAGACCTGTGCTTGTATTTGCAAGTCCACAAATATTTTATAAAATCTCGTCAAAACCGATAATAGAGTAAGAAGTGATCGTTGATCGTTATGAGCAGAAAACACTTAATAAACCATTGCCGAGAAATTACTCAGAAAAATATCAGAGAAACACTGTGAATTCATCCAGTGGGAGAATCCTAAACATCCCTTTGAGTTCTCCGTTTTCTGCAAATCTCCTCCTCCCAGTGGTCCTATGGGACATCCTGTGGGTTGATCTGAGAGATTCTGTCCAGAAATGACATAATAATGAGAGAGGCTGCTGCTTCGAGCCCTCAGAATTCCCAGGAACCAGAGCCACAAGCCCGGAGAGACGTTGGTTTCCGTGTCCCTGGGGCTGAATTTCCCCCGCAGCTGTGAACCCTGGACATTCGCATCTCGCTAGTGTGGCAAACTGTCCTAAAGCTTAGTGGTGAGGACAACACTTCCTCATGAAAAAGAGAGACCGCTTTCCAAGAAAGTCAGAACTCGCCGCCCTGCTATGCTGCTTCTCCCGGCCGTGGAATTCCTGAGTGTCTCCAAGGAGAACTCCACCTCCCGTTTTTCTCCAAATCTGATGTGGCTCTCCTACCCCGATGCCCATGAGAGGGACGGCTTCTCAGCCACAAAGTCGGCCAGGATGAGGTTTCCCAGATGTGACATACAATATAAACGATTGCTCAACAGAGCCGGTCAAAATACGTGACGCCAGTTCATCTGAATTCAGACTAACAGTGAATCATTTTTTCTGGCTTAGGAAGCCCTCTGGCAACATGTGGGAATATTGACGCTAGAAATGATGCGTCGCTTCCCTGAATTTCAAGTTTAACGGAGGAGCCTATATTTCATCCTGGAGCTGCTCCCAGGACGCACCCCAGCTATACCCACAGGTGCAATGGTTCTTCTGTGAAAGCCCACAAGGGAAGATCGTACATGCGTTGTCCTCACGCTCATTAATACACAGGGGGTGAGGGCCGTAGGATCTCGGATTCCACAGAGCAGAAACAGGAGAGGACGGGCCGGGAGGCTCGTCCAGGAGCACTGCTGAACACTGAGTCCAGGCAACAGCATTTGAGGGTGAAACAGCAGGGCAAAGGCCAGGTGTGAAATGTCCTGAAGAAGCAGGATGTGGGAAGCGTGTGTGGGGAGTCTTCTGGAGAACTTGTTCCCCCTCTCTTTAAATGCCCACTTGCTCCCATCTGCCAATAGTATTAGCACAATACTGGGTGTTGAAATCCCAGCCCAGGAATCCCAAGATTTCTCTTTCTGTCTGTCTCCATTAACCCCAGGGAGATGGTGGCCTAACCCAGAAGGCACGGGGGCGGGAGGGTGGGGACATGAGAGACCAGGAGTGTAGGTGGGGGGTTTATGGATGTGGCCCCACCTGGGCCCGTCTGGTTAAGTCTTCACCCCACCATGAGGGACTCTGCGATCTCAGCAAATGAGGGGTCCACTCTGATCCTTAGTTTCTTCATTGGCAAATGGGAGGATATTTCTTCTTACTGCAAGATGTGGTGGGGGTCCATTCAAGGGAAACGGAAAAACTCCTCAGAAGTGTCTGTTTTGCTGTGTGGCAGGTTTTATGATATGTAGTGACATCAATTAACTGCACATATTAAAAGCGGCTAAGTTGGGAAATATGTGTTTACTTGTGACAGCAACTCCATCTTCTGGAAAGTCAGCATTTCTTGCACCAATAGAAGTTTCCTTGGCGTCTTTCCCATCCCCTCCTCTCCTGGACCCTTGCCCAGCCTTCATCGGGGCATCCACAGGGCTGCCTGGCTGGCTTTCCACCTCTTAGGGCCGCGGTCCTGTCTTGTATGAACTGCAATGGCTTTTTGAAATCATTGTTTTGTGTTGCACGGGGTTGAATGGTGTCCTCCCCAAATTTGCATCCAACTGGAACCTCAGCATGGAACCTTACTTGGAAACAGGGTCTTTGCAGGTGTGATTAAGTGAAGGATGGAGATGAGGGCGTCCTGGAGGAGGGTGGCCCTAAATCCAATGACAGTGTCCTCATCAGAGACAGAAGAGGAGACACAGACACAGAGGAGAAGCCACGTGGAGACGGAGGCAGAGATGGAGGGAGGCGGCCACCAGCCCAGGGACGCCTGGAGCCCCAGAAGCTGGAAGAGGCAGGAAGGACCCTCCCCTGGAGCCTGTGGAGGGAGCACGACCCTGTGACCCCTTCATCTCAGACGTCTGGTCTCCAGGACTGGGGGAGGGTGGATTCCTGTGGTTGAAACCCCCCAGTTGGAGCACTTCATTACTACAGTCCCAAGAAACTAACACGTGTATTTTTCCAGTCCTTGGTTGTTTCACACAGCGGGGGTAAAGTGGCTCCCATGACACCATCTTGGCAGGAAGTGGGGGTCTCTGGTCATATGTTCACCACCATCCTCTATAAGCAGCTCCCGCGGCCCCACAACTGAGTTGCCCCCCCTCCATCACGTCTTCCCATCACTTGCCCATCACCCTTGGATGTTGAGTATTTATTTAATCACGTCCTTCACTGCCTCTCCAGAAACAATGCCCCGTGTTTCCTGCAGTGCTAAGCCCAGAAAGGGACGCAGAGAGATTTGTTCAGAGGACTGAGCTGTAAACACGAACCCCAGCACCTGCGGGCTGCTTTTTACTTCTGGAGGTGCCCGCCCGGCCTGTGGACGTGGCCAAGGTGATATCTCTTCTTGATTTGACACATGGACCAATGAGGGTGATGGCTTGAATGGTGTGAGCTTCCCTGCCCTCCTCTGCTGGCGCTGGCCGGGAATCCCAGCTTCCTCCTTTCCCAGGAGGTGCATGGGCTAGGCAGGGGCTTCCCGCTCCCGTGACTTGAAGTTCCCTCTCAGCTGATGGCAACCGTGGTCCCCGAGGCCCCGTCTGTTCTTTTTCTTAGGGGCAGGAACAGGTGTCAGCAGGTGGACGGGAAGGGACCAGAAGGAGTAGGGCACCCTCAAGCTCGCAGTTTCCCCAAATTCTCCCATCTTGCGGGGAAGTCCATTGGGTAACATAGGTGACCATGAGATTGGGGTGAGTGAGACCACCGACAGAGAGGGTCACCGGGTGAGCCAACGGGCCACTTAAAAAGGGGATGAGGTGATAAATTAACCGCTAACTTAAGACAAGTGTCTAGAAATTAATCCTATCACTGTTTTGTAGCAAAGTGGATGTCTTATCAATGTTGGCTCAAGGGGAGTGACAATTGAAAGGGAGAATCCTTCTTAAAACAAGAGGTCTTCCTCTTCACTTGTGCAACCAGATGTTGATACTTTGGATCAACTACACATGAGGAGCATCTGGGTGGGAAACCACGGGGATGGGGGGACCCACCGTAACCCACAGGACAAGAGGGTTCTGCATGATAAGCTCTTTCCATAACTTGTAGGTGGTGCAAGGTAAGCGCATTTTATCAGTGTTCCCTGATAATTATCATTGAAGTTTCTTCTTCTGCCAAGTTCTAGGATTGATGAGGAAGGCTTTAAGACAGGCGGGGGTCATTGGCCAGCTCTCTGTACTGAAGATGAGGGCATTAGGGCTTTGTCCCCCGAGTTTCTTTCTCCTTGTTGACCTAAACTGTGAGTGGCTCTGCTCCTTGTTTTCACCTTCAAAAGCTCATGATCTACCACCCAGAGATGAAACACCCCCTTATCTTCTCCAAGGAGCAGACACCATGTTCTCCACCCAGCAGACACCAGGGTCTCCAGCCTTTCGTCCAGCTTCTTCAAGAATCAAGACCACCCTACGATAATCCAGGGTCTTTGCTCCAGCTGGGTCTCCCGTGACCAGAATCTGGCTTTAGGAATTTTGTTCTGTGCTGTTTTCTTGCATTTTCAGGTGGGAATAAGCAAAGTGGAGTTGTGGAATTTGATATTCATCAATCAATTTACGAGCCAACCGTAGGATCACTCATTGGAGATGATCCAACCAGCCACCATTTGACCTAGTAACAGATCTTGTTACTACAATTCCATTGGTGGGGTGCAGTCAGCAATCCCGTTGACTATCGGGAACCTCCTTCCTCCCACAGCTGAGGGCTCCCCGTTCATGGTAACAGACACCACTGGGGCATCCGTCGGATGGTTTTTTGGAGCCTGGGGGGTGAAGACCTGCTTCTGAGGAGATGGTGCCTGGGTTGTGTTTATCCCCAGAGAAGCAGATGAGTCCCCCATCCGCCCATCCCGTTTCTCTGGAGAACCTTGAGTAATATCCCATTCTTCTAATTTTTCTAACTCTTCAAACAATGCTTCCTTCCTACAGGGTCTGATCAGCCCACCTCTCCCGGGATAAAGGGGTGACTTTGCTTTCATTCCAGGTAGTGGATCTGCTTTTCTTAATCGATGGAGACAACACATGTTTTCTGAATGGCTAGGATGTGCCAAGTGGGATGTGATGGTGGACAGGTAGGCACAGCCCCACCCACCATTTTCCCGGTTCTGGCCAAGGGCTTGGGGTGTGGGATAGCTGGCTAAGTCAATAATTGTTGAGACGATTATGGCAGCATGTTCCAGCCAGCTCAGCAAACAACCCACGTCCACGTGGGCAAAAAACCCTCATTGACATCCTTCTCCTGAATCCCCTTTCTATATTTACAGAATGATGAAATTCTAATTCTTTAGGAGGTCGACAGCTTCAATTGTTTAAATAATCTTAATACAGGGGATTTTTTCAGAGTTCCATGGGAAACTTTTTTTTTCCTTAGAAAGCCAACAGATTAAAAGGTGAAATAAAGAAGAACAGAGACTTTTGAGAGAAAGCAATATTTTAAACAAAATCTGTTGAAAATCCATTGCAACATAAATTGTGACATTTCACAATGTCATATTGTGACATTCATATAATAGTGAAACACTGGTCACGAAGAAGCCAGGGGCACCTGTTGTCACCAATTCTATTCCTCCTTGTGCCTGAGGTCTGGGCCAGCACAAAAGAGAGAATAAATGGCAAAAGAAAGGGAGAAAATTATTGTGATTTGCAGGCAGTATGATTGTTTATGTGGAAAAATCCCAAATAATAAAATAAATCAGGCAACCTTAATTATTTATACAAGATCAGTATACAATAATTAACAGTGGCTCTCTGCCGCAGCTGTAACCGACCTGACAACATAGGAAGAATTAAAAGAGAAAAGCATCGTATTCATAATTGCGCCAAAAGGTATAGTGATGTAGGAATGCATTGAAAAAAAATACACATGGATTCCATAGTGAAAATTATAAAAATATATTGAAGAACATAAAAGAAGATGCAAATCACTGGAACGTTATACCGAGTCAGTGCATAGGAAGACGTAATATGTAAGGCTGATGGTTTCTGCGCAGTCAGTCCACGTAGTCAATATAATTTCAAAATACCAATAGGATTTTTCTCAAATCTCAACAAATTGATTATAAAAATCTCATGGAAGGGTAAAGGGCCGAGAAAAAAATTGCAGGACAATATCTTTATTGTGTAGACAATTATTTGTTTATCAAGATGCAAAAACATACAAGCCACAAAGAAAAAGACTGATACATTATTTGACCGCATTTTGATATAAGGTATTTGTTTAAACAAAGATACTATCAACCAACGAAAAATGTATCCAACAGGCACATTTTAGCAGAGTCACCCAAATGGACAATAAACACAAGAGGTGTTTATCTCAAAGGAGAAATAGAAATGTAAATAACAATGAAATGCCTTTAACCAGCTATCAGATTAAATGCTCTGGTGTATAATGATGTACACCTGAAATTTATACAATGTTATAAACCAATGTTACCGCGATAAACAAAAAATAAAAGGTAAAATGCTCTGGTATAGACACATGGTGGTGCATTATGGGGCAGTTAAAATGAATGAACCATTCATCTGGCCCACTAAAAACAAAATACACTATTTTGTATATTTTGTGTATACTATTTTGTATAAATACACTACTTAGTTAAAAAAATTGCAGAAGGATACATATGTTTTGATATAATGTATGTAAAAATTTAAAATATGCGACCAAACTATATGTTATGACAGATAAAACATTTTTACCCACATTTGTACTGAAGTACAGTTTACATACAGAAAAGTACACAAATAACAAGTTGTCACTAACTGAACACAACTGTGTGGTCAGCGCCCAGATCAAGAAGCAGGACATTGACGGCACCCCAGAATTCCTGTTCTGGCCTCCTCTCCCCTTGTCTATTGACCATTTTTTAATAACAGCCTATTGAGATATAATTCACATGTCACAGCATTCACTCTGTTAAAGCACACAATTTAGTGCATTTTACTCTAGTCAAAGAGTTGTGCAACTAACAACCACTCTCTAATTATAGAACATTCCGTCACCCCCACAAGAAATACCATTTGTAGTCATTTCCCACTCCCTCCTGCCCCCAGCCCCGAGCTATCTCAATCTATTTTCTGTCTCTATGGACTTGCCTCTTCTGGACATTTCATACACATGGGATCATACAATATTTGTCCTTTAGTGTCTGGCTTGTCTCACTGAGCATCATGTCCTCAAGCTGCCTCCAAAGATTAGATCTTTGATCCATTTTGAGTTAATTTTTGTATATGATGTGAAGTAAGGGTCCAAATTCTTTTGAATGTGGATTTCCAGCTGTCCCATTTGTTGACCAGACTATTCTTTCCCCGTTGAATTGCCTTGGACCGTTGTTGAAAACCAATTGGCCATAAGTTCTCGGGTTTATGTCTGGACTCTCACGTTCTCCTGCATCCATCTCTGCCCCTCCTCATTTCAGAACGATAAGGCAATGATCAGAAACAGTCTCTCCATTACGGCAGCTTTGCGCTAAGTTTTAAAATCGGGAAGTGTGAGTCCTCCAACTTTTTTTTTCTTTTTCAAGATTCTTTTGGCTATTCTGCATCCCTTGCATTTCTGTAGGAATTTTAGGATCTGCTTGTCAATTTCTGCAAAAAAAGGCAGCCCGGTATTTGAATCTGAAGACCAACCCCAACATCTGGGTGATGCTGCTATTTTAAGATTAAAGCTTCCAATCGAACGCAAGATGTCTTTCTGTTTATTTAAATCTTATTTAATCTCTCTCTGCAATGTTTTCAGTGTACCATCTTGCACTCCTTTTGTTAAACTTATCCCTATATATTTTATGCTTTTTGATGCTATTGCAAATAGACGTGTTTTCCTAATTTTTTGGATTGCCCGCTGCAACTGTGTTGATCTTGTGTCCTGTAACCAGGCTGAATGTGTGATTAGTTCCCATAGTTTCTGAGTGGAATCCTTAAGATTTTCTCTATATAAGTCATCTGCAAACAGACATAGTTTTACTTCTCTTTTTGGATCTGTACTTTTTTTTAATTTGAAATTTTTTCGCTATTGCGTAAAAACCTCCAGCAGGGTCTTGAACGTCAGTGGCCAGAGCAGACATCCTGGTCTCGTTCCCCATCTCAGGGGCACAGCTCGAAGTCCGTCACTACTGAGTGGGATGTGAGCCGTGGGTGTTCCATACACGCCCTTCACGGGGTTGACGACGTTCCCTCCTATTCCTGGCTTGCTGACTGCTTTTACCCTGCAGAGCCACCGTATTTGCACCTGCTGTTCCCTCTGCCTGCAAGGTCCTTGCTCAGTATCTTTCCATCTTTAGAACGAGACGAACATTCACGACCCGGGTTAATGTAGACCCCACCCCTGTCTGGAGGCCCCGCACCTGCCCATTCTCCCCCAGCACTAAAAGCCTTTATTTTCTATATAATCTGTTTTTTCAAATCTTAGTTTCATGACTGACTGTTTGGTCGCCCACGCCAGGATGGGGAATTCCAGCTGCAGACAGAACGAGAATGTGGGTGGCACACGACACCCAGCACCTCTTTGCTGAATGAATAAAGAGAGAGGGAGAGTGAATGAAGGGAATTGAGCAACTGGGTCACTTTTGCGAAATCCCAGCCGCGGCTGGTGCAAGACTGTCGTATCATTTTCCATCTTCGAAACATTGTAAGCGCAGGTTCAAGACAAGGAAACATTAACTTCCTATCTTTTTTTTTTCCTGCTGAGACAAAAGTTTGTCTTCCTGGGCGTGTCATGATGAAGGAAGACAGGATACACACTCCTTTGCAAGGACGTCCTGATCGGGGGGCAGGGCGGTCCATACATAAACAAAATACACGGATATTCAAGAAAGTCAGCAGCAGACTTCACGAAATGCCAATCACCCTCATGCTGGACCAACGTGGATACGCCTCATCATGCACTGAATTCTTTTCAAAAAGTGGCTACTTCTGGTCTAGGTTGGGTGCAGCAAACTCGAAAGTGATATTAATTAAAATATTAAAGAGCGTCATGTCCATGCGTGACGGTGTTTGCAAAATAATTCACGGCAGCAGCTGCCTGGACGCCAACTGTTAAATAGGGATGTGGGGATGATTCCTGGGTTTGCAGCCAGCTCCACCCTGCAGCCTGGCTGTGAGGACGCCCTCCCAGCTCACTTTCCCCCCTATAGGAACACCGCTGACACCGAGGGGCCAGGCGCTGCAGTGGGACCTCGTGTGGGTCACATCTCTTCACATCCCCACTTCATGGAAAGTCTCTGCACGGGAGCTGCGTGTGACGCTTTCTCAGTGAGCGGACGCTGCTCGTGGTGCATGCACGTCGAGCGTGCACACCCGCCCTTCCATTACGTGCACGGCCTGAGCTCCGTGGGGACAGAGCCAGCAAAGAACGTCTGCTTCTCCGTGACGAAAACTCACCCAGTTACACACGGAGCTGGAGATGCTCGTCCGAACAGCAGAGCCACGAGGATGCAACTTCCTGGTTCCTTTGTCCCTTTAAACCCACCTTCCTGCGGGATTCAAGTCGACTGTGCTGTTTCACCCCTGACTCCACACAGGGATCCCGGGTGTCCCCCCACAGAAGGCTCCGATTACACTGTTTGGGTGACAGGACCCAGACCACTGGTTCCCAACTAGGGGATTTTGCTCTCCTTCTCCCACCCAGGGGACGCTTGGTGATGTCTGGGGACAGTTTTAGTTGTCACACTAGACGGGGGGGTGCGACCTGAAACTGGAGGGTGGGGACCAGGGATGCTGCTCCACACCCCACGGGGCACAGGACGGGCGACCACAGAGAAGGGTCCAGCCCCACATGAAGTATGTGAGGCTGAGAAACCCTGACCTAGCCTGAGAGATTAATATCCATCTATCATATCTATCTATCTATCATCTATCTATCTATCTATCTATCTATCTATCTATCTATCTATCATCTATCTATCTATCTATCTATCTATCTATCTATTATCTATCTACCTATCTATCTATCATCTATCTATCATGTATCTGTGTATCTAATCTCTCTCTCTGTCCACCTAACTTCTCTCTATGTATCTACCTATCTGTCATCTATCTATCTATTCATCTATCTATGTATTATCTATCTATCTATCTATCTAGCAATCATCTATCTATCTATCTAGCAATCATCTATCATCTATCTATCTATCTATCTATCTATCTATCTATCTATCTATCTATCTATCTAACGTCCGTCTATGACAGTGCTTCAAAAGCAGGGGTAATTCTGCCCCCAGAGGACACTTGGCAATGAGTGGAGACATTCTGATCCTCAGGACTAGAGGTGGTAGGTGGGGGGTGTGCTCCTGGCCTCTGGCAGGTGGAGACCAGAGATGCTGCTCCCCACCCTGCAGTGCACAGGACGGCCCACCACAGAGAACGGTCCAGCCCCGAATGTCCACGGTGCTGAACTGGAGAAGCCCCCGCCCTGGCTGTTGCTGACGAGACTTGCTTGTCCTTTCTGCGGAAGCCCACCCCGTCCCCAGAGGTCACACGTTTCCTTCCTCCCAGACTCTCCCCCTGCCAGAGCAGAAAGGCAGGGCTGGCCCAGTCGCTCTTCCCGAGAGAGGCAGAGGTGGGGCCAGCGGCTCCTCAGGAGCAGGACCTCAGCAGGCTTTCTGGGGATGGTGTAGCCCTGCCAAGTCTTTTTCCAGAAATAGAAGCAGACTTCGAGACACGTTTCCAAATAGTCTAATGTCCCAAGTTCCTGACTGCAGAGGGGACCTCGGGTCTTCCTGGGGAGATGCATGGCCACCCCATCTCCTCGGGGGGGGGTTGTTCTCCGTCTCGGGAGGGACCAAGCTAAGGGGCGTCTTCAGGGGACCGTGAAGGCTGGGCTGTATTTCTATCGCTCACGTGCCCGATAAATGCCTCGTCTTCTTCAGGTTTATATTTCCCAGGGAAGCCAGAGGTGGGGACAGAGTTTCAGTCTCAGGGAATTTACAAAGCAAAGCGTGATGCCTAATTCACCCGTTGCCCACAGAGGAAGATATACCCATTTGGTTCATGATTTCCAAGGTGCACAATTAGTGTTATGGACTCAGTGCCTGTGTCTCCCCCAAATTCATGTGTGGAAGCCTGACCCCCACTGGGAAGGTATTGGGAGGTGGGGCCTTTGGGAGGTGATTGGGGTTAGATGAGGTCATGAGGGTGGGGCCCCCATGATGGGATCACTGTCATTATAACAAAAGGAAGAGACCAGAGCTCTCTCTCTCTGCACCAGGTGAGGAGCCAGCGAGGAGATGGCCGTCTGCAAACCAGGAATCAGTCCTTCACCAGGACCCGCCCGTGCTGGCTCCTTGATCTTGGGCGACCAGCCTCCAGAATGAGGAGAAATAAATGTCTGATGTGTAAGCCCCCCATCTATGGGATTTTATTATGGCAGCCTGAATGCACCAAGACAATCTGTAACCCGTGCGTTTCTTCCCTGGACTCCTCGGCCTGCAAGCGTCTGTGTTGGGTCTGTTCCCGCCCGGGGTTCAGAAGGGTTTCCGCGGCTGGTCCTGAGGGATGCGTGGACACGTTTCCAGTCACCGACCTGCCCTCCTCTTGTCACGGGCAGCCCAGCACTTGTCATAGTCGGGAGGGTGTAGGAAGCGACTAGAAGCTCTTTGCGTGGACCGTCTACCGAGAGTCACTTGGGGGTGGGATGGGGTGGCGACTCTTTCTTGCCCGCCTGTGCTCAGTGTCTCCCGTCTGCCCCTCCGGGCACCAGGGACACCGGGGACGTGACCGATCGCAGTCTCGGCCGGAAGCTCTCCCACCACTTGGACTTCTGGACATCGGAGGCCTTCTCACTGTCGTGTCTTTGGACAAGAGCCTTCTGCAAATTCTACGAAAACTCCTGACAGGTGAAAATGACATTTTGGTGTCGACATAACAAAAAAGAGCAGATATAGGTCTGAGATGGTGAAAAGTACACAAAAGATTCAACTGGGGCCAAAATAGAAATAATGCCAATGGTGACTGGCCAAGCGTTTCCCTATTTTTCTGGTGAGCGGGGATTGGAAATAAATAGCAGAGACAATCTGTAGTGATTTGAGTACATACGCACTCACTTTTATTTATAATGTTACATTTTATTATAATATTTATATTACATATTATACTTAAACTTATAATATATATTTTATTTATAATATTGTATATAAAATTATTTTTTATATTATTTATAATATTATATTAATTTATAGTTATTTGAGTACATACACTGCCAAGCACATTTTTATTTGTAATATATATTTTATTATATTATTTATAATATATTTATTTATAATATTATAATATATAGTTTTGTATAATATTTTATTTATAATATTATAGTATTTTATTTATAACATGTATAATATTATATGTGTATTATATATTATGTACATTACATATATATTATGCAATATATATAATGTATACATTAATGCAGTGTATATTGTATATTTTACATATTAGATATATTTATGCAATATGTATAACCTATGCTTTTATGTAACACAAATATTACATTGTATATATTACATAAATATATATTCATATACAGTTGTCCCAAATCCTATAGATACTACAGTTTTTTCCGATACATACATCCCTATGATAAAGTTTAATTTATAAATCAGGCGTGGTAAGAGATTAATAACAATAACTAATAATAAAACAGAACAATTACAACAATATACTCTCATGAGAGTTGCTGTAGATCTTAGCAACCTCAGCGTATGATTTTTCTTTCTTTCGTTATTAAGTCGAGAACTGTCACCCTTTCAGTTAAAGGAAGCACTTGATGCTTCTCTTTGGCATATCCGAGTTGTCAGCATCCCTGGTCTTGCACTGTGGGGCATTATTAAGTACAATAGGGGTGACTTGAACACAAGCTCTGCGGCACCCCAACAGTCGATCTGATAACCCAGGCGTCCACTAAGTGACCAATGCGAGGGTAGCGTCTACAGCGTGGATCCGTTGGAAAAAGGGATGAGTCACGTCCTGGGTGGGACGGAGTGGGATGGCACAAGATTTCATCAGGCTGCTCAGAATGCACACAATTTAAAACCTCAGAATTCTTTATTTCCAGGGGCCGGCCCAGTGGCATAGCGGTTAAGTTCGCTGGTTTGGATCCTGTGCATGGACCTACACACTGCTCATCGAGCCATGCTGAGGCGGTGTCCCACATAGAGTAATTAGAAGGATGTACAACTATGACAGCCAACTATCTGCTGGGGCTTTGGGGAAAAAAAAGGAAAAAAAAAAAAGAGGACGATTGGCAACAGATGTTATCTCAGGGCCAATCTTCCTAAAAACAAGCAAACAAAAATAAAAGAATTGTTTATTTCTGGAATTTTCCATTTAATATTTTCTGACCACTATTGACCACGAGTAACTGAAACCTCAGAAAGTGAAACTGTGGTTAAGGGCAGACAATTGTATCTCTTTGAATGAGGATGGATATAAATATATATTCTAAGGTCCCTGGAGCCTGGTCCCAGAAAGGAAAACAGGTGACACCAAGAGACGTGCAGCTCCAGGGGGGTGTCTGCTGATGTAGGGGAGGAAGAAAAATCCTCTACCCTCTCTAGGTCCTTCTGGCTGCCCTAAGAATTTGATTGGCATGAGACAGAAAAACAGGAGAAAATCAAACAAAGTTTAATAACATGTATACATGAGAGAAACGCAGGAAAATTGAGTAACTCACCGAAATGGAGGAAGCCACCACCTTAAGTATCATCTTCAGTTCAGACAGAGGAGGATGTAGGGGGTGGTGGTTTGGGATTTCAAAGAGGAGGAGGGCAATTCCCACCGAGATGGAAAAGCATGTATTTTGTTGATAAGAATGAGCTTAGCAAAGACTCTGCCCAGAGTTATCTATGGTGATGGCCTGGCCTGGGGAGAGGACTTCTATCTTAAATCTTTTCAGGCAGTTAGGGGGAACGTCAAAGTTTCCTTCAGAGGCTTTTGTTCTTAAAAATAGTCAAGTGAAAGAGACACAACAGGCAGAAGAGAGAGCATCTCTTTTGGAGCATTCCGGAGCAGAGAATTTGGGAGATGCTCTCCCTCTGTGTCTGTGATTAAGTGAAGGATGGAGATAAGGGCGACCTGGAGGGGGGTGGCCCTAAATCCAATGACAGTGTCCTCATCAGAGACAGAAGAGGAGACACAGACACAGAGAAGAAGCCACGTGGAGATGGAGGCAGAGATGGAGGGAGGCGGCCACCAGCCCAGGGACGCCTGGAGCCCCAGAAGCTGGAAGAGGCAGGAAGGACCCTCCTCTGGAGCCTGTGGAGGGAGCGCGGCCCTGCGACCCCTTCATCTCAGACGTCTGGTCTCCAGGACGGGGGAGGGTGAATTCCTGGGGTTTAAGCCCCCCAGGGTGTGGTACAGTGTCGGCAGCTGGCAGAATCCTCCTTTACATTTTGTGGTCCAGGACGGGTGGAATTGTCCAGAACACCAGAATTGTGGTCACCTTGATTATCCATCATCTATGGAGCCAAGTCCATTGGGGGGGCCCTGCTTGTGTCTTTAGTGGAGATTTTTCCTCAGGGACAAATCCTATGACTTTATTTCTGCTCCTATAAAGTTTCACCGTTCAGGTAGGAGTGAGGCTGCCTGGGGAGAGATGTCAAGTTTTCTGCATGTTTCTAAAGCCAGGTTAGTGGTGAGCAGATAGCAGGAAAACAGGTGGGACCCTCCTTCTCTACGCCCTGGGGATTCCCAATTTATTGCATGATTCCTATAACGAAAAAAAGAATTCAAGATGTTTCAGGTCTGGGGCCATAAATTAAGATCTCTTGGGAAACAGGTAAGATTCTTCCTTCTCATCTTCTGCCATCGTTTAGACAGAGAACTGAAAAGTCTTAGCAAAAATTAAAAGAACGAGAAAATAAATCAACTTTGATGGGAGGATAGAGTTAAAATAATGTAGAATGTAGCTGGGAAAAAGGAGGGATGAGAAGCAAAGGATGACATTCCCTGCCCAGCCCATGGGTGACAACACACTGACCACACAGGCAGAAATCCAGGAAAAAAACAAATTCTACCAGCCACTGCCCACGACGCCTAATGGGAACTGGAATCTCATTATGTTCCTTGAGCTAGAGGTTAAAATCCTGACCCAGGAACACTGAACCCATTAAAGGGCTTTCTCCAAATTCCCACATCCTGAGAGCTGCGGAGGCACATGTCAGTCCTATTCTATCCCCAGTCTGCCCTCAGTGCTATTCTGTCCCCTAGACCTCCATGTGACCCTCCAGGAAGGACGGCCCTGGGGACACATCTCAGTCCTGTCCTGTCCTGTCACACCAGGTCCCTAGTCCTCCATGTGACCATCCAGGAAGGACGGTCCTGGGGTCACATCTCAGTCCTCTCCTGTCACACCAAGTCCCTAGACCTCCATGTGTCCCTCCAGGAAGGACGGTCCTGGGGACACATCTCAGTCCTGTACTATCACACCAGGTCCCTAGACCTCCATGGGACCCTCCAGGAAGGACGGTACTGGGGACACATCTCAGTCCTGTTCTGTCGTGTCACACCAGGTCCCTAGACCTCCGTGTAATCTTGCTGAGGACATGGCTGGGACACTGGACAGGTCTCTGCATCCACCTCTGTGTCGTCCCTGTATTCTCCTCCATCCTTGCCTTTGTCCTCTCCCCGCATCTGGTCAGCCCCTTGGTTAATCCTCACCTTCTTCTGAACCCTTCTTGGTCTCCTAATTTCCCTCCTTGGTGTCTCCAGGTGTAGGAATGTGCCTCCCAGCCTCACTTTCCCCTCTTCTCTCTTCCCCGGATGCTCCCCAATTCAAGTGTCCATTTCTCTCTCCTGCTGAGTGCACCTGGACAGATTTTCAGAGATTGCTACCGCCCCCTAGTGACCAAAACTTCTAATCAAGGTGAGGCCCTGAGAATGGAACGCAAGGTCCAGCTCCCGGGCCCGCAATTTGCTGAGCTCCCTGCACAGACAGACCCTCTGGGTCCTGCCCAGCTGCACCTGATGGCAAAGTGCCCTTCTGCCCCTGGCTCAGAGGGTGGAGGACGCACCAGATGCTTAAGCGGCCGGGCTCAGTGTCACAGCTGCTCTGGCCACTGTCCCCTGTTGTGGCTTTAATAATGTGTCCCCAAAAGACATATTAAAATCCTAACTCCTGTTACCTGTGACTATGACCTTATGGAAATAGGATTGTTGAGAGCAATTAGTTATGAGAAGGTCATTACAGTGGTCCCTTCCCCCAGCCTGAAGAAATTTAGGCAGACAATGTGTCTGTCAGCCTCAGCCTTCCGGGGAGTTCCCTCCACCCCTGCATCTGGACCCGCAAGGAACGTCGGGGGTCCCTCTGCCCCCCTCCACTCAAGGGTGGACTGGTCAGATCCCAGGGTGACCTGGGTGATTCTTTCTCTCCCAACTTCCTCTTTGTTGACCCCCAAAATTGAGAAGAGCCCCCTAGTTTGGGGGGCAGTGAAAATATGGCTTTAGTTGTTCACACCCTTTGAAATTTCTCCATCTCACTTCTCGACTCTTCAAGGAGAGGCTGAGGATTGGGATTTTATTGGCTGGTTAGTGTCTAATGACACTCTCCACCTGTGGGGCCATTTGTGGTGTCCATGCATGAAGGGTGAGGGGTTAGGGGTGAAGTTTGGGGGCAGACCCCCTGGTGAACACCATATGTGACTGTGTCTCCCCACTGGAGGGACATCGCCCACCCAATTCCAGAACCTTCCAACCAAGGGCCCCTGACACTCACTGTTGGCAGCTTCCCTTTCCACATTGAGGGTGCCCTTGACCCCAAGAGGCAACAAGTATTGGAAAGAAAAAAAATTCAAGGAGGTCTAGATGGGCAAATGCCAGGTTCCTAAAGTTTGGCGCAGAAATTGGAGGCACCCCTGCCCTCTCAAAAACTTTTTTGGGTTCAGGTTGTGGGGGATACAAGCCCTCCCTGGAGTCTTTCACTGTAGTTGGAGAATCTTTGTTTGAAGTGCCTGTGGGTGCAAGATAAGCTGGTCTTTGCCCCTTTTCTTATTTACCTAAATAGATGGATCTCAACACAAAACTGAATCAGGACCAGCAGTTTCTCGCTGGGGACTCTACTCCCACCTGCTGGCCTGTGTTTGCTGGAGAGTGGTATTGGGAAGTGAAGTTGATTTCTTAGTTTGGTGATTTTATTAGTTTCTGGGGACTTTCAGGAGAAATGACCACAAACCCCCAATGGCTTAAAACCACAGGAATTCCCCCTCCCCCAGTCCTGGAGACGAGGAATCTGAGGTCAAGGGGTCGCAGGGCTGTGCTCCCTCCCGAGGCTCCAGGGGAGGGTCCTTCCTGCCTCTTCCAGCTTCTGGGGCTCCAGGCGTCCCTGGGCTGGTGGCCGCCTCCCTCCCTCTCTGCCTCCGTCTCCACGTGGCTTCTCCTCTGTGTCTGTGTCTCCTCTTCTGTCTCTGATGAGGACACTGTCATTGCATTTAGGGCCACCCTGACCCCAGATGATCTCCTCTCCATCCTTCACTTAATCACATCTGCAAAAACTCTATTTCCACATAAGGCCCTGTTCCCATGTAGCCAGTGTTGAAATTGCAACAAATATTTTTTGGGAACACAATTCCACCCACACGAGGACATTGGCCAGAGCAGCTGTGACACTGTGCCCGGCCACCGACGCATCCTAGTGCGTCCTCCACCTTCTGATCCAGGAGCACAAGGGCCCTTTGCCATCAGGTGCTGTTTGGTAGGACCAAGAGGGTCCGTCTGTGCAGGGAACTTGTGAACTACAGGCTGAGGAGATGGACCCTGCATCCCGTCCTCAGGGCCCTGCCCTGTTTAGAACTTTTGGTCACTAGGGGTCAGTAGCAATCTCTGAAAACCCAGTGCAGGACAACTGGGCTCTGAGTTGTGAGAGGGGCCTCCTGCCTCCTTAGATCAGTTGCAACATCCCAGGACTCAGGAACCCATTCAGGCAAAGAAGTCCTCCTGCCAGGCTGTCACTCAAACCTGGACTTGGTTACCAAGTTGATGCACTGTCACATCATGGATGCAGTGAGCCGTGCATGCCGACTGGGATTTGAAGGCTTTCTCCTTGTTAGGACAGTGACCCCCAGGGCACGAGGTGTCAGGTTGGACCGGAAGCTTCTCAGGACGCACAGGATGCTCCCTGGAATGCACAAACTCTGCGTCCCGAGGATGCTGTGTGATGAAAACACAGGCGACAAATCGGCCATTCTGCCTTCGGATACCAGGCTTCACCCAGAGCCCACCGGTAGGCGGCTGGCATATTTGTGACCATCTGAAGATACACGGAGGGAAGCTTCAGCCCCAATTTGGAGCCCAGGAGAGGCGGCCAGTTTCCACCACGGACGATTCCTTCCCTCTTTGCATCTCTCCTTCCACAGGGGACACCAGCCCCCCTTCCAAGCTGGAGTGTGTCTGAGCCAGCAGCACAAACACATGTAGATTTTTTTTTTTTTTTGATGGTTGCAGAACCGGCTCAGTAAGGTTTTGTTTTCTTTCTATTTAAATAGGAGATTAGCGTCCTTATCTCCCGGGGTTATCTCCCTTGTTGGTGCAGCTTCGGAAACTCCCTCCACACCCCAACGGCCGGCCGTGCTCTCCTGCTCCTGGAACGATCTTCACACGTAGACAGAAGGGGGATGGAAGGAGGAGGCCGGGGGGACCCGCTCACTGTTCAGAAAGGACAGGGCGTCTGAAGGCACGGTGATCGGAGACAAGAGCCCCTCAGCCCGCGAACTGAAAGTACCCACATCGTGTTTGCGGGACTCTCGCCCCCAGCTTGCTCCGGCCGCTCCCCCAGGCCACGTCGCCCCCAGCGCACGCTGTGCCCCGCCCCTGCATCGTGGATCACCCAGCTTGTGGCTGGGTTTTTCTCCCCTTTTTTTCTGTTTTTGAATCTTGTCACCAAAGAAGGAGAAGTAAAGGTAAATTTTGTTGAGCTGGAATTTTGTACAGAGAAAATGTGGTTTTTGGGGATTCTTGCACTTTGCTGCCAACTCCACGCTTGGTCTCTCACAAGGCTGCTAATAAGTGACCCCATTTCTGAGGATTCCAAGACTCACCCCAGAGACCTCACTTACCCCAAATCTCCATCACTCACCACAGAGAACCCCCACTCACCCCAAATCTCCATCACTCACCACAGAGACCTCAGTCACCCCAAATCTCCATCACTCACCTCAGAGACCCCACTCACCCCAAATCTCCATCACTCACCACAGAGACCACACTCACCCCAAATCTCCATCACTCACCACAGAGACCACACTCACCCCAAATCTCCATCACTCACCTCAGAGACCCCACTCACCCCAAATCACCATCACTCACTCCAGAGATGCCCACTCACTCCAAATTGCCATCACTCACCCCAGAAACCTCACTCACACCAAATCTCCATCACTCACCCAGAGAGCCCTACTCACCCCAAATCTCCATCACTCATCACAGAGACCCCCACTCACCCCAAATCTCCTCACTCATGACAGACCTCACTCACCCCAAATCAACATCACCCAGAGACCCCACACTCACCCAAAATCTCCCTCACTCACCCCAGAGGCCCCCACACACCCCAAATCTCCATCACTCACCACAGAGACCCCCACTCACCCCAAATCTCCTCACTCATCACAGACCTCACTCACCCCAAATCACCATCGCCCAGAGACCCCACAATCACCCAAAATCTCCCTCACTCACCCCAGAGACCCCACACACCCCAAATCTCTATCACTCACCCCAGAGACCCCAAGCACCCCAAATCTCCATCATTCACCAGAGACCCCCACTCACCCCAAATTTCCATTACTCACCCCAAATCTCCATCACACACTCCAGAGAGGCCCACTTGCTCCAAATTGCCATCACTCACCCCAGAGACCTCACTCACCCTAAATTTACATCAGTCACTCCAGAGACCCCACTCTCCCCAAATCTCCATCACTCACCACAGACCTCATTCACCCCAAATCACCATCACCCAGAGACCCCACACTCACGCCAAATCTCCATCACTCACCCCAGAGACCCCCATGCACCCCAAATCTCCGTCACTCACCCACAGTCCGGGATGCTCCCTGACACTCCCGGGATGACCAGGAGGGAGTCCTCTGGGACAGGCTGTGGGTCAGGTAGCTCTGAGGTCAGCAGCTCAGGGCCGAGTCACAGAGCCTTTCACTCCCTGTGGTGTCTCTCGCTCAAGTATAAGGGTCTCTGCTTGAACAAGACTCTCCTCCACCCAACATTCTCTTCCAAAGTCCTTATAAAGCCCCGGGATCTGGGGCAGGGGGTGCTGCGGATGAGCACTATGGGGGGCAATAAAGCCACACTTTCCAAAGGTGCTGTGGTGTAAACTGAACTTGGAGACCGCCAGTGAAGACATCTGACATCCCAGAAGAAGGGAACCTGCCCTCCTCCATCCTGTGAACTATGTCCTCATTTTTGAAAGCCCTTGGACCATCAGCATCACAGAGGCAGCTTAGAGATGCAGAGGCTCGGCCCCACGGGGATCCACCACGGGGCACCTGCCTTTCCCGCAGACCCTCTCCTCCGCGTGGTCCATGTGCACGTCGCAGTTTCAGAAGCTCTGCTTCATTCGTCTTTATCCCAAATTAGTTTCCCCCACTCCTAAATTCTCTTTCTTCCGTCTCCTGCCCCAACTTCTTTTTAAAGCATCTTTGATTTCTATTTCTTTGCAACCAGAGTGGAGCGTAGATTCCCGTGCCGTGGACGTGGCTGTTGAGATTCACTCTCCCTGCTGTTTCAGGGTCCGCGGTGGTGACGGATTATTAACGGGGTGTCATGTTCCTTGAGGGCTGCTCTGTGGATTTGGGGAACGGGAGTGACATTCCACTGACTTTCGGGACAACGCATTGATGGAGAATGTCAAGGATGGCTTTGTTTGCACATTCAAATAATAGTAATCATAAGAGCATGCCACCCCCAGACTGCCTTTTCCAGACACACACGTGTAGGGTTTTTCTGATGCACACAGCTGAAGAGCTCCCAAAAACTTAATTTCATTTTGCATCGGGAGTCTTTGCATTTAAATGAAACCCAGAGGTGAGCTAGCAGCCCTGATAACGGAACCCACGTTATCAATATGGGTCTCAGCATTTCCAGGCTTTTGGGGTGAGCGGGGAGAAACACATCAACAGCAATAAGCAATATAATTGCCCCAATTTTCCACTTTATCTGGTATCTGCAGGCAAGCTCGAAATGCAAAGGCTGAGTTGTCCAGTCCCAGAGCACAACTGCACAGCCCTCGAGGTGACAGAAATCCTGCAGGTCTCCGAGTTAAGGAATCAGAGAATGACTCTGTCTGAAGGCAATTTTTGCAATCTTCCCAGATGCATAACCTTGCTTAGTAAAGGAAATTTAACTATTTCCAGCTCTGTTGCTTAACCACACCTGGGCCAGCGTCTTGAAGGAGCCTGAAGGAAGCTTGCAGCCCCCTCGTCCTGCAAACAGTCCCGGGACCAAGTCGGGGAGGGCCGTGTGTGTGGGGTGTGACACAGCCTCCCAGGTCCTCCAAACCGGGAGGGCACACGTTCACAGGGCTGCTTTGGGATTCCAGAAAGTCCTTTCCGAGCCGGCAGGTTAGGCTCAACACGAGTTCCAAAGGTTGCAAAGCTTGTTTCATAAGTCAGCCTCTGTGGGCACTACTCCAGGAGGGCAATTTTGTTGGGTCGAATATCCATTTTCAAGGTAAAGAATTTCAGTGTCAGGAGACTGACAGCTATTTTCCAGTTCCTGCATCTTAGGCATCAATTTCCATCCCTTAGGTAAATTAAAATTAAAATATGTTCCAAAGTGTGTCCTGTGATCTCTCAGAAGAAGGACTTATAGCCTTTTTCTTCTGCCTGCTTATGATGCTAATAAAGTGAATATGAAGATGGACCACTGGCCTCCACAGGTTCTGGGAACCTGCAAATCCCTCAGGGCATTCGAGGAATATCGCCCGACCCCTCTTTTGGGGAGAAGGAAGCCCCACATAATAATCAAAGCAATAGCGAAGAAAAAAATGTGCTTTTCTGGGGAAAGGAATCTAAAACTTCATCCGTGTGAGAGCATAAAACGGTTCCTTGTGGGGGCAGAAATGTCTACAGTTAGGGGAGGGGGTGTCTCGAAGGAAATCAGCCAATGTTAACTAGGAAAGCAAGTGTGTATTTGGAACAGGAAAAGAAAACACAAGCGGTGACACATTGTGAAATGCAGATGGATGTCACCAGTGTCCCAAAAGTGATCTGAAACTTTGAGGGACCAGCGGCTGGCATGTCCCCGATGCTCCTTTCTGTGGACCCGCTTCTGGGTCCACTGCTATCTTCACACACAGTGCAGGCACCGTGTGCCCTAAGAGGGGTTCACGCTGGGGTGCCACCACCGGCCCCCGGCCTTTCTGTCATGCACCCGTGAGTCAGGACCTGGGCCATGGGGACATTTCTAGGAGACACCCACACTGTCCGGGTGGCCAGCGACCGACCACAGAGCTAGATGTGCCCGTGATTGCAAAGCCTGTGACACGTCCCACAGACACCCCCACAATGCATCCCCTGCCCAGCTCCCCCACAGCCGATCCCAAAAGGCCCCTGGCCACCCCAAGGCGTTTGCCACAAAGGGGAAGAAAGATAGAGGGCAAGGGGGGGTGGAGAAAGACCGAGGGTCAGTGTGGTTACACGACTTATTTTGGATAATTTCACCAAATGCATGACCACGAGTCTCGGGGCCTGGACCCCCTCGCTTCCTGGCCAACTCACCTCTCAACAACTTTGGTGACTTTCAGAAGGGGTAGTGGGTTTTCTCACTGTTGGTGCCTTCTTTCCAATTTTTGGTCCTCCCCCGGAAAGAAACTCAACATTTCAGGGGAAGAAAATATTCTTTAAAAAAAATTATTTCTAGTTGTGATAAAATACACATAACATAAAAGTTAACATTTTAACCAGGTTTAAGTGCACAGCTCAGTGGCATTAAGCACAGTCACATTGTCATACACCCATCCCCACCATCCGTCTCCAGAACTTTCCTTCTTTCCAAACTGAAACTCTGTCCCCATTCAACGCTAACTCCCCGTCCCCTCCCCCTGCCCCTCGCAGCACCATCTACTTTCTGTCTCTATGGATTTGACTCCTCTAGGGACCCCATAAAAGTGGAATCACATGGTGTTTGTTCTTTTGTGTCTGGCTTATTTCACTGAGCATCATGTCCTCAAGGTTCATCCACGTTGGAGCATGTGTCAAAAGCTCCTTCCTTTTCATGGGTGAATAATATTCCACTGTGTGGATGGACCACATTTTCCTCATCCATCCATCCATGGATGGACACTTAGGTTGTTTCCACCTCTTGGCAACTGTGAATAATGCTGCTATGAACGAGGGTGTGCAAATATGTGTTGGGGTCCCTGCTTTCAATTCTTTGGGGTCTATACCTAGGAGCAGAATTACTGGATCCTATGGAGAAAGAAAACATACTTGTAACTCAATGGGATATTTTAAACTTCCACGGACGTCAATTCTCTCCTCTCTGCACACCGAGAGGGGCATGGAAATCATGACCAGGTATTGTTTTCACCACATCCTGTGGGCACCTCATTGATGGCGTTGCCGTGTAGCTTCCTCCAAGATTCTCCTGAACGAGCAGATCAGGTTGAAGGCTGACCCCTTCAATCTGCTAATTCGGGGAGCCAAGTGCTCCATCACACAAGGGCATGTCAGCTGCAGGTAAAACCTGCTTATGTCGTCAGCCCTTGCTCTCCTGAAGCTGCTCGTGGCCTCGGCTGTGTGTGAGCATCCTTGCATTTCGCAATATCACTGGGTTTACGGAACCAATCGCCCTCGATCGATGGATGACTTGTTCTCCCAATTGAGTAGAGACGAAACACCTAAATGCCCCCAAGCCAACAAGCCATAGCTTCCTCTTATCTTCCCCAGGACATTCTCACGGCAATACTATGGTCGAAAGGTCTTTTGCTAAGGAAGGTCTTCCATAAGGGAATATTTGAGGCTGTTCAGCTGCCCCCGTAGAGAAGACACAGATTCAGCGGGCTCGAGGGAGGGGACTGGCAAGGCGTCTTCCCGTTGGCTCCTCTTCTTATGGTGCTGAGCCCGTGACTTGCCCTGGGGAGAGATTTAGGTACGGGAGGTTTTTCTTTATGGTCTGAAATCTCTATCCAAGATGGCTTGACCCGTCACGGCCTCTGAGCCTCTCAAGGAGGCAAGGACGAGACTGACAACAGAGAACACTTACTAAGACGTCTCCCCGTGCCTGGAGCTGCTAAGGGCTAACACTCCCGGGACACTGGCCCCGCTCTCACCTCCGTCATTACAGGGGAGGAAATTGAGGCAGAGAGAGCCCAAGTGGCTTGACCGTAAAGCAGGACCAGAATCCAGGAAGAGAGTTCTCCCTGAAACAGGTGATTCTAAGGAAATGTCCCCAAGGGTCCGATACCTCCTCCTGCCTCTGCCTCAAAGGAGGACAGGAGTCTTCAGGGGTCACATTTTCAGACCCTACCAGCTCTTGGTGGTGTTCCAACCCCATGGGTGTTTAATATTTGGGCACCACCTGTACCGGGCTGAAGGGTGTCCCTCCAAATTCACATCCACTCGGGCCCTGTGAAGGTCATTGTACTTGGAAGCAAGGTCTTTGCAGATGTGATTGAGTGAAGGATGGAGAGGAGGGCGTCCTGGAGGAGGGTGGCCTTAAATCCACTGACAGTGTCCTCATCAGAGACAGAAGAGGAGACACAGACACAGAGGAGAAGCCACGTGGAGACGGAGGCAGAGATGGAGGGAGGCAGCCACCAGCCCAGGGACGCCTGGAGCCCCAGAAGCTATTTTAGCACATTGGCAAATGCTCAAATACATAATCTGTGAATGAAAAGCATTGACTGTATGTGTGCATATTTGTAGGTATATTCATATATGTATTTACATGTTGAGATTTAAGGAATTGGTTCATGCGGTGGTGGAGGCTGGTGAGTCTAGAATCTGTAGGGCAGGCCAGCAGGCTGGAAACTCAGGCAGGATTTCAATGTTGCAGTCTTGAGGCAGAATTGCTTTCTTTATCTGGAAACCTCTGTTTTTGCAATTGAGGCCTTCACCTGATTAGTTGAAGCCCACCCGGGTTATGGAGGGTGATCTGGTTTATTCAAAGTCAACTAGATGTGCGTGCCAACCACATCTATTATCTAGATGCAGAAGCAGCCACTGGCTCCTGACCCCACCATGTCTGTCCTGCCCTGTGCCCATGTAGTCCAGCGCCTACCTCTCAGACCAAGGATGCTTGGCAATGTCTGGGGACACCTTTGGCTGTCACAACTGTTGGGGGCTACTGGCACCTGGTGGGTGGAGACCAGAGACGCTGCTCAGCACCCTACAGTGCACAGGACGGCCCACCACAGAGAATGGTCCAGCCCCGAGTGTTAGTATGTAAGGTTGAGAAACCCTGCCTTTGCTGTTGGAACCTAGTGAGTGGAGATCAGACATGTTGCTTGACACCTTACAGTGCACAGGGCAACCCCTGTGACAAGGTATGACCCGGCCCAACTGCCCATAACACTAAAGCTGACAGACCCTGGTCTGCTCTACCCTCTCACGGATTCAGGAACGTCTTCAAGGCAAATAAACCTTTTATTTCCCATCTGAAGACTCGTTTCTGAAGGTGCTTACCTTGGGGAGAGAAGGCGGCTGGAGTGGGTTAAGCTCTCACTCAAGTGTAAATGACCATTTGGTTATTTCTCAGATGTGAGGCTGGTTGAGGGAGGGTGAAGGAAGATCCAAGAAGGATGTGAGAAGGTTCCCCAGGGGCTTGGGGAGGCTCCCAGGAGGGCAGCCTGGGTCCACGGTGAAACTCGCATTTCCTGGATTGATGATCTTTTCAGCTGCTGCCCCAGAGCCGGCCACCTGCCCAGGACACAGGCAGCCTCCTTTGCACGCTTGCCCAGGAGGCAGAGAAACTCACAGATGGATTTAAGAAAGGGCACCAAGGAGTGGGGTGTACAGAGCGCTTATATACCCTCTTGGAACAAAGAGCATCCATCACATATGACAGGAATGTCCCTTTTACAATTGTCATGAGATGCTTAGCTGGCACAGCAGGTCAGTGGTCACCAGGTGAGCACAGCAGGTCGGTAATCGATCCTTAGTTTCCAGGAAGAGATGCTTATCCTCAAAGAAATGCCAATATTGGGGGAAGCTACATCCCTATAAGGGCATCATTCTTTTCTTTGGGGCATAGTAAATATTTAAAGCAGATGGACAATGCATGTTCAACAGGCCACATCAGGCCCTTTTGGAAAAGGAAGGTCAGGCCGAATTAGTTTTAAACCAAATGTCTTCCTCATAGACTCCAATATGTCCTACTACTTTTTATTTATTTATCACGATGGACTATTATTCAGCGCTACAAACGAAATGAGCTATCAAGCCACAAAAAGACATGGAAGAAACTTAAATGCATATGACTAAGTCAAAGCAGCCACTCTGACAAGGCTACATCCTGTAGGATTCCGACTCTGTGACGTTCTGGAAAAGGCAAAACTATAAAGACAGTAAAAACATCTGTGGTTGTCAGAGGACGAGGGGAGCGGGGGAGAATGGGTGGAGCACAGAGGATTTTAGGGCTGTGAAACTATTTTCTACGATACTGTGATGATGGATACATAACATTATACATTATAGATGGTGTAACGCCAAGAGAGAAGCGCAATGTAAACTATTGCTAACGGTGAAGTTAATAACAATGTATCCATGTATTAGTGACATCACATTAAGGATACATGGATAGTCAGGAATGTATTAACAATGTATCAATACCGGCCCATCAGTTGTAACAAGTGCAGCACATTGAAGCAAGATGTTGAAATAGAGGAACTCCGTGTGGGGAGCGACAGGGCGGCTATAGGAACTCCCTGTACTTTCCGATCAAGTTTGCTGCAAACCTAAAACTGCTCTAAAAATAAAGTCTCTCTGTTTTTTTTTTAAAGCCACTTCTGCGGGTTTTCTCCGCCCCGTTCCGCCTGTCTTCATGCACCTCATGGAGCGGTGTCTACAAACTACCCTCCTTTGAGTGACAACCACGGGCACAATTGTAACCAGAGAGAGTGGGAACATGTGACAGAGAGGAGAAGGGACCTGAGTATTTCACTATCATCATTTTTAATGGTGTTTGTTGAGAGTTTCACAGGTTTGTCTGGGACTGAGATTTTGAAAATGTCACGTATTTCAGGGGTGCTCAGGGGGTCCCCAGGAGAGCGCCCTGGTGACTGGATTTCGGGATGAAATAGGGGATCGGTCCTGGCATGGGGGAACTGGCCATATTGCAGTTGTCGACCTGAGTTCTGCACCCCGGGGCGTGTTCCATCTGTGAAGTTCATCCAGCTGCTCCCTGAGGACATGGCACTTTTTGTCGGCGTGTCATGCTCGAGCACAACATCATCTTTTTAAAATTCAAGGTGAAATGCACCTAAAAAGTTCACCATTTTAAAGCGTACAATCCAGAGACATTTAGCACATTCACAATGTTGTGCCAACCTCACCTCTGTCGAGTTCCAGAACATTCTCATCACCCCAAAGGAGACCCTGTTCCCATTAACACTTATTCCCCATGCTCCTCCCCCAGCCCCTGGCAACCGCTAACCCACTTTCTGTCTCTGTGGATTTACTGTTTCTGGACATTTCATGTAAATGGAATCATATGGTGTTTACCCTTTGATGTCTGGCTTCTTTACTCGGAATAATGTTTTCAAGGTTCATCCACATTGTAGCACGAGTCAGAGCTTCATTCCTTGTTACGGACAAAGTCATCTTTTTTAGAGATCCCCATGCCCGAGACGGTACGCTCTCTCCCCAAGAGCACAGACCAGGCTGAGGTCCTCTCAGACTGCCCAGCTCATCCTCTATCCCACCAGAGACGACCCATTCCTTTGGGAAGAACACAAAAAATCCTACAAGATGGAGCGCAGGGTTGGAGATGCCTAAGAAGTTAGATGCCGGCCTGGCCCCATCCTTGGCCTGGCTCTGTCAACACTGGAGCATTTGGTGGCTTGGGACGAGCCCTGGCCAGCGAGTGTCCTCAGAGTACCCCAATGCCCCGCTCATCTTCACGACACCCCGAAGCTTTGTGCCCACATGGCAGGGATGGTACGTAGTCTCTGAGCCTACGACTGATGGACTTAAAGGGACTAAGATGGAAATCGTGATCCCAGATAGCACACCCCTGGGTGTCACAGCCAAAGCAGTGACATCCCAGCAAACTCCACCGAGACGCTTCACCAGCCCCAGATGGAGGGTGGCCAGCTCCTTCCTGCTGACCCAGGGGTCTCCGGGTTTTATCACCGAAAGACGCTATGAAAACCCTCAGTCCCAGGCAAACCGGGGTGGTGGGCCACCGGCCCTGGAGGATTGCTCCAAATCCTACACAAGCCTTAGAACCCCAAATCCAGACAGAATCCCAAAGACAAGATCCTGGGCCTTGCCAGGGACCCCTCCACGCCCAGACCCCCTCCTCGAAGGCAAACATTTTACCCTCCAGGCCCAAGGCTGTGAAGGGGATCAGAATATGCGACCCCATGATATGCCGCCCTGGTATGAAGATTATTTTAAGCTGAAGACATTCGAGATTCAACGGATGCAGAAAAAATCCTTTTTGGAGCTCTCTGACAAAAAGCATTAAATTAATTTCTGGGATTTAAGGCTCCATAAATTCCTCTTCAGGGCAGATCTACTCCCAGAGCTCAGAAGGCAATAAATACTACCCCAAATTCCTTCTCCAGGACAGTTTATGTCCGTGAGGAAGATTGAAAGACCACTCATCTCTGTGTAGTCAAACATCATCAATAGACTTTCTCATCTGCTGTTTGTTCTCCTGAAGAACCATTTATCTTTACAAAAAGACATTTATTTTTCCATAAGTGCCCTTTCTCCATCTCCCCACTACCTCCTAAGTTAGGTATATAAACCCTAATTCCAACCACCCATTGGAGTTACTCATCACTGGGTTTCTCCCCTGTGTATAAACTCTGTTTTCTTTTCTCCTGTTAATCTGTCTCTTGTCAGTTTAATTTGCAGGGCCCCAGGGACAGAACATAAAAGGGTAGAGGAAAAAGGTTTTTTTCCTTTCTCCATGGCTTCATCTTCCTCTGCTTGGAGCTCTCCATCCCCTTAAGCATCAATCCTCTTCTGTAGTTCAGAAATCTGTAGAACTCTGTGCTCCATTAGTGCCTGCCCCTCCAGGTCTCCCCGCTCTCACAGATTTATTCCCTTTCTTGAATTATGGCTCTGCCACATGAATGAAGTCTGTGGAGTGTGGCCTGCCATCTTGAATCTGAGGGGGCTTTGACAAGAGGCTGATCGGGGTCCTGAAGAGTCTGGAGTTCATGAAAGAATGAGATTCATTTAACCTGGAAAACGAGGTTGTGTTTGTCATCCTCAGAGATCTGAAATGGAGTCACGTGGAGATGGATTTTCTGTGTGGTCAGAGGACAGGCTGGGGTGGGGGGAGAGATGGACTTTCTGTCCATCACGCCCATTTGGACATGGAATGGGCTGTTCTGTCCATAGCCAGCTTGTTGCCTTTTAGAAGACTTAGGATGACACCTGCATGAATTTTCTGGGGCTGCCGTGAGAAATACCACAGACTGGGTGGCTTAAAACAACAGAAATGTATTGTCTCACAGTTCTGGAGGCTGCAAGTCCAAAATCAAAGTGTGGGCAGTGTTGGTTCTTTTTGAGAGCTGAGAGGGTGAATCCCTTCCATGCCCTCTCTCCTAGCTCCAGGAGGCTCTGGTGTTCCTTAGCTTGTAGACGGCTATCTTCACCCTGTGTCTTCACATGGTCTTCCCTCTGTACGTGTTTGTCTGCATGTTCACATTCCCTTTTCTATAAGGACACAAGTCGTACTGGATTAGGGCCCAGTCAAATGATGTCATCTTAACTTGATCATCTGCAAAGACCCTATTTCCAAATAAGGTCACAGTCATAGGTATTGGGTGTTAAGATTTCGACATCTTTTTTTGGGAAAAAATTCAATCCATAACATCTTTCAGGGATCTTCAAAAACCAACACTGGATGCTTCTTCAACGATTCCATCCATCTATCCATCCATCCACACATCCACCCATCCACGGACCCACCGATCCACCAACCCATTCACCCATCCATCTGTCCATACATTCTTTCTTTCATTCATCTATCCACACATCCACCCGCCCACCCATTTGTCCATCTATTCACCCATATATCCACCAATCCATCCATCCATCCGTCCATCCATCCATCCATCCACCCATCCATCCACCCAACCATCTATCCACCTATGCATCTCTCCACCCATCTATCCATTCATCCATCCACCCATCCATCCATCCATCCACCTACCCATCTATCCACCCACCTATCCATTCATCCATCCATCCATCCTTCCATCCATCCATCCATCCATTCACCCAATCATCCATCCATCCACCTACCCATCTATCCACCCACCTATCCATCCATCCATCCATCCATCCATCCATCCATCCATCCATCCATCCATCCATCCATTCACTGAACCATCCATCCACCTACACATCTATCCACCCATCTATCCATTCATCCATCCACCCACCCACAATCCATCCATCCATCCACCCATCCATCCATCCACCTACCCATTTATCCACCCACTTATTCATTCATCCATCCATCCATCCATCCATCCATCCATCCATCCATCCATCCATTCACCGAACCATCCATCCACCTACACATCTATCCACCCATCTATCCATTCATCCATCCACCCACCCACAATCCATCCATCCATCCACCCATCCATCCATCCACCTACCCATTTATCCACCCACTTATTCATTCATCCATCCATCCATCCATCCATCCATCCATCCATCCATCCATCCATCCGTTCACCCAACCATCCATCCACCTCGCATCTATCCACCCATCTATCCATTCATCCATCCACCCACCCACAATCCATCCATCCATCCACCCATCCATCCATCCACCTACCCATCTATCCACCCACCTATTCATTCATCCATCCATCCATCCATCCATCCATCCATCCATCCATCCATTCATCCAACCATCCATCCACTCCACGCATCTATCCACCCATCTATCCATTCATCCATCCACTCACCCACAATCCATCTATCCACCCATCCACCCATCCATCCATCCATCCATCCATCCATCCATCCATCCGTCCGTCCATCTACCCATCTATCTACCCATCTATCTATTCATCCATCCACCCACCCACAATCCATCCATATATTCATCCATTCATTCCTTCTGTCAACTTACAGGATGACACACTTTCTGTATGTCAGACACAGGGTGGACACCACGTTCCTGGGAGGTGTAGACCCAGAGTGACAGAGCCTTACTATGTCAATCATTACAGCATTTATTTATTCATTCATTCATTGATTAGCTAGTGTTTAACTTGTAACTTAATGTATAAGACTTTCTCACATCATAAATGAAAAACTTTTTCTCAGTGAAACATATTTCATTAGCCTAGGAGAAGTCTGGGAGAACTGGTCTAGTTCTGTCATCTTTGCCCAGGACGTTGGCCACCGACTCTACCCCTTCCTGGTACTTCTATGAGAAGCAGGGCTGGGTTGGGAGTGGGGTGGGGTGGCGTGGGGAAGACAGAAAGCTGGCACAAGAGCATCAACTCCTCCTCAACTCTCATTTCTAGGACTCGGTTGTTTATTTCGGGAACATCACTCAGCAGATGCAGCCCCTCATGCTCCGTGTCATAATTATTTGGCCAAGACACAACCATGCAGCTAAGGAATTGTGTCTTCTTTGGTTTGTGATGTCAGCCTTGTACACAGGTCCATGCCCCATTCCGATGGTCCCTGCTGGCTGGTCCTCAGAGAGAGCATTGAACAGGCACGGCCATGAGGCAACCACACGTGGACAAGGCTCCCTTCTCCCAAGACAGGTACGACCCCTGAATCCACTCATGCACCCTCTGAAGCCAACTCTCCCTCCACTCTGGAAGGTTTTGGACCAGACCCTGCACCACTGCCCATCTTCAAATCTCCATCCAAACAAATGAAGCAACGAAGAGCCTTCCACATTGCTCTGTGCTGTAAGAATGCTGCAAAGGGGACGCCTTCATAGCTTCAAAGGCCGTCCCCTCTGCTGGGGTGGGGAAACACTTCTCTTATGCCATGGCTCCCACAGCAAGAGTCAACTCTGACCGGCTTTTGTTCAGAGATGGATGTGATAGCAAACCGCACCGCTCGTGACATCCAGCTGCCCCTGTGCCTTTTCACGACTCTGTCCAGCACATGGGGCAGATTTAGAAATAGAAGCGGCCAGAATAAAGATAAGAGATCATCTCGCCATGTGCATTCTGACACAGCTGAATGCGGAAGGAGCCTGATGTTTAAGACTGGTGAGCCTCAAAGATCTCTAGAGGCCTTGTCCTCACGATGAACACATCTTGTCTTGAGCTAGTGTAAGAATTAAGCTGCTCTTTTGGAGGCAACACCAAACTTTATTAAAAAGAGGTCGCCATTGTGGAGAAATCAAGACGGGTGTGAATTCTCTATAGCTACTCCCAAGGAGATATGGAGTCCCCTTTCTCTTCTCTTGAGTCTGGGCTGGCCCATGGCTTGCATTGGCCAATGGAAGGTGGTGGAAATGACAGGAGTGAGTGGGCCTTCTAGAATGTTCTGCTACAACATTCTAGAAGATGGAATCTAGAACATTCCATCCAATCAAGTCTCTCATTTGCTGACGGTCCCAGTCAAGCTCTCGACTGATTGTCAGCCCAGACGCCAGGTGTGTGAGTGGGCCTCCTAGCATGTTCTGCTACTGTCAAGTTTCCAGATGGCTGCAGCCCCAGTTAAGCTCTTGGCTCACCTTCAGCCCACCTTCCAGGTATGTGAATGAGCCATCTAGAACACTCCCCCTCCATCAAGCCTCCAGGTGTCCCAGTCAAGCTCTCAGCTGATGTTCAGCCCTCCTTCTAGGTGTGTGAATGAGCCATCTAGAACATTCCACTCAATCAGCCTACAGTTGCCCTAGTCAAGCTCTCAGCTGACGTTCAGCCCTCCTTCTAGGTGCGTGAATGAGCCATCTAGAACATTCCCCCACCATCAAGCCTCCAGGTGCCCCAGTCAAGCTCTTGGCTGATATTCAGCCCACCTTCCAGGTGTATGATGAACCTTCTAGAACACTCTGCCTCCGTCAAGCCTCCAGTGGCCTCCAGCCCCATCCAACACCAAAGGGAACAGCTAAGTCCCCCCTCAACCCTCAGAACCAGGGGAGATAACAACAGGATGCTATGCATTCACACCACTAGGTTTTGGGGTGACTTGTGACACATCAATAGATCACCAAAGCAATACTTACGTGCAGGATGAGTGAAAAGTCATGTGTGGCAGAACAAGAGCACCACTCCTCTTGGAGAAGCCGTGGCATTTTCAATACATTCAAGCCGATATTTTCCAGCCTCTGCCCTTTCCTTGTCGAGCTTGCTGAGTCATGGGCCGTGGCTGGCATTGTGAAATACGAACAATATAAAACGGGTGTGTGGTTTTGAGTGGCGATGATGGAGAAAAGGAGTTAGAACTGATGCTTACGTGTCATCTCCATTGAAGGCGATGACGGCCTTCAGAATTCACGTGGACTCAGTTTCCACTCTGGGGTCCAGAAGGGAGGGCCGTGCTGGCCGGCCCGT